>NC_092500.1:24302393-24606239 GCF_047511675.1 Marmota flaviventris | reverse complement strand
TACAGTAACATCCCGACAATTGTTAGCTGCTGTTAAAAACAATACAATTGGAATGGGGAATCATTTAACTTTTTAAGGTCAATACTGATGGCAATGATGATTATTTCAGTCATCAATTAGCATAAGTTGGGTGGTAACAAACAACAAACTTTGGAGCCACCCCTAAACTATTTAGTGTCTTCACTCGGCCTTGAGCCAAGGAGATTTTGGTTTGGAATTGCAAGTTATTTTGTGGCTCCTCCCACTTAATGGATTATGCAATGTGTGTGACCTCAGTCTTCGCTTGGCTAGGGAGACTGCTCTCCTAGCTCTGGAATTGGGTGTAACCCATTGGGCCTGGACAGCCCACCTCCTACCTTATTTGGCAGAAGAACATTCTATGGAAAAACCTTTGAAGTTTCCCCCATATATAATAAAGCAAATGTGGGGCTCTTGAGCTCTCTTCCCAGTGTGGAAGCTTGACCCCCAAGGTCAAAGAGCCATCCCATCCCCACTTTCTGAAATTACTTTCTGTGTACTGTGCTTTTTTCCCCCACCACCTTCTTTTCTTAGCTTTATGTTGCAGACAGCTCACTCCACGCAGAGGAAACCCAAATTCCATCGCCCAGTAGGACGTGGGCACCGGGCCTTGATTTGAATTCTGATTCACCAGAAATTCTGGGTGACTCAACCTCACTAAGCCACTTTCATCCTATGCAAAGAGGAGAGGAGGCCAAACTATCTAACAGCATTTTGTTGAGGAATAAATAAAATGCATATCAAAGTCATCAGTGCTTAGCTTAGTGCACAATTATCTTTTTCAATGTATTTTTTTAAACTTTACATAAGGGAAATCACCAACATTCATAAAACTCGAGAGTCATCTAATGAGCCCCCTTGGACCTGTCAGCTACCTTAACCTTATCAATGATTTGCCAATCTCATCTGTTGCCCCCTCCTCAGTTCTTCCCCTCAGTGGAATATTTTAAAGAAAATCAACACTCTTGGATCATTTCATCCCTTGAATACCCAGTATGTACTCCTCCTGACAAGGTAGTTTTAAAACATGACCATCATACCACTTTCACACTTCACAAAGCCATTTCCTTAATGTGATCCCCACTTCAGGTATACACTCATCCCCCTTCCCACCATTTTTTCCATACAATTCATTTGTTCAAGAAACCAGGTGGATTATCCTGTGGAATTTTCCACATAATGAATCTGGCATATTTCATCCTTGTAATGTTATGTAACATGGTGCTCAGACCCTCATATTTATTCAATTAGACTCAGGTTCAATATATTCAGCATGACCCCTAAGGTCAAAGAGCCATCCCATATCCACTTTCTGAAATTACTTTCTGTGTAGTGTGGGGGTTTTTTTATTATTTTTTTAAGAGTCTTATCCACTTTCTTTCTTTCTTTTTTTAGTTGTAGTTGAACACAATACCTTCGTTTTATTTGTTCATTTTTACATAGTGCTGAGGATTGAAACCAGGGCCTCACACATGTTAGGCAAGTGCTCTACCACTGAGCCATAACCCAAGCTCATACTAGGACATTTTTAATGGAAAAAAAAATGAAATTGCTCACTATCGCTTTCATTTAGTCACTTATGATGGGTCAGCCCGATTGAAAATAAATTTGAATATCCTATCAACTTATTAGAAATAAGCTCAGTCTACCTTAATGTGGTGACTGGCTTACTGAGCCGATGGAATTTTATCCTTTTAATCTAGTAAGACTCATAATTGTAGGTTTCCCACTTTGGCTATTCTAGCTATCGGACAGATCTTCCAAGCAAGAGAACTTAGGTGATAAAGCCCTCCTCAAAGTGCGAGTGTCTCTCAACCCCAGAGCACCTCCATCACTCACTGGGGATGTGAAGAGCAGTCTGAAAGCCCCTGAGACAAGCCATTCAGTACTGCTGTTTGATGGCAAAACCACACTCAGGCTGCCAGTCGCACAGAGAGGAAATGGCACTTCTGCCATGTAGGCAGATGAGCTGTCCATGACACCGAGTTGCCTGTGGACTTCCTTTGCTGGTGATTTAGCACTTTGCTATTACTGAGTACATAGAAGTAAAATGAATGGGGTCGCTGGCTAATTTTACTATCATGTAGGTTTGTTTTCAGTCTGAATTCAGGCAGGGAATGTGAGGCTGAAGAATACATAGCAGTTTCATTCAAATCGACTCCTGACTGGAAATAGAGTCAGAGGGAGATTTAAGGGAAAATGTCCCAATGTTTTATCTGTATAACCAGCACAAATGGATAATCCTGCTTCCATGGCTGAGGGAGCCCAGATTGCCCTGGACGACACTAGTTTCACTGTTTCCTTTTTTGAAGTGTCTACCTGTGGCATTTACTTCCAAGAGACCAGCGACATCTTTGTTAAACAATAATGGTGGGCACCCAGGTTGTCTCCTCAGCCGTGCTTCCCTAGTTATCCCCAAACTACCACAGTGGCAACGAGGACTCCTGAAATCCCTCACTCCATGCAGAATTCTTTCTATGCCACCTGTCATTTTAAATGCCCTTGATGACCTGGGCTCACCATTCTACAGAGGCCAATGCTGAAACAGCAGGTGAGATCCAGACATGCCCTAGTGTTAGAGTCTGTAAACAAGTCTGGATGGTGCCTGGCAAAATGCCAGAGGGAGTGGTTTGTGAAGTAATGCCATTGAGCCATTAAGTGTGGAGATTCCTTATTGGTTGACTTCGAGCCATTAAGTGTGGAGATTTCTTATTGGTTGACTGATGTATCGAGTTTATGCTAATTAGATAAGCTGTGTGGAATGTATAAATACTGCTCCTGTCCTGCAATAAATGGCTCCCTCTCCTGCTGTATCAATCTACACTAGTTGCTCATCACCCCCCGGTTATTTTGCTGCAGCTGGACTGCGGCACCCTAGAACTTGTGGTGAAGTCTCTGGCATTATGTGCCACCGTGTCACACAATTACATGTGCACCTATCAAATTTTCTAAACCATTTCGCTTGGTTTTATGGTTTGGATATGAGGTGTCCCCAAAAGCTCCGGTGTTAATGCAGGAATTTTCAGAGGTAAATGATTTGATGGTGAGAGCTGTCACCTAACCAGTCCATCCTGGTTTGAATGGACTGACTGGTGATAACTGTAGGCAGGTGGGTGCGGCTGGAGGAGGTGGGTCACTGGGGTGTGCTCCTGAAGGTTGCATCTTCTCTGTAGGCCCTTCCCCTTGCTCTCTCTGCTCCCTGGCCACAATGACCCTGAGAAGCTTCCCTTTGCCACACCCATCTTCCATGACGTTCTGCCTCACCTTGGGCCCAGAGTCATGGAGTCAGTTCACCATAGCCTGAGTCTCTGACACTATGAGCCCAAATGAACTTTCCCTCCTCAGAAAGCTGTTCTTGTCTGGTATTTCAGTCACAGCCCTAGGAAGCTGACTAATGCACATGACTTCTGTTTTGATTACTGAATTCAGAGTCCTTTTCTAAATATTTTTCTTATTCTCTCAAGATTTTCTTTTCAGGGGCTGGGGTTGTAGCTCAGTGGTGGAGCGCTTGCCTGGCACGTGGGAGGCGCTGGGTTCGATCCTCAGCACCACGTAAAAAAGTAAATGGATAAAATAAAGTTCTAAAAAATCTTTTTAAAAAATGATTTTTCTTTTCATAATTTTGGAAACTGAAAAGACTCTGGGAGCCAGAGGAAAAACATTTTAAGTTACCACAGCAAATCCTGGGCACTTGATATGTGTCTGTCTGTCTGTCCATTCTTCCTTTCTTATTTTTTTTTTAATTTAAAAAATTGGAAAAAAGATTCATTTATGGGAAAAGATTTTATGACTCAATCATGAATCATTAGGCACTTCTTGATCTGATAAGTAGGGAATATTCATGTCATTTTTGATACCCAGATTGCCTTCTTCCATAAAACAAGTATTACCATTTTGGAATCTTTTAATATGTTACCTTCAAAGGTCATTAAACCCAGTTATGTTTTTGAAACAACACGCATACTTATTAAATTCTATTAGCTTCCTGATTCTGAATATATGAATTCTACAGCTACTCCATTCTTAGAAAGTTTCTGTATTTCCACAAACAAAACTCAGTATGAATGGCTGGCACCTTTGCCAACTTTAATACTGTATTATTTTGGCAGTGACTATCTTCCTGGGAGCCATAAAAATGAGAATCAGTCTTCTTGGAAAAATATGCTTTCCTGTTTAAAATAGATTCTCTCCCAATTCTCAACCCCCTTTACAGAGACTTTCCCATAATTATAAGCTAGCCTACTTTCTGTTTTTTCTCACCTTCAGAAAAGCACCCAACTCCGAAATCAACAATATTCAAAACAATATTCAGAATCAAAGAGTAACTTAGACTTACCTTCTGTTAATCTGAGAATAAGAATTGGATCTAACCCAAATTTTTCAAATGAGCCATCACCTCTGTCAGAAAGAAGAGCTATTTGGCTCAGGTGTGAACGACTCTTCATTCGGGATGAAAAAGTAGACTTTTGGTAGACTTTCAGGCTACGGTTCAAAATTTTTTCCTGCCCAAGTGCAAAGTTTAGAAGAATTTTTAATGTATCCAAGTAATCTTGTTTTCAAATAGAGATCATATATAAAAATGCCATTTGTAATAAATGATATTAACAATAAACCAGTAACCCTCAATTCTTATCTTTGAAGGAATGCATAATTTCCTTCCTATAGAAAACTGAGTATAAATATATTTAAAAATTAATTTTTATTAAATTGTGTTTCCCAAATATGAAGGACTGGGAAATGTCCTTCTGCATTTATTTATATATTTTCACAGTTTTATCTTGCCCAAAGTGTTGAGTCCATGAAATTGAAAACCTGAGAGAAAAATAGAAGTCCCAAGTGGACATTTAAAAAAATTTGTTTTAGGCTTCAGATTTCACCCATATTTTCTCAATTTAATTTTGGGAGAAGTTCAACACAACTATATAACACGTGCAGGAAACCATCACACACAAACGAACCATGTGTCAAGCAATTCTAGATATTTTCTTCATTCTAACAAAGGTGAAGAAAGTCCTGTTGTCAACCTTTGCTCCAGGAGGAAGGAAAGTAAATCTGAAGTGTTAGCTGTGACCACACACACAGTGAGAGCGACGCTGCAAGGCACACACTGACATAGCTCTATACCAGATCATTCTGAAATGGTACCCCCTCCTCCACTTTTATCCCTTTTTCCTCCTCCCCACAGATTGTCTCGTCCACGTCAGCTCAGCCAATTTTGACTTCTTCTTGGAGACTCTGCTCCTGTTATTTCAGTGAAGTCTTTGCCTATACATCACCACCACCCTGTTCTCTCTCTCTTCTCACCGGTAAAGGTGGGCAGGCCTTTGTCTGTGTTTCCTTTGACGCCTCTGTTACAGTAGCCCGTCAACTCTAAGATGCCACTTATTTTAAGAAAGCATTAGCTGGGTGCAGTGGCACACACCTGTAAAACCAGAGGCTTGGAAGACTGAGGCAGGAGGATCACAATTCAAAGCCAGCCTCAGCAACTTAGCAAGGCCCTAAGCAACTCATTGAGACCCTGTCTCTAAACAAAATACCAAAAGGGCTAGGGGTGTGGCTCAGTGGTTAAGTGCTCCTGGGTTCAATGCCTGGTGCCAAAAAAGAAGCACTATTATCGTATGCATGGCCAATGACATCCCATCTATGGAAGCTGCATTCCAATTTTAGAAATGCAAAAATGTGGAAAATGTGGGTGTTGTCGGAGTAGGGTACATTGTAGTTGCCATACTGGACTGTAACATCTGTCTTCTGCCATTGGGTGGCGATCTTTGCAGATCCCTGTGATGTGCTGGGTGTCTCCCCAGGACAGTATGGGGCACACACCATGTGAGTCCTCATATCTGACACCATAAAAATTCATAAGAATGATGAATAAGAGGATATTATTATAACATTAATTGGGATTGTGATTTTTTAAAAAAGCTTACCTTTTTCTTTGCTGCCATTTCATTTTCTTTGAAAAGAAAGAGATCTTTGAAAAAGACCTTATATGGTCTGTCCTTTTTGACTGATTCATCTTTTGCTTTTTCTGAATGAAAGAAAGAAATAGAAATAAGATTTATTATTCTTCCTCTGTTTACCAGAACTATAAGGCTCCTACCAAATGGGGTAGAGTGAGTGGGATGCAGGAGTCTCTAAGAGAGTGGAATGCAGACAGAAATTGCCTCCCTGAGCTGGAATTGGACATGAAGGGCCCAGATCTCTTGGGCAAGATCCCCAGATCCTCTGTTTCCCATGGCACCAAGCACACGGGCTTGGGGAATGAGTTGATGAAACAGAGAGACCTTGCTGGGTAAGGTAGTTGTGCAACTATGATCCCAAAGACTCTAGAGGCTGAGGCAGGAGGATTGCAAGTTCAAGGACAGCTTCAGCAACTTAGAGAGGTCCTAGTAAGACCCTTTCTCAAAAGAGACATTAAAAAGGGTTAAAGACCTGGCTCAATGGTTGAGCACCCGTGGGTTCAATCCCCAGTTCCAAAAAATAAAAACAGGCATTTAGCAGAATCATGAGATCATATTTTGAGATGAATATACTATTTCTTCCTATCATACAGGCACAACTACTGTTACCCTTGCCCCACCACTCCCGTTGGGAAGAGCCTCAGTCCAAATTAGATTGTCTTAGAAAAAAAGTCAGATGTTAACAAGTGCTGGTGAGGATATGGAGAAACTGGACCCTCAAATGTAACATGGTGCAGTCATTTCTGTTTTTTTTTTTTTTTTTGTGTGTGTGTGTGTAGAGGGTATTAGGGATTGAATTCAGGGGCACTTGACCACTGAGCCACATCTCCAGCCCTATTTTGTATTTTATTTAGAGACAGGGTCTCACTGAGTTGCGCCTCACTGTTGCTGAGGCTGACTTTGAAATCGTGATCCTCCTGTCTCAGCCTCCAGAGGAGTTGGGATTTACAGGCATATGCCACTGTGCCCAGCCAGTGCAGTCATTCTGGAACATACTCTAGTAGTTTCTAAGAATGTCAAACAGTTGCCATACACCTCACCAATTCTAACATTAGGTATACACCCGAGAGAAAGGAAAACATGTTGACACAGAAACTTGTATATGAAGCTGGGCACAGTGCTGCATGTCTCTGATTCAATCCCAGAGACTCCAGAGGCTGAGGCAGGAGTATTGCAAGTTCAAGGCCAACCTCAGCAACTCTCAAGGCCCTAAGCAACTTAGCAAGATTCTGTCTCAAAATCAGAAATTTTAAAAAGGGCTGGAGACGTAGCTGAATGGTAAAATACCTCTGGGTTTAGTCCTTGGTACCAAAAACAAAACAAACAACAAAAAACTTGTACATAAATATTTCAAGCAGTATTATTCATAAGAGCCAAAAGATGTAAACAACCCAAGCATCCAACATTGAAAAATGATAAACAAAATGTGGTATATCCATATAATGGGAATATTATTTAGGCTTGAAAAGGGACGAAGTACAACATACACTACAACGGGGATAAACCTTGGAAACATATGTTAAACAAAAGAAGCAGGTACCAAAGAACCACATAGGGTATCTTTCCACTTATGTGAAATGAACAGAAGAGGCACATCCATGGAGAAGAGATCAGTGTTGCTAGGGATGGCGCAGGGACAGGGGGTAGAATCTGGAGGTCAAAGGATGCAGGGTTTATTTAAGGTGATGAAACATTCTAAAATTGGCCATGGTGATGGCTGCACATACCTATGAAAACACTAAAAACCATGAACTTATATACTTAATGAAAAAGAAGGCTGATCATTAAAAATAGAAAAATCAACTATATCTCTGAATGGAATTTTAGATTTTATTTATTGAATCTGAAAGGGCAAAAGCCCTTCCTTCTCTCTCCTTATTTCTATTGCTTGGAGGTGTGATGCTGGGGACAGAAATCTTGGGATTTTTAAAATATCTATTTATGTATTAATTTATTTATTGTGGTGCTGGGGATGGAACCCAGGGGTGTTCTACATCCCCAGCCCTTTTAAAAATTTTATTTCGAGACCAAGTCTTGCTAGTTGCCCAGGCTGTCCTCCAACTTGTAATCCCCCTGCCTCGGTCTCCCTAGTAGCTGGAATGACAGGCTTGCATGATCATACCTGGCTGAAATTCTGATCTTTAAAAACCAAAAACCAAGACCAGGAATGCTGGCAGCTTGGAGTTGATATCTTAAATCAGAGAGAAAAAGAAAGGGTGACCCACCCCTTACTCCATACCCTTTACCCTTCTATCTCTACCTCACCAAGAAAAAAAAAAAAAACCTCCAAAACTTCCCAGCAGGCCAAGGATCTATGAAGAACCTCTGGTTTTGGCTCTGAATCAGTCTGGTTCCCCAGGAATTCTGGCTTAATTGGTCCAGAACATCAGCTTTGGGATACACTGAGAGGCCCCTAGGTGGCGGTAATGTGCTGTGAACTGGAGCATCAAAGCTACCTGAGAAATGGCCATTGTCCAAGGGATGCGGTGGAGGCGATGGGAGTGCCTGGGATTGCAGAAGCCCCAACACGCTGGTTTGGTTTTGTTCTGTTTATCAGGGAGAGGGAAAATCACAGAGTGGAGGTCCTGGGTTCAACACAGAGTGTGGCCGGTTCTGGTCACCTGCTGTCCACCCCTCCAGGGAAGGAGGGATCTCGGAGCCTAGAAAACAGGACGCCCTGCACTTGACAGGCAAAGACTGAAGGCAGCTGATAAGTCATCAGCACGGCCCTGATCTACAATCCAAGGTCACGAAGGGAGCATTCAGGAGTAAGTGAAATAGCAGGGCTTTGTAGTCACAAGAGTGGGGAGTGTCCCCCAGTTCCAAGCTGGATGTGGCCAACTTGTTGAGTCATTCTGAGGGTTGGCAGAGAAGTGAAATTAGGTTGAAGACTCAGAGGAGTGTGGCTGGTCCAGCTGGTAGAGGAACTAGCTGGGTGGAGAGTCCTTCCCTCTGGGTGGGGTTCATACCTGGCAAGAGCAGAGGGGCTTGTGGTTTGGCCTTTGGAGGCTCAGGGAGGCTCAGAGAATGTCACAGAAGCACATGACATTCTAGGCCTTTGTAATCTGTGGAGTAGAGACAACTGCCCTCAGTCCAGCTGGGATTGAGGACAGCAGGAGGAGGAAGGAGAATGGCTAACAGGCTAGAGCCTAGCAGAGGGTGACGAGATTGAGGACCCAAGGGAACCTGGAGCTGGGTGGTTTTGATACCTAATTTCATGCGTTGTCAGGACTCAGGAGTGCCTAGATCAAACTGTATTTCTGAGTGTGTCTGTGAGAGTGTTTCCAGATGAGATCAGCATTTGAACCAGCAGGGTATCATCCCATCCATTGAGGGCCTGAGCAGAACGAGAGGCCAAGGAAGGCCCTTTCTTGTCCTTCTCAGGGTTTGAGTTGGCATCTCCTCTTGAACCCAGAATGGGACTGACACCATCAGTTCCCCTGGTTCTCAGAGCTTCAGACTTGAATTACACCACCAACTCTCCTGGGTTTCCACCTTGCAGATGGTAGATCGTGGGTCTTAGCATCATCAGTACTTGAGCCAATTTCACCCTAAGTCCATCCAAGATGATTTCATCTCAGGATCCCTGCCTCAATTACTTCTGCAAAGACTCATTTTCTAAATAAGTTCATATTGTCATAGACATATCTTTTGGGGACCACATTCAACCTTCTACATCACCCTATACTCCCAGTGGGCATCAGACTCCAACCTAAGCCACAGCCTCTTACCTTATGGAAAACTGAAAACAACTCAAATGCCCTCAGGGGAGTCAATAAAGGAACTATGGAATATTCACACAATGTGATTCACAGCAGTTAAAATGCATGAACTACAATGTACAATGTAATTTCCAAAAGACGATAGTCTGTAGGCTATCCTTTTAAACAGTTGAAGCCAAAGCAAAAAAAAATATGTTCTTTAAGATTACAAACAGACAAGATAATAAGAAAACCCCAGTAATAATCTACACAGGAGTCAACACGGTGGTTACCTCAAATGACAGACAACAAGAGATCGGGTGTGTAGGTTTTGTCATGGTGTAATTTACCATTAAGATTCTAGTTTTCAAGGGTTCAGAGGTCCATATTATATTATTAATATATAACTTACTTGATTTAAAAAGAGGGCCATAGGTAACAGGGAACTGGTACCAAATGTGTTAATGCTCATGCTTCCTATTGTGTTATGAGTAATAAAGACCTTTGTGTCTGATCCAAGAGTTTTGTAACTCTTCTTGGCATCCATGAAACTAGATAGCTTAACAACTTGGAAATAGGAGAAACTCTTACACCCTTCACAGTTCTTGACACAGTAATCTAAATTCTTTTTAATAAAAAGGCATCATCCAGAGGCTAAGTGGTAGAGCACTTGCCTAGCACATGCAAGGTGCTGGGTTTGATCCTCAGCACCACATAAAAATAAATAAAGATTGTGTCCAACTACAACTAAAAAATTTTTTTTTAAAAAGGCATCATCCAATATATATACTACTCTAGTATTCTGCATCTTATTTTTTCAGTTACCAATACTTAGAAATTCTTTTTATATTAGCACAAATATTATCATCTTATCCAAAAGACAGCTGACTAGCATCTCATTCCCTCATAATATGAACTAATCCCACACCAATGGACATGATAAAACAAAGTCAAAATGTTACAGAGTGGTGAGATAAAACTTTGGGACTTTGCTAACATTCTGCACTGATGCTGTTAAGAACTGAAGATGAACCAACTTTCCAATCCTCTGTGGGTCTGGAAAGATCCCAGAGTGAACAGTAAGTCCTTGTGTTATGGTTTAGATACGCGGTGTCTCCCAAAAGCTTGCATGTAAGAAAATGCAAGAATTATTCAGAGGGTGGAATGGTTGGATTGTGGGAGTTGTAGGTAATCAATGAATTAATCCATTAATATGGATTAAGTGCGTGGTAACTGTGATAAGGTGGGGAGTGGCTGGAGGAAGTAGGTCACTGGGGGCACGCCTTTGGGGTTTATTTGTCCCTGGTAAGTGGAGCTCTCTCTGCTTCCTGATGACCACGTCCTGAGCTGCTTTCCTCCACCACACCCTTCCGCCATGATGTTCAGCCTCACTTGGAGCCCTAAGAAATGGAACCTGCTGTCTGGACTGAGACCTCTGAAATTGTGAGGCCCCAGATAAACTTTCCCTCTTCTATATTGTTCTTGTGAGGTCTTTTGGGCACAGCAATGGAAAAAAAGCTGGCTAAAAGAGCATGGATATGTGAATGCAAACTTCATTGACTCCCTTCAGTTTCTGACACTTGAGTTGCCCACACCTTGCCTTGTCTCCAGCAGTGCTGAGCTACGGGCCCCACCCCATGACTTGAAACCTCATTCTGTCTAGTCTCGTTGGATAACACTTGCTTGGTTTCTAACCTGAACTTGTGTCTGCTGATTTGCACATCTATTCTGCACCTGAATAAAACTGCCTCTTCCTTCATTTTAACCTTATCTGTGATTTTTATTTCATAGACATAATGACTGATCCTAGTCATTTGCTCTTACAAAAAAAAAAAAATACTGCATTGACTATTCTTGTACATACACCTTTAATTATGTGTGCAAATCTATCTGTAGAATTAATTCCAAAAATGGCCCTTCCTAAATTTTTTTAAATTTGATAATGGAGCAGGGGCTACTAGTAGTGTCTCCATATCCACACTCTCTCCTTCTATACAAATATGGTCCTCAATTCTATCATCCCATATGGGCACCCAGAGTAGAGAGTACTTTTCTCAACCTCCTTTGGACCTAGGAATACCCATATGGCTAAGTTCTAGCCAAGGGGATGTCAGTGAAAGTGGTGGATGTATCTTCTAGGCATGCTCTTTCCTTTCTTATAGGTAGGAATATGGATGTAATGATTGGTGCAGAAGCAGCCAAATTGGGCCAAGAATAAAGCCCAGTCATGAGCTAGAAGGTGAGCTCCTGATGTGAACTTCCCCATGGACCCAGACTCTGTTTACCTGAGAGAGTGTGAAAACCCCCTACCATACATTTAAACCATAGGTTTATATCCATGTTTTGTCATTCACAGTCACACCTATTAATTCTAAATACAGAGTGACAAATGGTCCTCTGTATGGGATGTGTATAGAGTGACAGTTCTCTATAGACATTCTTGGTGTTATCCCATCATTAAACTTGGCCAGAATTATAAGTAAAACAAAATCATTCCTTTTATACTGCTAAATTCTACTCTCTTGTATATTTATAAAGAAGTAGGAGGATCAAGAGAGAAGGGTGGTAAAGGAGAGAAGAGAAGATTTGGTAAAGTTATTGGTGTCCTTTCGTATGACACACAATTGAGTTAATGGTGACAATTTGAGGAACCCCTGATTTGAAGAAATTTTAAAAATCGAAAAGTCAAACAGAGTGTCCTCAGCAGACAGTTTATAAACTCTTTCCACCTTAGGCTCTCGTGCAGCACCCTCCTTTACTCTCCTGGTACCTTATGGAGCCTAACGGGACCAGGCACAAAGGAAGAATTCACTGACTGATTTCCTTTTACCTCCAGAATTCGGTGATGTTGGCAAAACATGTGATGACATTTCGTCCCCTGGACCTGTTCAAAGGAAAGGAGATACATTTTTAAAAATTCTGTGAACATTGTATAAAGGGACTTGATCCAACTGCCAATGACTCGCCAATGACCTTTCTGGCTTTTTAAAAGCAGTGCACACACAGACTCTTTCACCCAGTGATTCCAACCACAGGCACTTAACCCAAGGAAATAATATAAAATGACCAGGCAAAAAATTATATGCAGTGTCATTCAATAAATAAGGAGTTAAGCTATGTCATGCCCCTTACGTGTATATTATATTCACACACAGAAACCCCTGAGAGTTGTTTGAAAAGCTGTGTGCCAGACATGAACAGGAGCCACCTCTGGTTTGGTACAATCTCTGCTTTCATCCTGACTATGTTGAAGTTAGAATTTGGTGATTGAAGAACTCACCTTAGCTGTAGAATTTAAGGTCTGTCAAATTTAGTCATCAAGATAAATGTCAACACAGTATTCTTAAAATCCCAACTTACTGCAGGAAAAATCTATGATGGTTGCAATAGTCTTGGCCTCCATAGTAGCATGGTTGGGAGCTTTAATATAGGTGGGTGGGCTTTAGGGCGTTGAGAGCATGCCCCAGAAAGGAACTGTGGGACCCTGGTCTCCTCCTCTTACTCTTGACTTCCTGTCCCTGAGGTGAATTGTTGGGCTCTGCCATACACTGCGACCACAATGTGCTGCCTTGCTACAGGCTCAAAGCAATGGGGCCAATACATCAAAGAATGGAACCTCCAAAACTTGAGCCAAAGTAAGACTTTAACTTTATAAGTTGATTACCTCAGGTATTTTGTTGTAGTGATGGTAAGGTAACATATTGAATGAAATATCAAAATTGTAAAGCAGACATGATCTGACTGTGCACTTGTATGCATTGATCTCAACCTATAAGTCTTATCTTTATTTAAATTTTTGTGATATTTTGTTCATCATATATTTTTGTGCTACTTTTTGTGTTGTTTTTGAAATAGTAAATTTAAACATTGCTTATTTTGACTGCTGAGTTTTTGTTTCTCTCTTAAAATTTGTGGCTAAGGCAGAGTGTTCCTTGCTTCACCTTAATTCTTATTCTAATTTCTATACTTTTGAGGTATTATTCAAATTTCTCCCTGAGCTTGTGTATCTTTCGACCATGAGAAAAGTTATAAAGATATGTTTATTTGGGGGGGAAAGGATACTCGGGATACTGGGGTTGGGGGTGCGGCTGAGGCAGAAGGTTCACAAGTCCAAGACCAGTATAGGTAAGATCCTGACTCAAAACAAAACTTAAAAAGTCCTGGCTATGTAGCTCAGTAACACAGCACCTGCCTAGCTCTGTGAGACCCTAGGTTCAATTCCCAGGACCGAAAAAAAATAAGTGTTCCCATGACAGGACCCATTGACAATACCATTTAAATTTATGCTTCAGTAATCACAGAGAGCCATATTTAAAAGCCAGCAGTTCCAGAAACACAGCAGCAAGTGATTAAAAACTCAGTCTTTCATGTGGAAAAGCCTGATTTCAAATCTCAGTTTGCATTTACAGATATGTGAGCAAGTACATTTAACATTCAGAATATATATATATATATATATATATATATATATATATATATATATATATATATATATTTGAGTAACTACTCTGGTGTCAAGCATTGTTCTGGCTGTGGGAGACGGGGCAGTGTTTAAAAAGATAAGACAGAAGGACAAAACTGACTGTCCTTAGGCATGTCTTTACTGTTGATTTTAATATCTCAGCATCTCTGAGTTCCTATACCAGAAAATGGGAAGGAGAGTTCCAACAATATCAATGAAGCAATGAATTTTAAACAACCAAGCAGGAAGTCCAGCATATGGAATAACACAATAAGTGGCATTATGTGCTAATGTTTGCTATTAGCATGTGATTTCACTTCTAGGACTTACAAAGCAAAGAGAAAAAAAAAAAAGAGAAAAGAATTATGTGAAAGCTTCAAAAAGGTAAAAAATTAAAAACCTACATCTTTGACAACTTTTTCAAATCACTAAAGATTCCCCTCCCCCTCAGGTGTTGTGTTCATTTTAACAAGTACAAAAGAAGGGTTGGTGAAAAATTGATGACAATTTGTTGGTTTAATAAGAATTTGGGCGGCTAATGCTAAAAAGATTTGTAGGTTTTTAAAATTCTATGCTGTGCACTCATCCCAAGATTCTGCTCGCCTCTTTATTGTCATGCTTTTCTTCCTTCTAGTCTTCTATCTATCCACCCTCTCTCCACTCTCATTCTTCTCATCAAAAAAGTCTATCTACAATGAGCATCTTTATCTATGGCTTCTAGTACCTTTCTGCTCACAAACAAAACAAAACAAAATAAAATAACAAACAAAAATACCAAAGTTCCTATTCCTCTAAGTAAAATGCAAATAGCCCAGATCTGCTCTGATTCCATCTCCTCTGTAATTCATAGGACACATAAATGCAGCCATTTGTGTACTTCTGTACTTCCAGATGAATTAATCTCTCTATTGATTCATGAAGGGTTGGTGGAGAACCAAAGGTAGGGTGAAGAAGATAACCAGCTATTCTTAGGAAGAAACAATAAAGTTCCTTTTCCAACCACCAAAAAGTTGAAGACAGGCTTGCTGTGTGAAATAACAAAGCATGATGACTACATAAAGGCTCGGTACCCAAAGAGAACTGGATTACTCACAAAATGCCTGAAAACTCACATCTTAAATACATGTTCAAATCCAAAGAGCTCAGAAATATCAGCTGAAGTGAGCTGGTTGTGGTGATGCACACCTGTAATTCCAGTCACTCAGGAGGCTGGAGAGAGGAGGATTGAGTTCAAGGCCAGCCTCAGCAAATTAGTGAAGTGCTGTCTGAAAATTTAAAAATTTAGGGCTGGGGTTGTGGCTCTGTGGTAGAGCACTTGCTTTGCATGTGTGATGCACTGGGTTCGATTCTCAGCACCGCATATAAATAAATGAATAAAATAAAGACCCATCAACAACTAAAAACATTCAAATTTAAAAGGGCTGTGGAAGTAGCTCTGTGATAAAGCACCCATGGATTCAATCTCCAGTGCCAATACGTACATATGTACATACATACATAGTGGTGGAGTGTTATTGTAAGCCATCTTTTAATTTTAATATTAATTTTTTTTCAGTGCTTGGGATTGAACCCAGGGGTGATCAACCACAAAGCTACATCCATAGCCCTTTCTAAGACAGGCTGTTACTAATTTTCTGGCCTCAAATTTGCAATCTTCATGCCTCAGCCTCCCCAGTAGCTAGGATTATAGGTGCGTGCCTCTGCACCCAGCTAAAACATTATTTTTAGACATGGCACAGATGTGTGGTAAGTACTCTGTAATTAATAAGAGAGTTTAAAGGGTGGACTATGCCTGGCATGATTGCGGAGCCCAAAGGAGGCCAGTGCTTAAACGTAGTGACCAGATACAGTGATATTGATAGAGCCAGAGAGAGAAGTTCCTAGAGGGTGTGGCAGGTCACTTCTTGATGGAATGGAGAATCTCTCTGACCATTGAGCTGAGAAGAGACGATATAAGGCGATGAGGGTAACACAAGGAGACCTATTAAGGGGCTCCTGCCATTGGAAATCAAGAAATAATAGGGTCCCTTGGACAATAGCAGAGGTGGGGAGAAGTGGTCTGATAGATGTATTCTGAAAGGGCAGCCTACAGGATTGGCTAATGGTTTGGATGTGGGGTATGAAATAAAGGGATGAGGTAAGAAGCCCGGAGTTGCCATCAATGGTGACAGAGAACACGGTGGGGGAGGGGATGGTTGGGAAGATCAGAGGTTCAGTTTGGAGCACAGAAACTTTGAGCTATTTATTAGATAGACAAAGGGACATAGGAGTACAAAATAGTGTTTTTCCAAATGAACACCCTCCTGGTTAATTTAACCAACCCTTACATTCCCCTGATAGTTATGAATCATATCTGTTCAGTGAGTTGAGTTTTTTGAAGAATGGTCTCACAGGGACAACAGAATGACAAGTGGAAAGCCCTTAGCCTTAGAGGGCAGGCAGGGTGACTCCTGCCCCCCGGCTCTCACAGCACTTTCTCTCAGGCCTAATGCATCTCTTCTGCCAAACGTAGATCACAATAAGTTTCTTATAGGATTGTTGCAATTTTCAAATACCGTGGGCTAATGGGGAAATGATCACTTACACTTTTTTAAAACTGGACACTGTCTAAATCTGTCCTCTTTCTAGTCCACTCTGACTTGTGAATAACCACCAGCATTTGACAAAAGTAAGGGGGTCTAACTGACAACTAGCTTTCATGAAACACCCCGAATCCAAATTCTTAAAATTTGGAGGACTCTACTGCAACATCAGTGCAAATTTGGGGGAGCTGGTCCACATGGGTGCAGATTCTTAACATTCCAAACTAGGGAAGTCAGGGAGAAGGACTGGGGTTTTATAAGGTCCAGTCCTAAAGTGGTAGGCCAGTCCTAAATATCGTTAACAATAACACTGTCTCCCAGATACTATTGAAGGCAGTTTGTGTTTGGTTTTCGCAACCCTGCCTACAACCCAGTGTAAACGGATTTCCAGACTCGACTTGAGATGGAAGGCTGGGGTGTATTTCCCACATCCCTATAAGGGATGACCGGTTCTCTCAGACCCAATACCTTTCACACTTTTTTCCCCACCTCCTCCCCGCCCACCTTGGACAAATACTGTGAACTGTGTCCTTGGATGGTGTGGGGACATCACAGCTAGCAGTTTTTTGTTTACCCCAAAGCCAGGAGCCACTAGGTCCTTGGCCTGCAGCCTGACCTGCCTCTTCTGATTAGGTCAGGGCAGAACATAAGGATGAGGAAACGACTTTCAGCCTGACCTCTAAGTCTTGGCTGGCGTCAAGTTTATTGTTTTGTGCAGACTTTTCTGTTGACATTTTTGGACTGCCCCTTTTGCAAACTGAAAAAAAAAATAACTAGAGGTCAATGAGGGAGGAGGAATAGGGGAAGGGAGTCCACCAATATGAGCCAGGAGATGTGAAAATTACATATAAACTAAGAAGTGCTATAGGGATGCTGGTTATTACTAAGGAAACTTCTGATCTCCTTATCCTTTTATAACACTGAACAGTATGCAAGGAGACAAATTGCGCTGATCCCTCCTGCTTGTGCAAACCTCTTGTTTGCAGGTGCTTCCCAGGTAATGTTTTCTATCTGAGCTGTCAATCAGAGGCAGTCAGTTCACCCACAAGCACCAATGCTCATGAAAAAGAAGTATAAATTCTTTAGACTTGCCTGGAATTTGTAAGCTTTCAGTATAGTACGTGGTGTGTTCTGTGCATCAGGAGAGGAACTAGTACTACTGGCTGAAATCTAGTCCTTAACTGACAAACAGCAGGACTGAGATAAACTACTACTAATAATAACACCTGTTACTTGTTCAGAGTGAGGCACTAGGCTAAGTGATTTACATTTTATTTTACTTAAAGCTCAAACAAATCCATAAACTGGAAATAATTATTCCTATGGTAAGGATGAAAAAAAAAGCCAGAAATTTAGGAAAATATTAAGGAACGTCCCTCAGATCAAGCCGATCATAAGTAACAGTAATGGGAATATGACAAGTTTATTGAACCCCAAATCCTTCTATTTTTTCTGTATTTTTACCCTTTATAATTGCATGAATCTGCAAATATGCCTGAAATTGCAAAATCAAATTAACAAATTAAGATATTAAATGAAAATTAAAGTCCTATGCAAAAATTAAATAATATAAAATTTTATAATACAAAAAATTCTTTTAAATTTTTATAGTATTTTAATAAAATTTTTCTATGACTTAGTGACTTTATTTCTATTCCCCACTGTTGTCTTTTTTTAATATTTATTTTTTATTTTTAGGTGGACACAATATCTTTATTTTATTTTTATGTGGTGTTGAGGATGGAACAAAGCACTCCACGCATGCCAGGCGAGCACACTACTGCTTGAGCCACATCCCCAGCCCCCCACTGTTAGTCTTTTTAAGACTGTGTATACACACCCCACACACATCTCTGTTTGTGTATCTGAGCTAATTTGTGGGTAATCTTAGGATGCTTCCCCCTTTTAGAATCTCTTTCACTCACATTGTCTATGTAACTCCTTTCCAATTTCTTTCTTTCTCTTTCTTACCTGATCTCTGTCACTTATAGGCCCTAGCATAATGCTAAAGTATATTTTTATTGTGTTCATGAAAAGGAGTTTTTGCTGTTTTTAATTTTAGGATGGCTTTAAAATGACACGAAATTAACTTCCTTTTATATTTTGCGTTTTACAGGTGTGGTCTGCTTTTTGGTGTGTTATTTGTGTTCACATTTGTCTTCTTTTTGATTGTAAATCTTTGCTGCACAGGGGAAGTGTCTTTCTTGTCTTCTTACATTCCACAAGATCTAACAAAGACTTTCTAATAAAAATGTACTGCATGAACCAAATAAAGTAATTAAGAATCAAAACCTAGTGCCTGTCAGTGTTTTCCTAGCAATTGATGGGCCGGAAGAGACGGGGGCGAGAATAACACACCATCTTACTGAAACTGACTCGATTCTGTCTCCAACCTTGACCGGGCAGACACCACTAGATACCGTTGACGTGGGGCAGAGCGGACACCGAGCTCAAACCTGTCTTACCTCAGCGACTCCGAACCCAGGAACCGCTTCAATTTATCCTTCAGGAAGGCCTTGGGGACAAGGTGGCCAGAGGTGCCAGTCGATTGTCTAAATCTCGGCTCTATCCTGCCCCGCCCCGGTGCCCCTTCATCTTGGGAACCTAGAGCAGAACTGGCCAACCGAAAAGCGCGCTGCACCCGCCACCCTGCTTCGTGACCGCGCGGACCCCGGAGCAGCTCCGCCACCGCATCCCCCTCCTCCCCACTCCCAGGCTCCCCTTTCCTTTGCCCGTGGCCCTCCGCGGCCCCAGCCCCCTGTGCAGAGTTTCCCGCCGATTTTGTCCCCTCCTGGGGCTCCAGCCCCAGGTTCCCATCTTAGCCCCTTGGGCACAGCGTCCCACCATGCTGTCCCCTCTGGGGATCTAGCCCCGAGTTCCCGCACCTGCTCCTGGACAGAAGTTTCCCACGCACCCTAAACCCTTCCAGGGGCTCTATCCCCAGGTTCTTGCTCCTGTCCCTGGGCCAGGTTTCCCCCGCTTGCGTACCCTCCGGGGGCCCGCACCCTTGAGCGGACACCCTTAGTACCAGCGATCGATGCGTCCCGCCCCATCTGCTGGTGACAGAGCTTCAGTGTCCTTACGTGAAAAGTAGGGACATAAGATCTACCTTATTTACCCAAAACGTGAAAAGGCGACCTAAAAAGACTGAAGTCCGTGATAAAGTTTACTACTAATCGTCAAGCTTGTTGGTATTATTATTGTCGTTGTTACTGAGCTACCGTCCTCAGCGACCCAAGGGCAGCGTCTACTGGCGCCCGCCCCGCCCCGCCCCATCCTCCGGGCCTGGCGGCTCAGCTTGCGGACCCGCTGGGGACTCCGCCATCCCGCTCGCGGCTGGAGCCCGGTGGCCTTCTCGAGGGAGACTTGAGACGCCCGGCGACATGGAAGGCGGCCACCGCCTCCTGCTGGAGAACGCGCGGCAAGTGGTGCTGGTGTGCACCCGCGGCGAGCGCTTCCTGGTGGGCGATGCTCTGCGCAGCCTAGCGGTGCTGGAGGGCGCCAGCCTGGTGGTGGGCACGTAAGTGGCCGGCGCCCAGCGGGAAGGCTGCTAGCGCCCAGCGCCCGGGCGCGGATCAGCATGGGCTCCCGCAGCTTGCTGTGTACTTTCAGGGGAACCGGTTAAAAGCTTTCCTGCAACCTAAAGAGACAGTGGCAACCCTGTCCTTTAGGCACCTGGTGTGAACATGTTGGACTGCTTTGGGTTGTCTTCCGTGAAAAAATGTGCTCAAACTGAGGGCTCCATTAGAATACATCAGGTCCCCGCCTGTGTTCTAAAATACCACTGTCCCAACAATCAGAGGGGTTTCCTGGCCTCTTCTTGGAGGTGCAGCCAGGGACCACCTTTGTCAGATGGACTGGGGTCCTTCCTTTCCTTCCTTCCTTCCTTCCTTCCTTCCTTCCTTCCTTCCTTCCTTCCTTCCTTCCTTCCTTCCTTCCTTCCTTCCTCCCTCCCTCCCTCCCTCCTTTCTTTTCTTTTCTTTTTTTCTTAAATAGGTTTTTGACTCCACCCTCTATTTCCCGACTTTTTTTCCCCCTTGTACCGGGGATTGAATCCGGGGCCATATCCCCAGCTCTTTTTTTATATTTTGAGACAGGATCTCGCTGAGTTGCTTAGGACCCGCTAACTTGCTGAGGCTGGCTTTGAATTCACAATCTTTCTGTCTCTGCCTCCCAAGTCTCTGGGGTTACAGGGGTATGCCACCGCACTCAGCATATTCCCAGACCTTTAAATCAACACCTCTGGGGATGGAGTTCTGAGATCTGAACATTTAAAAAAGCACCTCTCCGATGCCGGTGAGCACGCTGAAGTCCAATAACAGGAAGAAAAATGACAGTGACTCTGGGTGACAGGGATCAGGATTTGGTCTGATTAAGGTATTTTCGGTTATTCTCTCTTAACCTTCTGAATTCTGGGTCAAATGTGAATAAAAGAAAAAAGTTTGGGAGGGTGACCTGGAGTAGGATTGGAATGGGTTTTGCAACCTATCCCCAAGATGCCGCCTAAGATCCAACCAGATGTGGCAAACAGACCTCTGCTTATCTGAGGCTGCTCACTATTGCATAAGAGCCCTGATTATAGGAACTTTGGTTTTGTTTTCAATTAATATGGGAATAAAAACAGTGTCACTCTCGAAAATTTGTTAAAATCAGAATTGCACCCTTGCTTGCAAAGTTAAGAAAATATCTACCCCAGGTAGAGAAAAAGAGGATCCAATATGATATCTTGGATTCCAAGACATTCTATATCATGTTCACATCAAAACCATATAAAACAAAAATGAAACAGGAGGCAGTTGGCTTTGGTTTGGGAAGTGGTTTTCTTGCCTTGAATCTGCTCTATGGTTAGAATTTGTTGGATTTATTATATTAAAATGCAGTTACAGGAATATTCAGAACTTTACTGCTCAAATATGGCTGGAACTGGATTGAGTGAATCATTTAGGTAATTGTCTCAAATTTTTACATCATTTCCTTATGCAGAACCTGAGTGTTCAAAGACAACCTGATCCTGCTTCTTTTTTGGTAGACAAGAAAGCTGGGAGTGAGAGTGAGGGGAAGAGGGGTACAGAGAGGACTGGAAGAAGTTCCATTTCAAACTCTGGAAATGAATGGGTTTTGATGGTGTGTTCTGATTAGAATGAATCCCACCCAGTGAGATCACCAGCAGTCAATTCCTTCTAGGCTCTAGACAGAGAAAACAAGTCCTGAAAAAAAGAAAACAGTTGGAGGAATTCCAGAAACTCCCCCTTCCTAAAATTATCTCAGTGATTATCTGCCATGCAGCCTAAATTCCACCGGTGGACTGTGTGTGTGTGTGTGTGTGTGTTTTGTGGCTAATCTTGAAGAAGTACCAGAAGATGTCAGAAGAGAAGCACCAACTGTCACTTCCTTTACAAGTGTCTCCTCCAAAGGCTAAAACCAAGATGGAAATGTCATAATGAACAAAAGAAGTAGGAATGAGAATATAGATTCATCCACAAGGGCCATTTGTTATAGTTCTTCAGAGAGGCAAAATAAATTTTAAAAAAATGGAAATGTTGAAGCAAAAACCGATGAGTGCTTTGTCTTCCCTCTTGGAAGCCAGTAAGAGTCAGGTAGATGATGAATCTAAAAAAAAACAGGACCTTTTCATTCATTCATCAAACATGTACTGAGCTGTCAGATAGTGCTGAGCCTTAGGGGTGCAAAATGGCTGAGACTGGTCCTGCCCTCAAAGAGCCACTTCTATTGAGGGACAAGGTGCACGAAAAGATCATTGTGATACTGAATGGTAAGCGCAAAGGTAGAGAGGTATGTGCAGGGTAGGGCTTTTAAGAACTGTGCAGAGAGCCACCTAACTGATGGGAAGGGTGTCATATTTATCATATTTATCTGTAAATTAAGAACAGTTTTTAGGTTTTGAGACAGCCTATATGTCAATTCTAAAGTTTCACAAAACTCTTGGAGAGCCACTTGAAGCACTGAGCTGCCCTTGTCATCCTCATTATTATTTTCATGTGAGGACGGTACTGCACGTAGCAGTAGGCTTACTGGTTTGCTTTGCTGCTTTCAGAAGATTCTGTAGAATTTTCCTTTCTAAACTTTGCAAAATAAGAAGTAAATAAAACAATAGCAACATACCTATTCTCTTTTTCCCTTAAAAAATGATCTGTAGGTATATTTATTGTGGAAAAGTGAGAAGTAACAAAGAATCCCAGCACTATGTACATTATAATGCACCAATGAAAAATATGGAAAAAAAAAAAAAAAGAAAAAGTGAAAAAAATACAGATGCATGAGAAGAAAAAAAAATGAATCACTCAAATTCAACATTTAGTGAACCAATGTTGACATTTAGGTGCTTCTCCTTTCAGATGTTTTTCCATTTAGATAGAATTGCATAAACATACATTTTATAATGAAAAGAAATGTACGTATACTGTTTTTATACCCTGGATTTTTTTTGTATGTCACTTAGTGAATAAATAAACAGTGAAAATCTCACCAATAGTTAACACTAATAGATACCTTTGTCATAGTTAATGTCTACTTAAAACATTTTTAGGAGAATACTTTTTTTTGTTTTCTTTGATAACTGTCCTTGGACACAGCCTTTGTTCAAACATATATTTTGGAATCTACTGATGAATGAGTAGCCATAGATGGTAGATAATCATGTGATTAGTGTGGTCAGGAAGAGGACCCAGTGACCTCAAAAGTCTCCTCCCACACAAACTGAGCTGTTAGAGATTTACTTCTTAGGTTTGGCCCTGTTGAAACACAATCCCTCCTAAAGCAGTGTCAGTCATTAACTCTTTTCTGCCGGTAGTTTATCAGGTCTTTTGTCCCATGGCTCCTGGTTAGTACAATTTCCTGCCAAATGGGACATGGTTCTTGATAGAGAAGGAGAAAAATAGTCCTGAGAGCATTTTCTTTGACCTTTCCCATTCAAGGGTCAAATTCTAACCCTGCTGGTCTTTTCCACCACCAGGTTCACCGCACACTAGGACAACTATTGAATTGGGCTAGATGAAAGCTGTTAGTGACAAAGAGTTGTATAACTCAGGATATAAAACCAAATTTCAAATTTTAATTTCTTATTCTATCCTTAAATTTGTCCTCCTCATAACACCCACCATCTCCCCTCTCCCCTGCCTGTTTCATAATAGCTATCTTTTTATCCAGTTTCTGCTCTCCTCTCTTATATTGTTAGGTTACCCAAACCTTTTCAGTCCCATTTCTGAATCTCTTATCTTCACCTGCTTTTCTCGGCACTTTCCACTTCTCAGGATGAGAGCCCTGAACGTCTATTTTGGAAACACTAATTTGTAGTGAGTAACAAAAACCCAAATTAACAATGACTGAAACAAAGTAGAGGTCTATTCTCTGCTACTCCAGAAGTAAGACTCAGGGCTAGTTGATGGCAACACTGTGGAGTTGTCAGGATCATAGCCAGCTTTTTACAGAGACTACACGATCCAAAATGGCTGATCCATCTCTAGTTATGGATTTAATTCCAGCCAGTGAGAACAGGGGGTGAAAACAATCCTACTGGCTAGAATATGGTCACATGGCCACACATGGCTAAAGGGAGCCTGGGAAATGTAGTTTTTATTCTGCATGGTCCTGGCTTAAGGTTCTAGTACTGTGAGGAAAGGGGACATTGGTTTGGGAACAAGCAGCAATCTCTGCTACACATGGTTTGACTTTCTGTCTTCAGTATAGCTTGAATCACTTTCCCAAAGACTCAGGCTCAAGAGGGAAGCAAAATAAATGTTAACTGACATCAAGGCATCCCAAAACATAGTTTAAATAACTAGTCAAATTTATCACAAGATTTCCCCTAAATTTAGTAATATTTCTTGATTTTTCTTCAGTGATGGGTTTATAAAAGCTATTGGTCCTGCTGATGCTATCCAAAGACAGTTTTCCGAAGACACTTTTGAAGAAAGAATTGACTGCTCTGGGAAATGTATCCTACCAGGTACTTGCCTGTTTTTCACAAAGCTCTGAAAGCATTTTTATCAGTTAGTCTAAGAACATAAAGAGGAAGAATAGCAGATTGTTTTAAACAGGGTCTTACAATAGTATGAAAAAATAATAATGAGTCCATGGATTGAATTTTTCTTATTGAATGCCTAGCTGCTTTATAAACATGAGTTCATGAGTTCATGTTGAATCCTTGTAACTACCGTGTGAGGTAGATGTTATTATCTATGTGTTACAGATTAGAAAACTGGAGGTTAGGGGTGAAATATCTTACCCAAGATTGCAGAACAGGTAAAGGAAGAGCTGGGTATCAAATCCACTCGTTTATTCCACTTCTTCCCACTCACATGCTAAAGAGAAATCAGCCGTGTTGTGTTCAAGTTCCAGAATAGTTGGAATAACTTTTTAATCCATTGCATAGGGGAGGCAAGCAAGGCTGTCTCTAATGTTATAAATACTCTAAATTTGTATGAAGACCTAGAGACACTGTAGATATTTCACCCCAGTTCACTTTTAACACAAAAAATCAGTTTATTAACTACCATCTATGTTATCTCTCTAGTATGATTTCACCTGAGAGAAATCTCAAAAACTTTGAGTTTGATGCAAACATAGGGGCTTTATTTTAATTTTATTTATATAAAACTATATATACATTTTAATAAAATTAATTTATATAAAAGTTTTATAGTTTAAAAATGTGTATTGTCACATCTGACAGAATCTTTATGTTCTGATTTTTGGGGGCCAGGATACAAAGTCAGGGTGAAATGTCATAAGAAAAAGAAGACCATGATAAGAAACAATCTGGATAGGGACTTTGGATTTAGTCCAATCAGAACCATTTATGAGCTGCTTTAAATATTTGATAACAACACACTTTACTAAAATGTACAGGATAAAGAAAAGTTCCAAGTGACTGCTAAATGTTTTTTCTTAAAGATAGATTCATCTTTCATATTTTTCTTTCTCAAAGTTGCAGTGGGAGTTGAGGGTTGTATTATTGTTCCTTGGTGATACAGTCCTTGGTTTTGCTCAACTAATGGTTTGGACAACCTGGTTTAAAATCTTGTTTGCTGAGCATGGACTTACTGAGTAAAGAAGCTGTACCTCTAGATGGTAGAGTTACTTTCTTCCATTAGAATATTCTAGATGAGCCATACAGAGGAAACCTCCCTTACCCCAAGCTGGATGGCCACTACCATGCTTCCCTAAGAGCAGCATGGTGCACACTGCCTGCTGTCGAAATGCCCTCTGCTTTTAACTCTAAGGTGACCTGATTTATTGATTGCAGGTTTGGTGGATGCCCACACACATCCCGTATGGGCTGGTGAAAGAGTCCATGAGTTCGCAATGAAGGTATGCAATGAATAACGGCAAATCCAAATAAAGCACAAAGTCTTTTTTTCTAAAAAGTTCATAGGCTGTCCACCTTTGCTACATGTTATGTCTTTTTAATAGATATTTTTGCTTGGAAAATGGGAAACAAAAGACAACACAATGTATTTACAGCTGCCCCAAGTTTTTCTATCATGTGTCGAACTGGCAAACACTTGAAGTAGAATAGCATTTGAAAATTTTTAGCCCTGCCATCCTTTTAGAACAAAGGTGAGCAACTCGCCCACTGATTTTTCCTTTCTTTCCCTTCCCATCCCCCATTCCAAGTCACTACCTACAGGAGCATTTGAAAGAGCTCCAAGAAACGGTTTGAAAATTACCATTCATTGGAGTCAAATGTGGAAAAGTGCTTGACAAAATAATCACAAAAATAAAATGTGCTAAGTTATTCTCTTTTTTAATAAAAAGGAGACTTATTAAGAATTATAAAAGTCTCTGTTAGTTGAATATTATCCTTAGTCAATTCTAAAATCCTTGGTTGGAGCCATTTTCACATTGTTTGGCAGGGGTGGGCCGGGTGCAGCTAAATGGAATTATTTCAGAAAAAAAGGAAAAACTTCTTCAGGTATATTCCTTCTTCAACAAACTAAAGCTGTTTTTAAGACCATTTTATTAAATCAAGAATTTCAGAGCCAAAGCAGCCTTGGAGATGCACAGTCCAGGGCTATCATTATATACATGGAGAAAGCTGGGTCCAGAGTAGAGAAGGTATTTACTGAGGATGGCCCAGCCAGATGAAAACTCTGGCCAGGAGATCTGGGCCCACATAGTCTGTGTCTCACACTCTGTAGTACAGAGTAACTGGAGCCCATGGGACCCCAGGAAGAGCCTCTTTATTTGCTTGAGTGACAAAGGTCAGGCTTCCAAATCTGGTGCCCAAATATTGAGACACGAAAATGGCCCTGGGTCTCTTTAGTGGAGATTTGAAAAATTATAGTGGGGCTCCCTGTGCTTTGTTGTCTCAAACATGCTCAGGGATGTAGGGAGGATTGAGACTTAGCTGGTACACAGTGGGGGCTGACTGGATTGATAAAATATTGAAATAGTCCTGCAAAGCATTAATTAATTGCTGCTTCCCTGAGATCCCAACTGCCTACACACTACGTCTGCCATCTCTGCCTCTCCAGCACCTTCTTGGGAACCTCTCCCCAGCTCCTTTCAATCTGGCTACTGGCAGACGACTGGGCTTTAGGACAATGTGTGTCCTTTTTTAATTATTTATTTATTTATTTAAATTTTGGTGCTGGGGATCGTACCCAGGACCTTGTGCATGCAAGGCAAGCACGATACCAACTGAGCTATATTCCCACCCCAATATGTGTCCTTTCTGATCTGGTCAGTTAGTGCTTGTGCCTTATTACTGCTGTTGTTTCTTCTTCTTCTTAACTTTTATTTGCAAAAGTGTGACTAACAATAAATATTTTTAAAATTGTATTTATGCACACACAAACATATAGACAACATAAATTGGCTTTTCTATTGAAATTTTCAAGTTATAAAATTTTGTAAGATGAAGAATTATGGTAAAAAGACTAGCAACATCCATAGGGTGGTTTTTTTCTTTTTAAAATTTATTTGTGGGCTGGGGATGTGGCTCAAGTGGTAGCGTGCTCTCCTAGCATGTGTGAGGCACTGGGTTTGATTCTCAGCACCACATAAAAATAAAATAAAGATATTGTGTCCACCTAAAACTAAAAAGTAAATATTTTTTAAAAAATTTATTTATTTGTTCTAATTAGGCATGCATGACAGCAGAATGCATTTCAATTCATTGTACACAAATGGAGCACAACTTTTGGTTTCTCTGGTTGTACACAGTGTAGCATCCCAACATATGTGTAGTCATACATGTACCTAGGGTAATGATGACCATCTCATTCCACCATCTTTTTTACCACCCCCCCTGCATCCTCCCCACCCTCCCTTCCCTTTGCCCAGTCAAAGTTCCTCCATTTTCCCATGACTCCCCACTCCCTGTTTTGGATCAGCATCCACTTGTCAGAGAGAACATTTGGAGATTTTGTTTTTTGGGGATTGATCGGCTTACTTCTCTTAGCATGATATTCTCCAACCCCATCCATTTACCTGCAAATGCCATAATTTTACTCTCTTTTAATGCTGATTAATATTCCATTGTGTATATATACCACAGTTTCTTTATCTATTCACCTATTGAAGGGCATCTAGGTTGGTTCCACAGTTTAGCTATTGTGAATTGAGCTGCTACAAACATTGATGTGGCTGCATCACTAATAACATGCTGATTTTAGGTCCTTTGTGTAAAGACTGGAGGAGTGGGATAGTTGGGTCAAATGGTGGTTCCATTCCAAGTTTTCTAAGGAATCTCCATACTGCATTCCAGAGTGTTTGCACCAATTTGCAGTGCCACCAGCAACGTATGAGTGCACCTTTCCCCCCACATCCTCATCAACACTTATCATTGCTTGTATTCTTGATAATTGCCATTCTGTCTGGAGTGAGATGAAATCTTAGGATTAGTTTTGATTTGCATTTCTCTAATTACTAGAGAAGTTGAACATTTTTCATATATTTGTTCTTCAATGGTATATCTTCTTCTGAGAAAGTGACTGTTGGGTTCCTTAGCCCAGTTATTGATTGGGTTATAATATCCCCCATGGAGGTAGGTTCTATGCCTTGTCTGCAACCTCCCCTGACCGAGCGGTGTGTTCAGTTGGCAGGAGCCACATACATGGATATTCACCAGGCTGGAGGCGGGATCAACTTCACGGTGGAGCGCACTCGCGAAGCCTCCGAGGAGGAGCTGTTCGGCTCTTTCCGGCAGCGGCTTCAGTGCATGATGAGGGCTGGCACCACGCTGGTGGAGTGCAAGAGCGGATACGGCCTCAACCTGGAGACCGAGCTCAAGATGCTGCGCGTGATCGAGCGTGCCCGGCGAGAGGGGCGCATCGGCATCTCGGCCACTTACTGCGGGGCTCACTCAGTGCCCAAGTAATCTCAGCGGGTGGGATCAGGGTGTAACTCAGATAGTGGGAATGAAGCGGAGACTGCGTTCCCTGAGGATGGAGATGCATCAGTACTTTAGCTCTTGCAAGGAGATAAGGCTTTGGAAAGATGTTCTGCTTCTATGACCAGACATTTAGGACAGGTGGTTTGAGGATGGAGCTACATTCAGTTCTATCAGTTTCATCAGTGTTGGAATAACACGAGTCGTTTCAAGCTCTTTTGGTTTGCAAAAAGAAATGACCCTTTGTAGTCCTTTGAGACTATAGATGCTAATGTGAATAATTTTATCTGATAAACGAATTCACATAAAGCAGTAAAGTAGCATAAAAGTAAAGGTTAATAGTAAGATCTTATAGAGATCAAACCTTGTAGTCTAGATGATTCAGAGAACTGCCCCCCCACTGTTAGAAGAACTAAAAAAAAAAAATTTAACATTAAATTATAAATATTCCAGGGATCTTTGCTGTAAGTTTTAGCATTTATATTTCTGAAATTATTAAAACTTAAAACTTCACTGAGATATTTTTACACAGCCTGTCTATGGAAAACAGTAGATTTTTTCCCCCAAATGAAATAGAAAGTGTATGAGAGTCTGTCCTCCCTGCACAAACACAGAATAAGCAATGTGGTATGGCAAAGTCTCAGACTTTGGAGTGATAAAACTTGAGTTTGAATCCAGCTTAGTTCCCTCTAGCTGAGTGACTTTGAAGATGTGACAGCTTTTTGGAACATGAATTACACATCTGTACACAGAGCTACATACACCCTATTCCTTAGGATTGTCTTGAGAAGTAGAAATAATTTATGTAAGTGCCCATCTCCTCATCATTGACCTCTATCCACCCTCCAAATGGTGTCACTGAGTGAGAGCTTTCTGTGTACCCAATACAGGGCTGAGGTGTTGCAGAAATTCTCTCCATCTGCCAATGACCCTCCAAGTTCTGTGTTCTTGATTCCCTAAGGTGCAAATCACAGCTAAATAGTATGTCCAAAGTTATATCATCAGCAAGAGGTAGAGCTCTGTGTCTGACTGTAAGAGCCCAGTCCTTTCCAAGATAGGAAGCATTTCAAGGTCTCTTATTGTCCTCTTTGGCCATGTCTGCTGAGAGTGAGACAGGAAGCCTTAGCAGGTGCTTCAGGAAACATCGTGGAGAAAGCGGAAGAAAAAGGCAGGGTGATAACTAGGGCCTAGGTCATGGAACCACAGTTGGGTTTTCAGGGAATTGTCCAGGATGTCTTAAAAGGGTCCTTGATGGAAATTCACCTTTGCAGTCAGGTGGCCTTACTGGCATCCCCAAAGGCAGCATGGGTGTTTTAGCATGGCTGAGTAATTTGCATCTCTGTCTATGAGGTTGGTACATACAGAAACCTCAATACCTCTGCTGTGTTGGCATGGCTCAGCTATAAAGAGTCCTGAGTTTTAGTTTTTTTGAGGTTAGAGGTTATTTACCTATACTTCAAATGCCAGATAACTGTATATATATATATATATATATATATATATATATATATATATATATATATATACACACACATGTATACATGTATACATATATATGTATTTTGTATACAAATATATACACACATGTACATATATTTGCCCATGATAATTTCATTTTCTTCCATCAGAGGAAAAACTGCCAAGGAAGCTGCTGATGACATCATCAAGAACCATCTCCCAAAGCTGAAGGCACTTGGCAGAGATGGGGAAATACGTGTTGACAATATAGACGTGTTCTGTGAGAAGGGCGTCTTTGATCTGGATTCTACCAGAAGGATTCTTCAAAGTGGAAAAGAGATGGGGTTACAGATTAACTTCCATGGGGATGAGCTGCACCCAGTGAAGGCTGCTGAGGTATGGCTGAACTTTGGCACATCCTTGTCAATGTGCGTTCTTGCACATTCCTGCCATGGGAAACCTAATCCATCTGTTCAAAGTCGCCTTCTGAAAAGATAGAGAGTGGGGAAACTTGTTTGAACAATGTGCAGATTGGTCTGGTTGGGCCTGGAAAACCCTGACCTCTACTGAAAAACTTACTTTTTTTTTTTTCTTCTGCAGATCATTTACTTCTTTTCTTTTGGATGCTGGGGGTTGAACCCAGGACCACACTCATGCTAAGCACATGCCTTACCACTGAGCTACATCCCCAGCCTGATCATTTACTTTTATTATTATTGGCTGGTGGTACTCGTAGAGAAAGAAGTATCTCTGTGATCTCAGTTCTTAAACTCACAACATATTTTGGTTGGCACACAAAGCCACACTGGCACAGTACAGTAATTTCACATGTAGCTTCTAGAATCTTCTTGTGGGCAGCATCTGGATCAATGCTGGTGGAGCACACCATGAACAGTCACAAGATGGTTTCAAATCTACCTGTCTTGCCCAGGTTGAGTTATTCATTCTTTCAACCTGTGTGCTGGGCACTGTTCAAGGTGTGACGAATTCAGTAGTGATTAGGACAGTCCCTACAACTGTGAATCTAGACATCTCTCTTCTGAACCCTAGAGCTTAAAAACAATTGCCCTGGGTACATAAATACAGCTGCAGACATTCCACCTGCATCTCAAGCACAGCATGGCCAACCAGATGTCTTAATATCACTTCCATCCTTGTCTCGTGCTTTCTGCCCTAGTGGACAACGCCATCATCCATCTGCTGCCTAAGCATCATTTTGACTCCTCCATCTACCAACGAATCACCAAAGCCTCCCAATTCTTCTCCTATGTCCATTTCTCTCTCCTTACTGCCTGGTTCAAACCACCTTCAGCTCCCACCTGGATTCCTCAATAACTGTCCTCTTGGCCTCCAATCTAGCATCCACCTTAATCCCTTCCCTTAACCCATTCCCTCAATGCAGTTTAACCTTCCCCTCCATCCTTCCCCTCCATTGCTTAGACCACATAAAGGATGAACATAGTTCGAATTAGAACAAATTCCAAACACAGTGTGTGACTTACCAGGATCTGACCCTTCCTTACCTCTCCACCTCCTTCCTCCTTTCACTCCATCCAGCCTCTCTGTCATGAACCAGCCACAAAAATCTACTCTCAATACCCCATGCCTTTGTACATACTGTTCCTTTCATCTGAAGTCCCGTTTCTCTGACTAGTCCTAACTCCCGTGTTTTATCTTAGCTACTTTTCTGGGACTTCTTCCTAGCCCTCTCTAAGACTAGGTTATGGCCTCTCCCAGTCCTTATCCCACTGGGTTAAAATCGCCTCTGGACTATAGCACCCTGAGCGTTGCACCCAATCCTCGCCCAATCCTGGAGGTCAGCACAGCGCCCAGAGTACAGATGGCCTTTCATAAATCAATACTTGTTGAAATTTTGTTGAATGAACGCAAACTGGATGGTCACCAAGATACTGCTAGATTAAATCAATAGAAGTCAATACCCATAACCAGCAAATCAAGTTTAGAAGAGTGAGGGTGAGTCCAAGGTGTAGAAGAAACTTCTCCTGGGAAACATAATCAGTCCTGTGGACCACCACACTCCCCAGAGCCCCAATTCAAAACTTCTTAGGCCAGAGCAAGCTGCTGAAGAAGGGGTCAGCTCTTCCCTGTCCTGGATGTGGCAATACAGCCTCCCTAGGCCACATCAATGTCAGCCTACTCTCCTGTCCATGTCACCTGTTAGCGGGGGCTCTTGTGTGTGCAAACTCACTGGTTGGGAATATAGGACATGAAGATATTCAGCTGAGGGGACCTTTAAAGCAATGCTTCCACCGTCATCAGAGCCTCCCTTTTTCTTTGTGTGCTTCTAATAATCTAGCTCCAGCTTCTCACCTGGAGGGAAATCAAGTTCAAGTTGATAATCTCAAATTATCGATATAATTCCACATATTTGAAGTGTATTCTCCCAACTGGTATGTTTCGCAGAGTGCAATGACATTCCCAAAACACACATCTCTGTTGTCTTTTTATGATGCTATGATAATTATAATTTATTTCCCTCTGATCTGTAAGCTTCGTAAAAATTTCTGTTTCAGAACTGTCTGAAAGCATTTTTGTTTAAAACTAGTTTTAAAAGTAGCACCTAGCAACAGGGCATGGTGGCACACACCTGTGATTTCAGCAACTGGGGAGGCTGAGGCAGGAGGATTAAAAATTTGGACCGGCCTCAGCAACTTAGTGACACCCTGTCTCAAAAGCAAAAAATAGAAAGGGTTGGGGTGTGATTCAGTGATGAAGTGCCCTTGGGTTCAATCCCTGGTACCAAGAAGAAAAAAAAAAAAAGTAGCACCCAGCTAATTTTCAAATATATGTCAATTATAAACCATGTGTCCATTGTGGGGTTTGTGCTTATTATAAGAAGGAGTTGACAAGAAATCTTACTAATAGAGTGTTGTTTTCTTTTTGTAGGAAAATCGGTTTCAGGGTGCTATATGCTTTGTCGTTGTGCTGTTTGTTAAACCTTTTCCTCTCTGCCCATCCTGCTTAGCTTGGAGCTGAACTGGGAGCCCAGGCAATCAGCCACCTGGAAGAAGTGAGTGATGCAGGCATCACTGCCATGGCAACGGCCAGGTGTGCCGCGGTCCTTCTGCCCACCACGGCGTACATGCTGAGGTGAGAAGACCGGTGCTCACCCCGACACGCAGGTCAGCTGTGGGGACATAGACTTCTAAGGAGCCTAAATTTTATGGCACGGCCCCTACAAGTCCTGAGAAATGCAAATGATGGAAACTAGCTTAGGAAGATGCCAATTCTGGATAAATGTTCTTAAATTAATTACCCTCGGGAAGGAGCTTAGCCCAATTGCCTTTGGGTGGTGAGATTATTGAGGAAGGTGATGCCTTCTTTTTCCTTTCTTCCCCCTGGATTTCAGAAATTTCCAATGTAAAAAATCAGTATGCATTACTTTTATCATCAGAAAATAATGAAACAGCAGGGCTGGAGCTCAATGGTAGAGCACTTGCCTAGCATGTGTAAGGCCCTGGGTTGCCAGGAGTGGTAAACACACGCCTGTAATTCCAGCAGCTTAGGAGGCAGATGCAGGAGAACCACAAAAGCCAGCCTCAGCAACTTAGAGGCCCTAAGCAATTTAGCAAGACCCTGCCTCAAAATTTAAAAAAAAAAAAGTTTTGGGGATGCGGCTTAGTGTTTAAGCACCCCCTGGGTTCAATCCCTGGTACCAAAAAAGAAAATAATGGAACAGGTTCTATAATTTTAAGAACAGGCATAAGATCTTAGGGATATTCATTCAACAAGACCCAGAATCTGAATGAGATGTTTTCTAAATGGGTGCTGATAGTCCCATGATTGAGTACCAGAATCCTCAAGACCCCTGGGAGTGGGAGGATGAGGACACATGTGAATTAAACTTTGTAAAAACTTCCCAGAGATTTTGCTGTGGGCCCTCTATGAACTGAATACTCCTTGCCCACTGCTCTAGTTCTGCTGAACATGAGATCTGAGGTCCTTTGACCCTTTCCGTGGTACCACTTCCGTGACAGCTGCCAAGTCAGTGGTTTGGGAAGCCAGCATTCAAGAATCAGTTTATTAGCTGGATATGGTGGCACACACCTGTAATCCCAGAGGCTTGGGAGGCTGAGGCAGGAGGATCGAGAGTTCGATCTAATCCACCCATGCTCCTAATCATCCTTCGATACACAGAGCAGCCCGCCACAACAGAGAAACATCCAGAACGAGTGAGACATGAACTGTGCCAAGGTTGAGAAAGGCCAGGCTTCAAAGTATTCTTAAGAGGGAAAAGAAAGGAATATCTCAGTGTTTTTTTTTTCCCCCAATGTATAGGATTACATACACACATCTTTATTATTAATATTTACTTAGTTTAAGAGTGGATGCGATGTAGGCTACAATCAGAAAATGCCAGTAACAGTTCTTGGTTTGACCAACTGCTTCTCTTACAGATCTGGATAGCATCAGTCGAAGTCATCAGTCAATATTTAATTTGGCTAATCCTCCACCATTCAAGGAATAAGTTCTTATGCACACCAAAGAAAGTCTTTCTTTCCTTTATCTTTACTCTCTTAACATGGAACAAAAGTCTGAGACCTTGGCACTGGTAGGCTGATAGGCTTGTGTCCTGTTTGGACCACAAGGGCAGTTAAAGAGGCCTCACTCCTCTCTGACTTCTCTGTTCCTGTATTTTTTTCTGGGAAATATAATCAGGAGAGACCATCAGGGACCCCTGCTGTACCCTGAGCTCCCTGTTTTTGTTGTTGTTGTTTTTTTTTTTTTTTTTTTTTTGTACTGAGGATTAAACCCAGGGGTACTTAAACACAGGCCACATCGCAAGACCTTTTTATTTTTTACTTTGAGACAGGGTCTCACTAAGTTGCTTAGGGCCTTGCTAAGTTGCTGAGGTTGGCTTTGTCCTTGTGATCCCCCTGCCTCAGTCTCCCGAGCTGCTGGGATTACAGGCGTGAGCCACTGCGCCTAGCCTGAGCTCCTTCTTGATTCTCTCTCTCTCTCTTTTTAATGTATATATTTTTAGTTGTAGGAGGGAACAATACCTTTATTTTATTTTTATGTGGTGCTGAAGATCGAACCCAGTGCCCCACACATGCCAGGTGAATGCTCTACCACTGAACCACAGCCCAGCCCTTGATTCTCATTTTGACAACAACCATTACCTAGTGCCACTGAACAGCTTCCTTTCACTGTGTATTTTGTGAATATTTGCATATAATATTTATTCAAGAAATACTTGCCTTCATTTTTAATGGAGCTCCTTTAATACTTTAAGAGGCTCACTCCCCTCCCCCTAGTAGTTCTAGGAGGGAAGAGACCACTGGAATGACCTCCAGGGAAGTTCAAAGCTACAGTCATCCCTCTGATCTGCAATTTTGCCTTCTGAGATTTGCTTATTCCTGGTCAACTGTGTTCCGAAAATATTCAATGAAAAAAATCCCAGAGAGAAACAAGTTTTAGTTTTAAATAATTTTTATCACAGAATTTCGTTATGATTGTTCTAGTTAGTTATTGTTGTTCATCTCTTACTGCACCTAATTTATGAATTCAACTTTGTCATAGGTAGGTATATATAGGAAATGCACAGTATATATTGGGATTTGGTACTATCTGAGATCCTAGGCATCCTCTCGGGTTCTCAGACTGTATCACCTGTGGATCAGGGAGAGGCTGACTACATTTCCTTGTACCCACCTCTGCTTCACTTACATGTCATAGTTGGGGAACATTTTCAGTGGTCCTACAAGTTATCATCCCAGACTGGAAATACTTCAAAGACAGGAGTCGTCTCTGCACTTCTCATAATTTATTAATTTACACACCAACCTGTGTGCTGAGGCCTGCTGGCTGCCAGGTACTATTCTAAGTGCTGGGGATGCAACAATAAATGCCAAAGTTCTGGTCCTGAAGGAGCCTGTCTTCTAATGGGAGGCAACAGACAAGGTACTGAGACAAATGAATATATAAACCTTGGGTGATGCAAAGTGCTATGAAAAAGTCAAAGTCAGGTAGATGAATAGGGAGTGCTGGTGGGGAGGGGGCTTTGATGTGAGGTTGGGCTGTGATGTTCTTAGGTTGGTCAGGAAAAGGCTTTTTTTTTTTTTTTTTTTTGTACTAGGGATTGAACTCAGGGGCACTCAACCACAGAGTCACATCTCCAGCCCTATTTTTTATATTTTATTTAGAGACAGAGTCTCACTGAATTGTTCAGCACCTCGACATGGCTGAGGCCTCCCTAGCTGCTGGGATTATAGGCATGCGTCACTGTGCCTAGCAGGAAAAGACTTCTGGATGAGGAATGTTCCAGCACAGATCTAGAAGTGAAGGAGTGAGCTATCCTCTCCCTCTCTCTCTCTCTCTCTTTTTTTAGAAGGGCGGGATTGTTTAGGAGAGTGTTAGGAGAGTGTTCTGGACCCCAACAGATGGCCAGTGAAATGGTGGAAGAACACTGGGTGTTCTGGGAGCAAGAGTGAGGCCTGAGAGGCCCGAGTAAGGAGAAGGCAGTAGCTGAGGGCAGAAGGAAGGGCAGACTTGATCAGCTTTGAGTCCTGGAGAGCCTGTAAGATCATGGGAGGCCACTGGAACATTTTTCAAAAGCTCAGTGACATGACCTGACTTATTTTTCCAAAAGCTTCCTCTTTCCGCTCTAAGGAGATTAGATATTAGGGTTTTCCTGAAAGCAGGAAAACCTGTTAGGATGGTCTTACAAATATCCTGGCAAGAGGGGAAGGTGACTTGGATCCATGCTGGTAGCAGGGGGTCTGCATATTATTTGGAATCTGGATATATTTTTAAGGCAGAGCCAGCAAGATTTTTCTGATGACTTGCCCCGTGAGAAAAAAGATTAAAAATAGGAGTCAAGGATGACGAAGGTGCCACCCAGCACTCGCTAACTGGATGCTTTCTGAATGGCTGGCTGCATCTATGACCCACCATGTTTCACTGGGCAGCGTACATGAGATGGTACTCTTTCCATTGAAACTACCAAGAAGTGCCTGTATTTGGGGGAAGGAAACAAAAGATTAATGCAACAAAAACACAATAATGAAAAATTAATGAATGCCTCCAGCAAGTCTATTGAGCAGCTGTTTGTGCCAGACACGGTACCGGTGCTGGGGGTGCATTGATGAATGAACGGATAGATGGTCTGGGCCTTTAGGAACTTGAGTCTAATGCACAAATTCTGGTAAATGCAAACAGACCTGGGAGAGTTCTGAAGAGAGCTATTGTTCTTGGCTGGAGTAAGGGGTGTCGGGGAGAATGGGCAGCGAAGGGCGAGACGTGTTCTGGGTTTAGATGACTGCATCTTAGGCATTTTAGACGAGGAGAATGGCAAACTCAGAAATGTCCAAATAGGGAACTCTGGTGGTTGGGGTGCAGCATCAGGTAGGGTAGTGATGAGAAATGAGTCCCTGAGAGAAGGTTGGGCTCAGCTTTCGGAAGGTCTCAAATGCCAAACTTAGGTGGACTTTATAACTATTCGGGGGCATGGCTATAAACTTACTCTTTGCCACATTCAGAACACTCCTTGAACATCACAGCTTCCTTCATCCAAGCAAACATATTAAGTAAAAACAAGGCTAGGTCCTGCAACAAACAAATCATCATTAAAAGAAAAGAAATAAAATAAACTAGTCCTTTCTGCCCATGGTTCTTGGCCTCTGCTAGACTTGCCAGCTGTAGGGGTAGATGCAATAGTCTAAATAGTCTAAATAGCTGTATGTAACAATCAGTAAGCAGTACTGTTCCATCCGAGGCTGAGGATCAGTCCAGGCATTATCATGAAGCAACAGCAAGCAGTCTAGTCCTGTAAGGGCTAACTGAGGAGTGTGGGGTGCCATGGGAGGCCAGAGAAGGTGGTAGCCAAAAGGGATGGTTGGGAAGCCTTCCCAGAGGGGGCAGCCTAGGCCTCCACCACAGGCTACAAAGACTGCTGACTCAGCACAAATGATCTAATCCACCCATGCCCCTCCAACAGACTGCAACAAACCCCAGCAGAGTTTCTAAAAAGCTGCATCCCTAGGAGGACCCTGTCCCTCCCTTCCTTGCAGTGCCTGCCTGTGAAAGCTCAAGGCTGCAAGGAGAAAGTACTCTTTTTTCCAGCCCCAAATCTGTTGATAGGCAGATAGCCCACCCCCTCCAGACCTTCTGATAGCAGTTACTTTTAAAAGCTTGTGATTTTAAGTTCTTTCTCTGCCTCTTTGAGATGTAAATCTTCTGCAACCCAGAACTGTCTTCTCTAAGGACCTGAGAGCCCTCTCTTTGACAGGCAATCCTTCCAGCAGAAAACTTTCACTGTGTTCCCAGGGCTGGGGCCTCTTGCTCTAACTAGGCCCCTGCCTCCCGCCTAAAGGTACAGGTTTGAATCCCCTCCAGATAAGCACCAATTAAGGAACCCAGAGCTCACAGACCAACCCCAAGCCCCCAGGGTTTTGCAAATTGCCACTTCCCTGACTGTTAGAGTAACTGCTGCTTTTTCATTTCTGCTCCTCAATCTCTCTGTAAAACACCCAGTTACCTCTTCACAAGTGGAAGTTGGTTCCATGACTATTGTACTCTTCCATATTGCAATAGTTATTATTGAATCCAGTCTCTCTCATCACTTTAACTAGTATCTGGTCTGTTTATTTTTGACATAAGTTTTGAGTTAGATCCTGAAGAAGGTAGACTCTTGCCAAGGAGATCTAGGAGATGCCTAATCCAGAAAGAAACACAAACATTTCACACATTAAATTCTTTAAATAGATCCTACCCAAAAAACTTTTAAATAGGACTTACCAATATATATATATATATATATATATATATATATATATATATATATATATGGAGAGAGAGAGAGAGAGAGAGAGAGAGAGAGAGAGAGAGAAAGGAGGGGCAAATGGAAATTAATTAATAAAAAGTAGCATTATGCTAACCTCATTAGTTGTTTAATTTAAAAGTAACAAAAAGTTTATCAGATTTTATTAGAAAATTTTTATTAGTTTATTGAAAATCATTTGTTTTGTAAATGATATTTTTCTCCCTTAGCAACAATCTCTGAAGATGCATACAAAGATTGACAAAATAAATGACCACAAATTAAATAATAGCCGAGTAATTCCAAAAGCAAAACGAGAAAACCAAGAGTCGTAGAGTGCTGCTTCACTCCACCACCGATCATGTAACTTGGAACTTCTGTTTCTTCTTCCAGACCACAGTGGGGTTGACGGTCTCAAGTTCTCTTCCATTCTAAACATCTGTTTTGTGAAAGTTCCAACTCTGGAGACTGACCTCCTTTTCTTGTTCCCCTTAGACTGAAGCAGCCTCGAGCCAGGAAGATGTTAGATGAAGGGGTGATAGTTGCCCTGGGCAGTGATTTCAACCCGAATGCATATTGTTTTTCAATGGTAATTATTTTTTCATGTGTTTTTCTGAGCATAGTCTCTACCAAGCATATAAATAATTCAAAAATATTTCACCATCTGTTAAAATGTATAAAAGTTATGAAAATATTTCCCTGTAAAACAAGAAAGTGTAGACAGTAGAATAATTGGATTTCCCTGCACCACATGAGTGCCTCCAGGCTTGAAGAAAAGAGAGAAACTTCTATTTGCATTATTTTCTGATTCAGCCTTGAGCATTATGGTTTTACATTAACCAATTTTCCTTCTCTGGAGCAAAGCAGAAACTAAAAAAGATTTTAATTATTAAGTGTGAATGGAAAATTCATCTTCTACAGAGGGTCTTGAAGAGTTGTAAATGAATATTAAAAACACAATTCTTTTTTTTTTTTTTGTATTGAGGATTGAATTCAGGGGCACTTGACCACTGAGCCATATCCCCAGACCTATTTTGTATTTTATTTAGAGACAGGGTCTCGCTGAGTTGCTTAGCACCTCACTTTTGCTGAGGCTGACTTTGAACCTGCTATCCTCCTGCTTCAGCCTCCAGAGCTGCTGGGATTACAGGGGTGTGCCACTGTACCCAGCTAAAAAACCACGATTCTTAATAATAGAGAATATTTTCCCAAAGCATAACAACCTTTATGTATTTAGATTTTCCCATAGTAATCCAGCAAGTTCCACCTATATATTTCTTGTAAGGTGCTGGGGTGTGGGTGCGGGATCAAGCCCAGGGCCTTTTTTTGCTGAGCACAGACCCTGCCACTGAGCCGCATCCTCAGCCTGGATAGTAATCTACATTTACTTGTTGTGCTGTGTGTCCTGAGAAGAAGTTGCTATTTTGTCCCTTCCTTCAATGCTTTTCTTGTCCTGCCTTAGCCAATGGTCATGCATCTGGCCTGTGTGAACATGAGAATGTCCATGTCGGAGGCCTTGGCTGCTGCCACCATCAACGCGGCTTATGCACTGGGAAAATCTCACACGCATGGATCTTTGGAAGTTGGCAAACAGGGAGACCTCATTGTCATCAATTCGTCCAGGTGAGTGTTGTCAATATGGCTATTTTATTTTATGCCCACTGCAGATATAGATGAGGTTTTAATTCTGTTTGCAGTAATCTTAGTATCAGGCTTTGTCTAGACTCAGACACAACCCACTCCTCTCTCTCTTCACCCGTTTCCAACATCTGCCTCCCTGGGCCAAACCTCAGTGGAGACCGAGTTTTCCGGTCTCGTCATCTGTCTCCTATGTTTCATGGATTTCCAGGTCTTGCTCTGTTTACTTGGACTGTGGACCTGGAGTGTCCTCTGGCCTGTGTTTTTGTTTTTCTGCTTGGTTCCTGACCTTCTGCTTGCTCCCAGCTCCAACATGTCTGACTTTTGAGATCTACTTCATTCCCAAATCTCCCACGCATCTGCTGCTGCTTGGGCCTCCGCTGTGACAATTTGGGTCTTATTGTTCTAAATCCACAATATTGTACATGTGCTTGACCTTCATGTGCTGATCACAGCCCTTGGACCCCGTATTCAACAGAGGAGAATGGCTGTACAGTTCTACCCTTTATGGTAGGAATTCACTCCTTCCATTAAAAATAATGAGTGGTAATTCATGTTACCATTTGTGCATCATGTAAGGAAGAAAATATTATAAGTTCAAGTTCTTAAATAACATTATTAAACAACACTTTATTTATTATAGACCAGTTAGATATTTACCACTTTTTTAAAAAGCTCAAATACCAATGGACTTGGTATAAATCAAGTTTTTAAATGCATTTGCAGATCATGCACAGTGATGATTTTGACTTGTATCCATTGGAAAAAAAATGTTTGATTTCTTTCTAGATGGGAGCATTTGATTTACCAGTTTGGAGGCCATCATGAATTAATTGAATATGTTATAACTAAAGGAAAAATCATCTACAAAAAATGATAATCTGGAAGGAAAGAGAAGACACTTCCACTGTGTCAAATCAGTCAATACATCTGTAAGAGATGGTACCTTAGTGGTTGACCAGAATCATGTCATTTAAATCTAAATATACTTCATTGTATTATTAATTCACTTGAAAAGCCCAAGGAATTGATTCGAATCAAGGGACATGTAAAAAGGTAAACCCATGGTGCTGATAATCTGAAATCATTAAATGGTCTCACAAACATTGGTTTTAAAATTATGAAGATCGGGGCAGGGGTTATGGCTGAGTGTTAGTGCACTTGTCTGTCATGTGTGAGGCACTGGGTTCGATCCTCAGCACTACATATAAATAAATAAATAAATAAATAAATAAAAGGTATTGTGTCCATCTACAACTAAAAAGTATTTTTAAAAATATTCTGAAGATTAATATAGTGGGGGAATCACAAAAATACCTTTGAGGGAAAAGCAGACTTGGCTTGAAATGTCCATTTTATTTCTGAATCTCAAATTTCAGTTTTGTTTTTTTTAAATTTTTATTTGTTTTAATTAGTTATATGTGACAGTAGAGTGCATTTATGCACTTTGATATATCATACATAGATGGGATATAATTTCTCATTTGAGTGTACATGTTGTAGAATCATATTGGTCATGTAGTCACATATATATATATATATATATTAATAATGTCTGTTTTATTCTACTATCTTTCCTATCCCCACATCCCCTCCCCTCCCCTCCCTTTACTTCCCTCTACCTAATCTAAGGTAATGCTATTCTTATCTAGTGCCCCCAACCTTATTGTGAATTAGCATTCCCATATTAGAGAAAATGTTCAGCCTTTGGTTTTTTGGGATTGGCTTATTTCACTTAGCATGATATTCTCCAACTCCATCCATTTACTGGCAAATGCCATAATTTCATTCTTCTTTAAAACTGAGTAATATTCCATTGAATATATGTGCCACATTTTCTTTATCCATTTATCTATTGAAGGACACCTAGATTGGTTCCATAGTTTAGCTATCATGAATTGAGCTGCTATAAACATTGACATGACCACATTCATATTATATTTGGTGAACATTGTGGGATGGAAGCAAATCCAAGTGATATGCCCCAAATTGAGCTAAAAATATAGCCTTTTCTACAAGCAAATAGTATTTTCTCTCCTTACACAGTTTGTCTTTCTAGATGCTCTTCAGATGAACTAGTGTCCCCAGGGGACAGATGTCCTTCCATTAATACTGTGTTTTCAACCCTAGCCATGAAGTGTCGTGGCGGAGTTCAGGATTCCTCCCTTTACACAGGGATACAGGAGCCTTTTACATTTTGATCAACCCTTATAATGTAGTTTTTTAAAATTGTTAAGTCTTTGATTCTCACTAGTCCCTAAAAAGATTTTACAACTCTCAATAAATATTTGCTGTTGCTATTACTATTGTTCCATACAGCCCTGGGAGTAGATCACTGTATTGTCCATCTGAGTTTTGTTTTGTTTTAACAAAGTTGAACAAACCAATTGCAAAATCATTTGCAGAGTGAATGATTATTTATATAAATGGGTATTTTTAAGCCATGTGAGTTTACTGAAATCTTTTTAAAATGTTTACATTAGCTTTATAACCACAGCTTCATTGTCAAATTTTGTCCTATTTATAAAAAGTAATTTGTCAAGTAAACATTAAATACCAAATTATCACCAAATTTAGGTTAACAGAGCCTGAATTAGAGAGACTTTACCGTATTCGGTATAAACCAAATCAAAATGCCCATATTAGTTAGTTTTTGTTACTAAAATGAAATACCTGAGGTATGCTACTTATGAAGAAAATAGGCTTAGTTAGATCAGAATTTTGATTGCTGAAAAGTTCTGAGTATGGCATGGGTTCTGGCAGGGGTCCCCTTTGGCTGTGTCAACTCATGGCAGGTTGCAGTGGTGGGAGTTTGTGTGAGAGGAAGCAATCACATCTGGATACATGGAGCCAGAGAGGGATTGTGTAAGGCCAAGCTTAGGCTTTTGTAATAATGGCATTGCAAGAACTTGCCAGAGTCCCAGTAGAAAGGCCTTAATTCTTTCAAGGACACACCACTAGATGACCTAAAGACCTCCCATTATGCTCCACCTTCCAGAGGTCCCACATCCCAACATTGCCACAGTGAGAACCTGGTGAGACAAGCAAGGTGTAGGTTCTTTGTCTCGGGAACAATGGAGGGTGAGAGCAAAGTAACAATTTGTTTTTGAAACAGAAAGGAGCAGAGCTCCCACAAGGGAGGGGTCCCGGGTGGGTTGCCACTGAATTGCTGCTGTCTAGGGATTTATATGGCATTGCTGGATGGGACCTTTAAAGCTATTCGCTAATGACTTTTAGAGAGAGGAGTTTCTGCATCCAATTAGAGTGAGACTCTCAGTAGTCATGTGCCCCCTGTCCAATCAGGACGTTGGTCAGGAGCAGTTCATGTGCTTGGTCACCCGCTCTCTGGTTCATCAGATACTTTGTACAGGAAGCTGGGCATGATGGGATAAGAAGCCTGGAATTATTGCAATGCTGGTCCACCCTGTTCAGCATATCTTCTTTCTGGCTCCTGCTCTCACAAGCTTCCAGCACACAGACCCTTCTAGGACAAACCATATTTAAACCATAGCAATATCCCTGGTGGGAAAGTTAAGGGTAACATTGCATGTCATTGTCCCTGCCTCAGGGGCCTTTGGCCATCTTGTGATTGGTGAAAGAATCTTGAAGATAGATACAAAAGCCAAAACCAAATGTTAGATCTGCCCTGGGACCCAAGTCACACAGGATTATACCCTTTCAGCTAAGGAATGAGAACACCTGCTAGGAGGTGATCACTCTAAACAAAAAGAGAATTCGTATCTTTTTCAAGTGAAAGCAGAAGAGGGTGCCCACCTGAACCACCTCGGTCCTCCCAGGCTGTGTGCTGGGAGCTTACTAGAAGTGCAGGACCTTGACCTCACTCCAGACCTGCTGAATGAGAATCTGCACCTTCACAAGCCTCCAGGTGATTCACGTGCCCATTAAAGTACCAGATGCACTGGGCTCACGGGTCTTCGCACTTCCTCAAACACATCTTTTGAGTCAGCTGTTCTGGGTTTTGCAGGGCTGTTCCCTCTGCCTGGGATGCAGTGTCTCCCTGGATCTACAGAGGAGATATGTTCCAAGACCCCCAGTGGAGGCCTGAAACCACTGATGGTACCCAAACCCTATCCATAAGGCACTGTTTTTTTCCCCTCATACATTCATAACTGTGATAAAGTTTAATTTATAATTTAGGCAAGTGAAGAGAAAAACAATAAGAAAAGAAAAATTTTAACAATAAGCTAATAAAAGTTACATGAGTGTGGTCTCTCTTTCTCTAAAATATCTCATTGTTCTGCTGAGCATGGTGGCACACGCTTGTAATCCCAGCAGCTCAAGAGGCTGAGGCAGGAGGATCACGAGTTCAAAGCCAGCCTCAGTAAAAGTGGGGCACTAAGCAACTCAGTGAGCCCATGTCTCTAAATAAAATACAAAATAGGGATGGGGATGTGGCTCAGTGGTCAAGTGGCCCTGAGTTCAATCCTTGGTACCTTCCCCACTACAAAAAAAATTTTTGTTGTTCTTTACCTTTCCACTTGAAGCACTTTACAGCTTCTCTTTGGCACATCTGAACTGCCAGCAACACAACTCTTACACTTTGGGGCCAGGATTAAATAAAATAAGGGCCACTTGACTGAACACAAGTGTTGTAATACTAGGTCAGCTGGACTGATTGCTGAGAAGCCTGCTAAGAGGCATCATGGACATGCTGGGCAGTGGGATGCCCTGGATGCTCCAGGTGGGATAAAGTGAGATGGCTTGAAATGTCATCATGCTACTGAGAATGCAGGACAACTTAAAACCTGTGAATTATTTATTTCTGGAATTTTCTATTTAATAATTTCAGGCCACAGTGGACTGCAGGTAACTGATACCACAGAAAGCAAAACCGTGTAAGGGGAAATGACTATACTTTGCTTCTCTAGGGGGGGATGCTGGAGCTGGCTGCCCCTCCCCCATGCTCCCACACCTCTCTAGCCTTTATAGCCTTGTGGCTTAACTCTTTCCCATTTGATGGTGAAGTAACAAAGCTGCAACCTTGTCATGCCCCCAGAATCCAGTGTAGTGACAGATGATCAGTGAATGATTAATGAATGACTGCAGAAACTTAGATAAGTGGCAGTGAAAATTATTGATCAAGATACACTGTTAAGCCAGGCACAGAGGCACCCAGTGACTTGGGAGGCTGAATCAGGAGGATTGCAAGTTTGAATCCAGCCTCAGCAACTTAGTGAGGACCCAAGAAACTTAATGAGACCCTGTCCCAAATAAAAATAAAAAGGGCTGGGGATGTGGCTCACTGTAGTATAACCCTGGATTCAATCTTCAGTACCAAAACAAAAAGTCAAAACGCTGCTAAGCTTGCCCACCCAGGATGCAGTGCAAACGCTTACTTGTGAGTGGGACAGAGCATATGAATTTCTTAATAAAATGTCAAAGGATGATGCTCATGAGAAAGTAAAGTATAAAAGTAAAAATAAAGAGAGAAACAATTGAATGGGGTGGGGAAGGGCAGCTTTGCTTGGCTTGGAAGTTTGGGGAGCCTTTTGATGAGACAGAAGGGCTCTACAATGGTGTGGAAAGTCGTGAAGTGTTCTGAGGATTCAAGAGACCAGTTGAAACTTCATTCTAAAGGTCAGGGGAAGTCACTGAAAGATTTTGCACAGGGGAGAACAAGGACGAGAGTCTTGTAAAAAATATACGTGACTATATGACCAATGTGATTCTGCAACCTGTACACTCAGAAAAATGAGAAATTATACCCCATTTGATTCAAATGTATAATATGTCAAGATCATTGTACTGTCATGTGTAACTAATAAAAAAAAGATTAATATGGCTTTGGTGCACATAGTAGGCCCTTAAATATTTGTTGTATGAATGGATTCAGCTACAAAGCTGATCAGATTCTTTGGTGGAGAGAGTAGAAGGTATCAGATACCAGAAGTTCAGGTGGAAGGATGGCTCAGCAAGATGTGATAATCCCTAACGTGTGCTTCATTGAGCTAAAAACAGCAGCTCTTTCAAACCTTTTAAAATTATCAGAAAATTTAAATTTCCCTTTAAGAAAGAATATTGTGTTAGGTAGGGTAAAACTTGAAAGATCACAATTCACTATAATATGAATTTTTTTTTTTTTTGCCAAGAACCAATTGTCACTCGTTTGGGGTCCATATCAGTTCTAGTGAGATAAGGATGCACACGTTAGATGCTGTGAGGAACACGCAAACTAAATGAGACGCTAAAGGAGACAAAAATCTGGGCTTTGATTTCATCTTGAACTCTTTGTCTATCTGTCAAATGAAGAGGTTGGATTCCTTCCATCTCTGAACTTCTGGTCCTAAGTTGGGCACTGCCTTCAGGAAATATATAACCCAATTAGAGCAGCAAGATAGATGGATATTAAAAAGTAGAATCAATGCCAGGCAGGATTAAGAGTTGGTTCTCTTAAAAGAATAACACTCTAATGGAACATACTAATGGCATTATTTAAGTCTGGATTCCCCACCAAGCCCAAGCGTCTTGGCCTTTCCAATAGTAAGAGGTTGAAGGATAAAGCCAAAATGCCCGCCTCTTGTTTCCCCCAATTTTTCCTGCAGAAGCTACGATAGACATTGGGCACCTGGTACCCAGGTGATGGAAACTACCACTGAGTCCAGCCTTCTGTCCCTGTTCCATGCTGTCATTTGGCTTCCCCTACTGTACCATGAGCATTAATTATGCTCTCCATGACGAGGCTCCTGAGCACGCCCTTGCTTTTCCTGGTGTGTCGACACACTGCCATTGTTTGTTTTCTCATCTGCTCCTGGGCTTAGCCTATAAATCATGACCAAAGCCACTGGTTTGGACATTGGCCAAGCACGGAAGTGGTTTCCTGACATGAATGCCTCTCTTGACTTTCCTCCTGCAAATCCCAGCTCAGTCACCTCTTCCCTGCTGATTCCGTGGAGCTGAGGTTGTTCTTCCTTCCTCTGGGATATGGCAGTTGCCGTGGTAGGTCCTCAACTAGATGGAAGAGTCTTTGAAGACAGGACCACGTGTGCTAGGTGACCCACCACAGCCTGGCTCAGCCCCTCATGCACAGAGGCTGGGTTGGCTAGGATGCTGATGGCGACGAGTATCAAATCCTCGGCTAAATCATCTTAAAAATAAGGAAGCTTCTTCATTCACCACTGGAAATTCAGAGGCTGAGCAGATTTCAGGACTGGTTTCCCCAGCAGCTCAATGATGTGAAAGACCCACATTCCTCCCTTCCCTCTGTTCTGCTCTGACTTCCTACAATGCCCTGGGTCTGTCTGGCTGTTGATAGCCATCGCTCTGTGTCTCCTCATTTAGGTCAAGCAGGAGGGGGGAAAGATGACTTCCTGTGGCTCTCAGAGAGAAACACTTTCTCAGAAGCCTCTGATAAATCTCTTCCACCTCACTGACCCAAATGGCCATCCCAGTCTTTTTTACCCTGTCTTCTTTTTGTGGTGTTGGGGATTGAGCTCAGTAGTACCCTATCACCATCCTCCAATCCCAACTCTTTTTATTTTGAGACAGGATCTTGCTAAATTGTCTGAGCTGGCCTTAAACTTTTGATCCTCCTGCCTCAGCCTCTTGAGTCATTGGGATGACAGTTGTGTGCCAATGTGCTTATCTGTTCCAGCCCTTTCTTGACCTATTACACTAAGCAAAGGGAACAGGATCACCTTTAGACTAATCAGGCCTACCCCATTAGACAGAAAGACTGTCCTCTAACTTTTTTTCTTTTTTTCTGGAGGGAAAGGGGTATATTTTCAATGCTTACATTTAATGAATTAGTACTTTCAACAAAGGTAACCAAAATAGCAAAATGATCATACTATTAATGAGAGAGTCATAATGTTTAATAAAAAGATATACATCTGCTGGCCAGTCCCAGAAGACATGAGTTTTAACCAGTATGAAAAGTATCTCTTTTAAAATATTTATTGGATTTTATGTAAGTGGTAGATAATTACCATGAATCATGCCAAATCACACACCCATGCCCTTGAGTATCACTCTCTCAAACTGACGCTGGGCTCGGCACGTACGTGGCTTGTTTTGGCCACCAGGACATGTGCAAACATCTCCCCATCCCCCCAAATACAGACGTAAGAATAAAGCCACAACAAGACCATTGAAACCATTTATTCCATATTTACCTTGAAAGTCTCTTGAAGATAGATGACGTCAGCTACTAACAGAGTTGCATCAAATGCCCTTGTGCCCCAAAGGACCTCAGGGGTAGACAGAGTCCAGCACTCCCCAAACTGGAGTGAAGGGCAGCCATTTGCTGTGGTTTACTGGCTCAACTGCAGCTTGTGTATAAGAATGAGTAAACTTCATTTGTGTAAAGTGTAAACTTCCATTTTTAGCAAAGAACAGCACCAAGAACAACTGCTAGGTAGACAAGTACCTCAGCACACGTTTTGCTTCAGCAGTTTTCACTAGGATCTCCACCTTTCCTCTGGACAGGTACAATCAAGACTGAGGAGCCCACTGTGAACCACACCTTTGGGTGCACTCACTATAGGCTGTCCTCAAGCTGGGAAAACTGGCAAGTGTGTCTGTCCTTTTCTTTCCCAGCTACAGTCCTCAGAGCCAGCACTTGGAGTGCTTTGCACACATTTGTACAGATGGGTGCAAAGTCACAGATCTTAGCCTTGGGATGCCAAGAAATCATCTGACCCACTCTTTCCCTGGACAATGACACTCAAGCCTCCCCAGAAGGTCCCTTATTTTCTTGAGGGGAAAACACATTGAGTAATACATCCTAGGGCCCCACCTGACCTTTGTCAACAGGGCTTAACTTTAATGATTACCATTAGAGGGAGGGGGTTGGTCAACCTCCACAGATCTCTTATCTGTGAAATGAGGAGTCATTTTAGCAGGGTCACTATCAACTGTGAACAGATACTAATTTCAAACTCTAGCTTAAGCAAATGAGTAAACAATTAAAAGATATATGTAATGATATTTGATAAACATGAAAGACGCAGTACAATAAGGGCCACCCAAATAGCAATCTTTATATTCATTTCCATATAAAACTCCTTGTGGGTGGTTTTTACCACCTCTGTACTTAACTGCTAAAAAAACTATGGATAATTAAACTAATAAAAGGAATAGCACCTTAAGAACAAATTATGACTTAAAATGGCAGTTTAGAGGGTATAATAAGAAACATTAGTCATATAGCATAATACAATCAACTAAAGAAAGTCAACTAGCTTGTGGAAGTGAATTAAAAAAATAATAAGATTCGCCAACAAATTTTTTTTTTTTTGAAAAAAAAAATGCTGTCAATCTGTTTCCAATTGAGTTCCTCTAACACTAAGAGTTAAAAACAGACCCATTGCAACTGTGGCTATTCTTAAGAATAAGTAGCCTAATGATATTATTAAGAAAGAAAAGTCCTTCCACCTGAGGACTTACAGTGCTGGACTTAGCATCTGTAATAATGCCACTGGCTTAGCCAGAGCAGGACCCAGGATATCTGCAGTGTATAATAGACTGATCCACCTAGGAAAGTTCTCAGGTTTTCCCTCAGCACGGTACTTGTTTTGTGTTCAGCTAAGGGCCATCTGATCTGCTAAGCTGATCTGACAAAGCCATTAAAGATCTTCAGACTCTGGGATTTTGGTGGTCTTGTGTAGAGATTCCAGTGAAAAGGCTGTTGGAGAAATAGGTCTTGATTCTGGAATATGCTCCATTCTGTATTTCTCGATGTAGGGTACAGCTACATCCCAAACCTGAGCAACAAAGACAGAGGAAGTTGAAAGATCAACAACACTGTTTCCACAAGCTGTTAAACATCAACTTCTCCCCAAGTCAAAATATCCTGTATGCCTGGCTAGACCTAGGCTGAGTGGCTGTCCCTCTGCTTTTATTTTGAGCCATTTGATACATGATCTATGTCAATTAGTTGCTAACTATATAAAAAGCCTTTAAAAATACAAAGTCCAAAACATTTCTAAGGTTTCGAAGGTGTTAAGCTGCTTTCTCTTTCAAAGCAAAACAAGCAAGCAAAGCAGACAACAAACAGAACCTAGAAAATTCAATGCGGGCATAGTCAAGGATGGCTGCTCAAGGGTACACCATGACCTTGTGATTTTTAAAGAAGCCTTAAATGATAAAAGGCAGTTCGTTGGATTTTCCCATGGCTCTACCTCCATGCCACAGTGCTCTGTGCCTTTGACTCTTGCTACTCCAGTATGGCCTGTGCCCGTCCCCATCAGTGTTACCTGAGACAGGTCATAATCTTATTGCTCAGCTCTAAAACTACGGAATCATACATTTTCACAAGATACCCAGGAGATTCATGTACACATTCAAGTTTGAGAAGCGCTGCCTCAGATCCTGGCTTAGTTCCCCCCTCCATCTATCAACCTATTCTCTTTGAAGCATAACATCTTTTCAAGTTATGAAACCCATTTTTTGGTTTGCAGCTGCTTTTTATCTAATTATCACTGACAGCCAAGAACTCTCTGATCTTAGAAATTGTCTCCTTTCAGAAGCTAGTTCCTCTTACATACACCTTTCACCTAGTACCAAAGTGGGTACTGGACGAGTGGCTTCCCCTCACAGGGTACCAGGTGCACTTAGAAATGACAGGTAGAAGGATCAAAGAGAAAATTTGTTTTCCTGGAGCATAGCAACTATTTTGGGAGGAATCAAGTGATTTTAGGGAACACATGATACTCACAAATTATTCAAAAAGTTTTATATATGTATGATATTTATGATGAATCAGCATGCTAGGCAGCTATATCAATCTTCTAATCCTATGGTCAATGTAACCAGAGGAAAATAAGTGGCAAAGAAAACCTATAACCCTCCCAGCAAGATGGGGCAAGGACATACCAGAATACTAGATGAACTCAAAGCCCCTTTGAAATAAAAACCTGGGACTTAATTTCCCCCAGGTCTGTAAAGCCCTTGCACCTGGTGGGGGTAGTTTTGCCAACATCACCAGAAAGAGAAAGTACTTCTGAATGAAAGAGGACATCTTGGGGAGGGGGATGGCCTATGAACCTTTCATCTAATTTTTCTCACCATGAATATTGGTCTCAAAACTCTTAAAAATTCATTTCAGTTTCCAAGCCATAGGTAATCAATGTTTGGGTGCAACATGAGACACTGGTTATCAAATGGCTTCTGCATGGCTTTTCAAGTTGCCTCCATACCTTTGTGTTCACTTCCAAGGAATCCAGGACAAAGTAGAATTAGACAATGTTCCTCTCTCTCTCCACTCTCACTTTGCTTTCTCATAACAACCCCAAACTAAGAAATAATCCAAGTAGCCAACTTGCCTTCTGTTCCAGGAGCAGCCTGTGTGCCGCCTCGATGTCTGGAGCCATGAAGCGATCTTTTATCCAGGGCCTACAGAGAAAAGCATATCAGTCCATCAGCCAAACATTTGGTATTGCCAAGGTTCACAGTTCTGAAATGGTGTAACTTCCAGGGACCTGTTGACTTTACCTTACAACAGAGCGCACCAGGTCATAGACCTTCTCCAGTGGAGTGGTTGTTCTCAGGGGTCGTAGGAACTCTATGCCCTGGCAGGCTGCAAGGAGCTCAATGGCCAGCACTAAAACAAAAATGCCAAGACAGTGGCTGATTAAAGCCTTCTGATGTCATGCTTGAAGAAGAGAAATCATCCAAATTCGACAGTCATCAGTGGCTAACTAACAGGTAGTGGTTCTTTGTCTATTGGTGGAATGAAGTTGCATTGGTATCAGTTATCATTTTAAACCTGCTTTTCTAACCCCTTGGAAGTATCTTTAACCGTGAGAAGGGGATAATTGAGACATTTACCTGGATAGATTATGAGACTTCCTTACCTAGAAAGGTAAGGAAGCTTTAGTAAGCTACACCAATGAAAACTGCCATTTCCCCCATTCATATCTTCTAACCAAGGTTTGTTGGCTGGGTTTGTGTCACGTGGGTAGGACAGGAAGTCAGAACCTGATCTGGATCCCAAACCTATTAAGTCAGTCTATATTTCATCAAGATGTTCATTTATATTCCCCTACATTTCAATTCTTTAGTTAGAATCTTCTTAAATGCTACAAAGAGTTGCCAAGTTGTCCAATATTTGCTTTTCTGTCTAGACTTTAATTTCCAGGAGGGCAGAAGCCAAGTATATCTCATTCGCTGTTTAACCCACTGTGCTGAAGTGATAGATGCCTGTCCACCCAACCAGGTGGGCATATTTTCTTTCCATGCTCCCACTAGTTACCTGTACAATAAATAATCAGTAGGTGATAAATAGATAAGTTTTTATCTTATACTTTATATATAGCACCAGTGGATTCCAAGATCTATAGGTATTTTTTAAATATCTGTAATCAAAACACACTTAAGTAATGAATATGCTTGAAATACGAACTGCCATTTTCCTCCCAATTGCACTTCCCTGATTTAAATGGACAGAACACTGGATGAGCTAGATCTATCATTTATGTGTCAAGTCTATAGCAGGCCCTTTATTATGAGTTCCAGGCTCATTCAGGGATGTGACCCAAACAAAGATCCCTGCCCTCATAGAGCTTGAATCTCACTGGGAAAGACGAATAGACCTAAGTATAGATGAGTTATTCAAGCTCCATTAGAACAATGGAGAAAGAATGGCAATTGCTGATGGGGAAGGCATCGGAGATAAAAGCTGATCAACCACCTAGATTAAATGAAGAAGGGAACCAAGCAAAGTCCAGAAGATCCAGGAAGGTACAGAGGGAAGGATGTGCTCATTGGCAGGTACAAGGCAAAACTGTAGCTCCAGAGTAGAGATGTGATAAAGAGAAGAGGCAATGAGAGACAGAACCCAAAACACTTCGTGGAGCACAATCAGGGTTGGATTTTGTTTTGAGCCCTAGGAAGTAACTGACAGATTTTCAGCAGGGGCATGGTATGTTCTCAATTATGTTTGTCAAAGTTCACCCTGCTTTGTAGTGAAAACAAGGAGACTAAATAGAAAGTGCCAGTCTTGCTTTGTTATCTTTGGAAGATAGGGTTGATTTGCTGATGAAATGGAGAGAAGACAAGAAGATAGATAAAGACAACTATTTAGGCCTTTTGGTCCAAACAACATGTGCGGTGGGGGAAACATCTGAAGAGTGAACATTCAAAATGCACTGTGGTAGACAATAACAAGTCCTGGTGAAGATGTGGAGGAATCGGACCCTCAAACACTGCTGGTGGGAATGTAACACAGTGCTGCCATGTTGGAACATACTCTGGCTATTCCTCAAAAAGACAAATGCAGAGTTAGCATCTGACCCAGGGCTCCACTCTAGAGAAATGGAGACTTGCCCACACAAAAACTTGTACAGGTTCGCAGTTGCATTATTTATATGAACCAAAAGGTAGAGACAAACCAAGTGTCCTCAACTGATGAAACAATAAACAAAATGTGACCTATCCATACAATAGAACATTATTTGACCATAAACATGGATGAAGTGTTGACACATGCTATAACTAATGAATACATGCTACAACTAATGAATCTTGAAAATATTAGGCTAAGTGAGAAAAGCCAGTCAAAAAAGACTACATATTGAGGACAGGAAAGGTAGCAGAATACAACAGTTACTAGTATGGCATTATGTAAAAATGTGGATGTGTAACCGATGTGATTCTGCAATCTGTATTTGGGGTAAAAATGGGAGTTCATAACCCACTTGAATCTAATGTATGAAATATGATATGTCAAGAGCTTTGTAATGTTTTGAACAACCAATAAAAAAAGACTACATATTGTATGATTCTGCTGGTACGAATTGTCAAGAATACATAAATATATAGAGACAGAAAGCAGATCAGTGGTTGCCTAGGAGTAGAAGGGAGAATGGGTATGTGATAGCTAGAGGGGCCGAGGTTTCTTCTTGGGCTGATGAGCAAGTTCTAAAATTGATTATGGTGATGGTTGCACAACTCTGTGAATACACTAAAATCCCTAACTGTACACTTGAAATTGGTAAATTGTAAGATAGGTGAATATATCTCAAAACAGCTATTATCCCCTCCCTAAAAAACAATATTCAATTTTCACATTTACCTTAAAATAGTTCTGCTCTTTGGTCAGCCAATAGTATTTATGAAGTACTATTGCATAAACTTAGGAAATTAAGAGGATAATGTCTAGAGGAAGGCAATTTCTCTTTCTTTAAAAAACAAAATGAACAATGATTAAGAAAGCAGAGAGAGGGTTACTTATCATAGTTGTCTCTGTGATGTAGCTTTGTCACACAAGTTGGACCTAAATCTTAGTAAGTCTTTATATTTAACTGCAATGTATAAGAAATGCATGGGACAAATGACAAGTTAAAAGTGACACCAACTCCATCCATTTACCTGCAAATGCCACGATTTTATTCTCTTTTATTGCTGAGTAATATTCCATTGTGTATATATACCACAGTGTCTTTATCCATTCATCTACTGAAGGGCATCTAGGTTGGTTCCCACGGTTTTGCTATTGTGAATTGTGCTGCAATAAACATTGATGTGGCTGTGTCCAATACAAGGTGGAGGATTCATAGTGGGGTTGGGAGGGGGAGCATGGGAAGATTAGACAAACTCTAGATAGGGCAAAGGGGAGGGAGGGGGAGGAAAGAAGCAAGGGGGTAAAAAAAAGATGGTGGAATGAGATGGACATCACTACCCTAAGTACATGTATGAAGAAGACATGAATGGTGTGAATATGCTTTGTATACAAGCAAAGATATGAAACATTGTGCTCTATATATCTAATATGAATTTTAATGCATTCTACTGTCATATATAACAAATTAGAATAAAAAGATTTTTTAAAAAGTGACACCATAAGGAAGCCAACAGGCAAATCCAGAATGTCAGTCTTTCTACAGGAAAACTAACCTGACTTTTCCATTAGTTAAAGGCACATGGGGAAAAACAAAACAAAACAAGGGACTTTATAGATTAAAAGAAGTTTAAGCTGGGCACAGTGGCACATGCCTGTAATCCCAGTGGCTCAGGAGGCTGGACAGGAGGATCACGAGTTCAAAGCCAGCCTCAGTAAAAGTGAGGCACTAGGCAATTGAGTGAGCCCCTGTCTTTAAATAAAATATAAAATAGGGCTGGGGATGTGGCTCAGTGATTGAGTGCCCCTGAGTTCAATCTCCGACACCGAAAAAAAAAAAAAAAGAAGTTGTTTAAAATTATGACAACCAAATTTAAAACATGGTCCTTGAATCCTGACTTGAACAAAACCACCATAAAGACATTGAGACACTGTAACTGGGAAATTTTGAATATGCATTTGGTGGTGACACCAGGACTTAACACTGAATGGTGTTGGATGTGATAATGGTGCCTTGGTAGATAAGAAAGCATCCATATTGAAGAGAGAAAGGATGTGGGAATAAAATGATATGACATTGGGGATTTGCTCGAAAATAATTTGGGAAAAGTAAAAGAAAAAATGAAGCAATTGTGTTAACTGTTGAGTCAGAGTGAAGTGTGCAAGGGTTCATGGTACTATTCTCTCCAGTTCTGAATGTGTTTTTAAAGTTTCGTTTTTAAAAATCCAAGGAACCAGTTGATCTTGGCATAGTTCCTTGGTTTCTAATTCTCAACAAGCATCAGAGTCACCTGGAAGACCCTTTAAACAGAAGTTGCTGCTGTCCTCTCTCTAGAGTTTCTGGTTCAGCAGGTCTGGGAGGGAGCCTTAGAACCTGCATTTCCTAATGTGTTTCCAATTGTTGCTGCTGCTGGTGGTGGGGAAGATCTCACTTTGAGAACCACCAACATAATATTTTATAAGCGTGTTACCTTGTTCCACGTGTTCAATGACCCTGAGGGCCTTCCTGGCTGCCCACCCTCCCATGGAGACGTGATCCTCCGTGGCAGCACTGGTAGAGAGCGAGTCCACAGATGAGGGGTGGCACAGAGCCTTGTTCTCAGAAACTGCAAGAGACCAGTGCAAATTAAGAAGTGCTCCCAAGAGGATTAAATACCAAAATGACATGTGACTTCCTCAAAGTCTCCATAGCATGGAAGACCATCACCTGGAGATCTTGGCCATGACCCAAGCACCAGATGGTTTAAAATCACTCTGGGAAAAGGAAGCAAGTCAATTTTTCCCCAGAGTGAGAAGGACTCTAAAGTTCTAGTGAGTTCTGAGATAAGGCAGGGATGAAGCGCTTAAGACTCTCATATTACAAGGCCAAATTGAAAACACTGGAAGCATTTCGTATGCCCTGGAGACTTGGAGAAAAAAGCCATGATGATCATGTTCAGTTACTGGAAAACAATTTGACTGCTTATGTAAGCAGAAGCGACAAGATTAGAATTCAGGTGTGACATCTGAGGGCTGAGGCTGGTCCTACAGGTTTTGGGCAGAAAGATTTAACAGTTCCAAATGCTCAGCATGACATAAGTGACATTCTGAATTGAAATAAGGCCTTAGTGTTGGCCAGAAATATCTCTGGGAGGTGAGGGAAGCCTTCACCGGGTCCTCTGAAACTTGATTGTGTGCATTAAAATCATAGGAATCTTGCTATAATACAGATAATGAGTTTGGGTTGAGCCCTAAGGTCCCCTTGTTCTAACAAGCACCCAGGACTATACTTTAAGCATCAGGGACCTAGTTTAAGGAACTTGAGTTCCAGGAGGGCAAGGTCCTCACCAAGGGCTGCGGCTGTGCAGTGGGCTATCATGAAGCCAGAGTTCAGACCACCTTCAGCCACCAGGAAAGCAGGCAGCTCACTGAGGGAGGGGTTACAGAGCCTTTCGATTCTTCTTTCACTAATCGAAGCAAGTTCATGGACGCCGATGGCCAAATAGTCGAGGGCCTGAAAGAATCTTGCAGTTTAGTTGGCCTCTATTGGAATATGTATTTCAGGGTTGGGAGTGATTTTCAAAAGCTTACTTTGGCTGGGTATTCACCGTGGAAATTCCCTCCAGAAATTGTCTCTCCCCGACTGGCAAAGACCATCTTTGAAAATAGGTTAAGGTGGAATAGAACTTCAAGCCTAACTCCTGCCCCACCTGCTGACTTTTAGCAATGAAGCAGTGGTCCTGGTACAGATGTGGGGTAAAGGGAAAGAGACAGTCTTCCTGAAAGCACATTGACATAAAGGAGCACAAAAGAAAAAAAAATTAAAGGTAAATTGTGTATACCCACTGGGGCCACAGAAACATGGAGTAGGAAATTGTGTCTTCTCTGAGGTCAGAGATTCCCAAGCACCATAATGTACTAATCTGGTGATTAGCAGTTGCATTCAAAAACTGTTTAAGTTGAAACTGAGAATAGAGACCAGGATGCCTGTTTGAAAGCAAATTCTATTTCTTCAGTGGCTACTGTGAGCTTGTACTCCATGAAGGAACCTGTTGAATGGAAGATTGGGCTGATGAGCAACCATCAAAATATCTGAAACAATTAATGCTGGGAAAAATTTCAAACTCTTTACTCAATAATTCTGTTGCCCGTCAGTGTCTAACAACAGTTGGCAGTGAATGGATCCTCCCAATCCATCAGTAGGAGGCAACTTTAGACTCACTGAATAGCATTACTTGCAGAAATAATTCCAACCTTTCAAAAACCGGCGGGCACCCAGGCAGACACATTCTGGTTCCAAAGAGCTCATTTTCACCTACTAAAGAATACAATAGGTCCCTGTACCTACAGATTCTGCATCTAAAGATTTGATCAAACTCAAATTGGAAATATTTGGAGAGCTGAGGATGTAGGTCAGTGCACTTGCCTTACATGCACCAAAACCTGGGTTCAATCCCCACTACTACAAGAAAGAAAGGCAGGGAGGGTGAGGGAGAGAAGGAGGGGAAAGGAAAGGAAAGGAAATATTTGGAAAGAAATTGTGTCTGTATTGAATGTGTACATACTTTTTTCTTGTCATTATTCCCTAAATACTATAGTACACTATTCATATTATATTAAATACTACAATACACTATTATATTATACTATTATATTAAATACTATATATATATATATATATACTCTTTATATTAGGTATTATATTTATATTAAATTAGGTATTAAAGGTACTCTAGAGATGTTTTGAAGTACATATAAGGATGTGCAAAATTTATCTGAAATACTATGCCTTTATATAAAAGGAACTTTGGCATCTTCCAGTTTTGGTATCCACGGGGTGGGGGGGGGAGGTCCTGGAATGAGTCCCCACAAAAACTGAGGGACAACTCATTAACTGGGAACTTACTGTGTGTGAGAAAGGGTCTGACCTTCAAAGAATTGGTGTTGCATGTGTTACATTAAATTAGTCAAGTTTGGAGTGACTGTTTCTATGCCCTCAACTGGAAACTCATTAGGCCTGGCTCTGGCTCTTCTCCATAAACCTGCCCCACCACAGGAGACCTTGGGCTCTCCTTTCTTTCAATCCTGGTAGCCATTGATCTCTGCGCTCATTGAGGACTTAAGTATGTTCTATTGTCCTGTAGTTGTTCTGAGTTTGTCTGTTGACTATTGGACTATAGCAATTAGACTTTAATGTCCATAGTATCCAGCACTATGTAATAGGTGCTCTATATCTGCAATAAAAAATTGAGGCATATATTCTTTCAGGAGAACTCCCAATTATTAGCCTATATAGAAATCATAATGAAGTCTTTCGTTGAGAAAATAAAAAAATTTGTCCCCTCCCCCTCATCCAGGAATTCAATGGTAATCCATCCTTCCTTTCTTCCTTCCTTCCTTCCTTCCTTCCTTCCTTCCTTCCTTCCTTCCTTCCTTCCTTCCTCTTCCCTACCATGCAAGAATGGATGCATGAGATTAGATTCAGTAGAGTTCATGAACACTACTATTCCACTTGGTGGCCAAAGTGGAAGGGGACTGTTTGAGGTGAGTTGAGAGATTCACAGTCCTGAGAATTATTTTAGTGTGGGTTTGAATTAACTATGAAGCAATGTGAGAGAGTCTAAAACACACATCCTAAGATAGTTTTGTCAGAAAACACACACCGAACGTCTTGTGAGAAACCTTGCACAGGTATTGTGTGATCATCTGCTAACCCAGACAATGAACTGCATTCAAGGTGTTAATTGTGCATTTTCTCCAGCATTGAAATGCTCTGCAAAATGACTGCTTAAGCCAATCCTAAAATTACCAGCTGGTATTCTATAAATTCAGATCAGCAGACATTCAAAAAGATACAGGATTATCTGTTGCACTGTTCAGTTCAGTGGTAATGATGTCTTTCACAAACGCTATGGTGTCATTCACCACACCATGGATCTGAAATACAGTCATATAAATAATATAAATACAATCTTATCAAATAATATAACCCATTAATGTAAGAAAACAATGTTCTAATGTAAGAAAACAATGTTCAAAATACTAAATAACATCTTTAGTATTTCCCCCAGAAAAGTGGTTTGAATTTACAGTCATGACAATTATGCTTGATTCATTTAGAACAGGAAAATAGCATGGTTAAATCTTCTGAGTTTTCATTAAAACAAATTAGAATAAATTCATTATAATATGAATTTACATCAGAACAATCTATTACAAAACTGCAGGATGTGAAATAAAGGATGTCAATTCCAGGGGGTTTTGCTTTCAGGTAGGACATGGTAGCACATGGGCAAGTTATTGAAGTCTATAGTTGAAGCAGAAATGGAAAACAGATGACGAAACTTACCTTACTGTGTGTGAGATATAAATAAGACAATGCAGACAAACTCTCAGACATGATTCACAGAGATCATTCAGACGATGCCTTTTATCCAGGGAGGTTAAGTTTATGAAGCACGAAGGTATCACATTAAAAGATACTCAGAAGTAAGGCAGCCACCTTGCACCAAGCCAAGTTTGGCCATAATGCTGCATAGCAGCGCCTGCCATCTGGCTTCTTCCAGATGTCAAGGAAGTAAAGATCTAGTTGAGCTATCTTGGCCAAGGTACTTAACTCTGTTTCTCAGTTCCCTACTATAAAATCGGAGAAAGTAGCTATCTCATTGAAAAATTAAAATTAAGGCATTAATGCTTGGAAGACACTGATTGTGGTGCCTGTCCCATAGAGTCAGCTGTCATTCTTAAGACTATCAGAATGCTCTTAAGCCAATTCATTTGGCAATTCTTTCCTGTAAATATTCCAGAATAAGATTTGCTGAGGAAAAGGAAATAAGGGCATTTACTCTAAGGAGGACCCAGTAGTATACTTTAGACTGAACTTGGCACAAACTAACTGACATATTATTTTTTTAAATGCCTGTTAATCTCTCAATCAATTTATAGGAATTGATATAATCAGCAAAACAGGATGCCTAATGCCAGCGCAGCTCATCTGCACTTTAAAGATGCACATATTAATTTATGATAATTTACCTAAGAGGCAGATAAGGTATATTTATGGACAGGCACTTGAATTTTATTTATATATATATTTATTTATTTATTATTCTGATTTGTTATATATGACAGCAGAATGCATTACAATTCATATTACACATATAGAGCACAATTTTTCGTGTCTCTGTACACAAAGTATAGTCACACCATTTGTGTCTTTATATATGTACTTAGGGTAATGATATCTATCTCATTCCACTATCTTTTCTATCCCCATGCCCTCTCCCTTCCCCTCCCACCCCTCTCCCCTATCTAGAGTTTATCTAATCCTCCCATGCTCCACCTACCAACCTCATTATGAATCAGCCTCCTTATATCAGAGAAAACATTCGGCATTTGTTTTTTGGGGGATAGGCTTACTTCACTTAGCATTATTTTCTCCAACTCCATCCATTTACCTGCAAATGCCATGCTTTTATTCTCTTTTAATGCTGAATAATATTTCATGTGTATATATACCACATTTTCTTTATTTATTCATCTACTGAAGGGCATCTAGGTTGGTTCCACAGTTTAGCTATTTGGCACTTAAATTTTGAAAGATGGAAAGAGGGTCTCCTATACACATCCCTGACCAGCTGGTTTAAGATTTATCTAATAGGGTGAACCAGCAAAACTCTTTTAACTCTATTGAGTTGTTGCTCTAGATCAACAAAGCAAGTTGTCTGCTGGACTCTGAAAAGAGGTTAAGGTAAAGCTATTCAAAAGAAACTGGTTTAGCACAGAGAGTAGAGAGTTTTTAGTAACTGGAAGAATGCAGGCATGATGCACATAATTTTTCATAGAGGTACTAAAGAAAATCGGATTATGATTGGCCATGACATGGTTTTCTAATACCTCTTTTTCCATTTTCTCTGCTGAATTTGGGAAAAGAAAAGAAACTTGGTTGACTGTCTTGCTTTTTGTCTTACCTGTGGACAGCAACGCAAGGTGTAGGCATCCTGAACACGGTCACAGAACCTGTGGCTCTCTGTGGAAGAGGGAGCAGGAGACAGGTTACCTGTTGCCAATGCTTCCTAGAGAATACCCAGCCAAATAAGCTTCCTCACATAAACATGCCCAGACCTGCTATCTCTGAAGGGTGGTGATCTGAGTCCAACAGAGATCGAAACCGAAAAGCCACTTCAATTTGCCCACGGTGAGGGCGGACAGCATGAATGTCTAGAAATGAGCAAGGTGAAAAGATCTGAGAAATTAGTAGACTGCTATCAGGACCATCGAAAAGTCCAGAAGTCCTTCCCTACCACTCAAAGTTAGAAACTCAATTCCAAAAGCAAAATTTTTCCTTATCAACTTTACTATTTTGTACTTTAAAATACTAAGGTGCCGACTATATGTGGATTCTACAAAGAACTGAACTGGAGATACTCAAAAGAACTGGGCTAATGATAGCAGGGAGCTCAAATAGTGGCCTCATTTAAGATTATTTTTCTGCCCTACTTCTTATTATATAGGGGCTTTTTAAAATTCTCTGCTTTCTCAATAAGATACTTCTCTAGTTTTTATCTCCCAATTTTCTAATTAAGACCAATCCTGATTCTACTCTAGTTTTAAAGTCCTGCAAACAGATTCCTCAAACAACACCCAGTTTGACACATGCATTACGTGATCTAGGGCAGGTCATTTAACTTCCAAGGTCAGCATCTGTAAACATGGTCATTGCAAAGCTCAAGTGTGGCATAACTCAGAGGAAGCTGTATCAGAACTGGGTGTGCCGTGGGTATCTGGGTTTTCCCTTTCTTTCTCTACCCCCACAATTCCCATGCCTAAAACCTGCCACCAACTTGCCCCACCAGCTCTGGGGGAAGAACCTCACTGATGGGAAGAACCCACTGACCGGTATCAAAGGCTTTGGTGGTTCCCTTCAGCACCTCCAGGGTCAGGGCCGCCACAATGTCAGCCTGCCTGGCGATGGCACTGGCTCTCTCTACAGCTTCACAGCCCAGGGAGGTGATCATCTGCGTCCCATTGATGAGTGCCAGGCCCTTCGGGGAAGGAGAGAAAAGTTTCCTAGTGTATCTATTATAATGAACCTAAATGAAAGTGGTTTTCATATCTTTTGCTTTTGGAAGAGAAATATTAGCCAGTCAGCTGAACTGTTTATCCATGTTTCTAAAAGTGCAGGGCAGTAATGCTTATTGAAGCCATTGAGGAATACATGCTATCATATGTGAAATTGTTACTACAGATCTGAGAAATGAATACCTGTTGAGTGTCCCCATTCTCAAGGGAGCCATGTATCTCTGGAGGGTCAACAGCACAATCTTTATTATGCTGCCTTTTTCCAGTTTCTCACCATGATAGGAGAGACATCCTAAAACAATTCTGGTCCAAGCATTTTGGCTTAGAGCATCCTAAGGGACCAGGGCTGAGAGCATGTCTTAGGAATCCTTAGAGAACTAGATTTAAAGTTTAGGAGATCCCCCCAAGCATTTGTGGCATGAAGAATCTTAAATGCTCACAAAGGGAGAGGCTCTTTCTTCAGTGAGCAACTTCTAACAAACATGGAAGTCACTTTTGATTTAGAGAATTAGTGAGACTGGCTGTACACTGAAGATGGTAGGTACAGGAACACTCGTTAATGCAAACAGATTTTCCTTGAGTCTCATTACCTCTTTCGGTTTCAGAACAATTGGTTTCAATCCGTGAGCTTCCAGGACCTATAGATAGATCCAAAGTATTAAAAATGATTATCAAATGAAACACCAGCCCATTTCTGATTTCATATGAAATCCAATAAAAGGTCTTTAAGGCCAAAGAGGGTACTTGGTAGAGCATCTTATAAAAGAGTAGACCTGCAGGAATTGGCTCTGCTCATATTCTCTACTCCTGTTCTTTAGTCCGAAGACAGACTGGTCTTTCAAATAATTTTTCTACTTTAATCAGGGACTCTTGTCATCTACATAATGAATTTTGGTTTCTAAGATCTTTTTGTTCAGTTTACACCTTTGACTCACTTTCATTATTGCTGGCTCCAGACATACCTGTTCTAGGCTAAGGCTGGGTGGGTCCTGTATGCACGTAAGCCTGTCCCTGCCTCCAATCTGGACCTCTCATCTCTCCTTTCTCTAAACCCTGGCAGAACCCCAGCACAGGGCTTGGGTGGTAAATGTGTGCGTCCATGAAGAGGGGATAATGGAATCCCCTCTACCAGATAGAGACAGAATCTTGGAGGAAAGAGGAAGAATAGCCTTCTCCTGAAACAAACAAACAAACAAAAGTAAAGAGAGTCACTAAATATGGTCCCTTTAGGAAAGAAGGAAGAGGAAGTAGAGAAAGATAATGCTAGTACTACTTAACTAGGTCCATTTCACAGGAAGATTTGAGCACCTATCTCATGCCACATTCTCTTCTCTGGCTTAGGCTAGGGCTGAGGGTAGAAAGATGGAGACAAGCTCAGGGGCAATCAGATAATGGTATGTGGAGTCCTTGGAGATGTAGGAAGTGTGCAGGGCACACTAGGGTGTAATCAGTGAGCTGCTAGGAAAGCATAGAGGGTGGGCATGAGGGATGTGAAGGGTAAGGAAAGGGACCAGAGGAGTGGAGAGAGAAGATTCCTAGAGGACTTCTCAGAAGGAGAAATAGGAGTGAGGCAGGTGGGGAGGCCTGATACTGTACTGGGCTCTGCCAAGTACCCAGCACACCCCAGCTGCAAGCAACCTCTAGAGTCTGTAAGGAAGAACCCTGGATAGGAGGGATTAGAGGATCACACGAGGAACAAGACCCCGGAAGCCACATTAAGTCTAGACTTTATCCTGAGCATAATGGGAAGCATGACAGGTTTTAACCAGAACATTCTTGGATTTACTGTTTAGAAAGGCCAGGATGCCTGGTGTGAAGGTAGAAGGGGAAACACTGTCCACAATCAAGAGGGAGCTGCATAGAAGAAAGATGATCTAGAACCTCATGAGGATCTTCCCCCTCTTTGACCCTCTGTCTCTTTCACTTACTGTTAGGGGACCTCCCTGTAAAGGACACTTTGGGCTGTTCTGATGAAATTTACTGATGGATGAGGAAACACGGATTTATTGAAAACACACTTTTCTGATTAGCCACCAGGGAGGGAGTTTGAAGGAGGCCACACAGTCAGTGCTATGGCCCACTGTCCTGCATTAGTAAATATAGTTCCTAAAGACAACTGGGACAGTATGTGACCTTCCCAAAGGGCACTAGAAGTATCATGGGTGCAGAATCAATTCCTAGTTAACACTGACAGCTGTACCTTTTCATTGAGGTGATCCCCAAACCCAGGAGGCTGACAGTTGGGAAGGGAAGCTAATGGCCTCGACTAGTTTGACTTCTGAGCTTGGCTTATCTCATCTTTAACGTAAGCATAGCAGTGACTCCCTCACTGGGCTGTCCGAAGGATCAAGTGACAGAAAGTCCTCGAGAGCACTTGGCATCCAGCTTAGAGAAGTCACCGCGAATGGAAGTTGTTGTAAAAGTCTTACATATTTAGCATCAGCCCAGCCACTCTTTGGAGACCACATCTTCCCTTCTCCAATTAGCCCAAGAGCAAGATGAGAGAGCGGGGCAAGGTCTCCACTGGCACCAACAGTGCCTTTCTCTGGAACGTAGGAAAGGCAGGAGGCTGCAAGAGAGGTGGCCATCAGTGGCTTAAAGGGCCCTTCCTTCCTTCTGGTTATCCCGGCCTTGCCAGGGAAGACCACCCCCACCCCAGACTGAATGTGGCATCACCTTAGGGCATAAAGAAAGTCAATTCTTCAAGCACAGATAGGGCTTAAGGAACAGCCTAGTTGAAGGTTCTGTCTAGTCCCTGAATTTAAGGGCAGACTTAAGAGGCTCATTCTAGTCTTCAAGATGCCAAGTGCTAAGTGAAGGGTGCTATTGGGTGGGTTAAAGTTCACAGGAATAACTGTCACTCCTTCTGCTCCCCTAGCCCCATCCCTCCTCCTTCTTGCCAAAAAGCGGACCCTGAAGCGTCCAGTCAATCAAGTCCACTTTGTGAGCCATGCCCAGCCTCTGTGGAAGGTTGGTCTGGGGCTTCATCTCTTACCATTAAAGGCTTCAATAACTTGTTTGAGGGTCTCCAGGGAAATGCCACTGTATCCTTTGGCTAAGACATTAATCCTTAAAGCTAGGAGCATCCGACACCTCTCAGGACTGAGCGGTTTCCCAACACCTACAAAAACAGAATTGACATTTTCCCCAAGGAAACCAAACCCTTTTCTACCTCTCAGCTGCCTCCATCTCTCCAATCTTTTCCCTCCTCATTCCAGTCTCCCCTTACTCTCTGTAGCTGGCTGGTTGGCTCTTTCTGCTGCCTTTCTTGCTTCTTGAAGCCTCAGCTTCCAGATAAAGACAAAGCCTCAGATTTGCCTTTTCAATTTCCCTCCCTAGAATGCCTCAGTGAACCCCAGTCTCCCCAAAACCTTTAGAATAGTGTCACCCAGCACCCCACTGCCACCCCCTACATACAGTGTTGAGATTCCTCAGTACAAACTCTGGCTCAGTTTGATGGGCACTGAGTCTTGAGAGGTTTTGTGTTCTCATCTCACCCATCCTAACTCATTCCCTGAGTTCCCACTTCTCCTGAATGCACCACCGTGTCTGAAGGGTTGAGTCCCAACCTCCTCCTCCGCCCGGCTCATTCCTTTTTCTGAGGTTCAGCCTAAAGGCAATCTGATCTGATGCCATCTCTTTTCCTTCCTCCATCCCAGCACCTTGTCCTTGGAATGCATTGGGAACACAACTGTTCACAGCTGTTACGAAATTACTCACACCGTGCTATATTTTATTCATGAAGCAAACAAGAACTTGGAGGTACCCCATGCTCCCGGTAATTTACCTGAAGAGTGGGAACGAACCAAATTGACCTGAAGCTCCCTGGAAGAGAAAGTTAAAAACTCTCTTAACTTGCTCCAGGTGAAAACGTGCCCCCAGCTGGGAAAATGAAGGCAAGAAGAGTGACATCCTTGGAAGGGTATTTTCACTACCAACTAATAATGCAGTTTAACCCAAGCCTCACCCTGCTCATCTGTAAATTGGGGCCAACATCAGTGAGTTTCTTAGATGAAAAATAATTTCAAAGATAGGGGTGTTTGAAAGATGAGCGCAGGTGAGTTTCAAACTTACTGTAGCTTATTGATAGGTATGACAGTTCTGGCAAATTTCCCAAAACCTGTAGTAATGCCGTAAACAACTAGAATAAAAAAAAAAAAGATATTATGCAATTAGACGCTGGAAGTTTTCTTGACAATAAAAAGAATTTCATAACATAAAGAGAAATTCATACCTGTTTTTTCCTTTATGATGCTGTCTATGACTTCCCTGGATTGCTGTACCTTCTTTTCGGCAATTGGAGTGAGCTAGGAAAACGTAGGTCATAACTGAGCACCTTGAAGGTGTCTGCATCAAAACTTCATTGGAAATGGCCAAAGGATGTCCTTCCCTTCCTCCCCCATACCTTTATTTTGTAGTGTCCCTTTCCCAAGTTGACCAGATCCTCTGTGGTCAGACTGTCCCCATCTAAGTCAATGTACTGAAAAAGAGGGAATCTCAGTGAGTATGAACAGCTTAATCCCTCTCACAAGAAGCCTCCAGCAGGATTGAACTTTGACACTCCAGAGATCTTATTACTGCTGCAAAACATCAATGTTCTAACTTTAAAAGCAGCTGGCTTAAGAGGAGGCTGGAGGCCAGGCGGAGCATGCCTATAATCCCAGCTACTCCAGAGGCTGAAGCAGGAGGATCGCAAGTTTGAGGCCAGCCTGGGTAAATTAGCCAGACTCTGTTTCAAAATAAGATAAAAAGGGGTGGGGATGTAGCTCAGTGCCCAGCATGTGGAGATCCTGGGTTCAATCCCCAGTACTTCAAAAGAAAAAAATAAAAGCCCAGGAAAGGAGGGTTTGAAATGTAAAAGCATAGTAATGCATTTCCAAGCTCCCTTTCCCTATTACACAGAGCTGGGGAAAGCCCTAAAGGAAAGTGGTTTGCAGCTTACCTTTTCAGGCTCCCGGTATTTGCTGTATCTGAAGCCAGGTAAAGGAAAAGATTGGACAGCATGCAAAAGCCTCAGCCCCATTATGTCCCAGTGGCCCTCAGAGCTAAGCAAAGATCCTGCAGGAAAGGATACAGGTAAACTCCTTCCGGCTGAGAGGGAATGAAGTCAGGGGACATTGCATCGCCTTCTATGACTGAAACGACAAGCAAAATAGAGCCCTTATGGCCCACAGTTTACAGCCATGTTTGGGCTGCTGCTAAACCAAGAAAGGCCTATCGGTTGTCCTTAGGTTGTCCTTAGATTCTATAGAAATGGCTGCTTTAAAACAACTCCCAAGGCTTTCAAGTGGTCTTAGCATCTTTACACAGGAAAGCAAAGAGCAGAGATAGAGCCCCAGGTGTTTACATTGAGAGTGCAAGATCTGCCTGCCACCTCCTTCCCGTCTCCTGACTGCTGCCTTTTAAATGTGAACTTCTGATGCCTCTGTGCTCCCGGGATCCAGCCTGCTGAAGTCTATCCAAGGGCAAAAGAACCTTTGAAATGATTTGGTAACTGCAAAGGGATTCAGGCCTTCCGTCTTGAGTTCAAGTTTAGGCTTTGAAACTTACCAGCTGCCTGAATGCAGCACGAATAGCCGACTGACTTACTGGCTCCAAGGTGGACAAGAAGCTGACCGACCTCTCTCACAGAGGCATGGCAGATGCCCACCCAGAGCAAACACTCAACAAGTGCTCCTGTTCTCATCATTTCCCCTGAAATGGGGGTGACAGTACAGCCTCCTTCCAGGCCCTATAAGGACAAAGTCCAGCTCTATGGCCACCAGTTTGTTCCCTTCCCCTGAGGCCACTCACCCACTTCCACAAACTCATTGTCCTCCAGGGCCACCTCCAGCAGATCCTCATTGTCCAGCAGGCCCAGGCCCTTGCACCGGCGCACAAGGAAGCGCACAGTGTCCACGGAGGCAAAGCCACCATTGTCTGGCTTGTTCTTCATGTAGCGCCGCACGGCCTCACGGCCTAGCCAGCCCACCGTGAGCTGTGGGTCCGTGCAGGGCACCGCCAGCCATTCCCCGCGAACATGCACCGTGTACCTGGGCATTGTCCGCTCCTGCAGTCCTGTGGCCCAGTGAGGCCGCTGCAATGAGAGCTCTTTCTTCCCCGGAGATAGTCTTGGGAGGGAGAGTTTTTATCCAGCTGTGACTGCTGGGGTGTGGTTGGCCTGGAGGACGGGAGGACCAGGATGGGCTTTCAGAACACACCCCCTCCCTCGCCTTTACTCATTCATGAATTGGACAAATATTTATTGAGGGCTCCAGGTGTCCCTTTGGATTTTTGAAACTGAGCTAGGTGCAGGGAATGGGGATGTAGGCAGCTGAGACCCTGTCCTTCTGCGAGCCAGCCCTGTGGGCAGTCAGGCCCAGGGTCTCCCGCCCTGGTGATTTCAGGCACCTTCTACTAGTCCCCTCTGGCCGGGGTCCCCAGTTTCTCCCTTTCCCCTTGTTTTCATACATTCTCCTACACTGGGGGCAGCTTATAAACACTATGTTCCTGTCTTTATCTGGAATTACTCAACTGTAAAATTCATCCTACTGGCCAATTGTGACACCCGGGAGTGTGGCAATCTTCATTCATTTGTTTATTCCACAAACACATATTGAGTAACGACTCCTTGTCACTGGTAAGTGCTTCTGAAGCTCTTGCTCCACAAAAAAAGACTGCAAAGGCCAGAGATCATTTTCACAAGTAAAGGTCATCACCTAGACAAATGGACCGCCATGGCTTGGCGATCTATGACTTATTAGCCCAGAGCCAGTGAGGTCTTAGCCTTTGTCTCCTTTTCAAAGGCAAAGGGACTATCTCTCCACTGCAGAATTTGCAGTAGCTAGCTAGGAACAAATCCTGGTTCTGGATATCTGAGCTGTTTTACTTCAGGAGTTTCCTCACTGTAAACTGGTAATAATGAAAGTGCTTATCTCAAAGGGCCATTGGGAGGATAATGCCAGTTCATGCATGTAAAGCCCGTAGGATAGCCTCTGAGTATTGGGAATGCTATGGAAATGTTTGTGATTACTATCTTCTACATGCATAATACTTTTGATGCTTTGTCAATATTTAGTTTCTGTAGGTGGGTATCTCAAATCAATCAAGTTTCTTCACCACTGTAATTGCTCCCAATACATAATTCATTTATCCCTAGCATAAAGAATTCTGACAGCATGAAGGAATTAAAAACTGTGTACACTATTCTAACTAAGTAGCACTTCAGTAAAAAGCCAGTTAATAGAGATTTGATTACTGCAAGATTAAATTCTGAAAAATGTGTTTCCACAACAGACTCTTTGGACAGAGACACAGCCACTTCCCACAAACACCCATACCCACACCCACAGTCTCTTCCTTGGACAACTTCCTGAAAGTAATTGAAACTTGTCCTTCAGCACTTACCTCCTGAGTGTGGCCTGGAATTTGTCATTGCCTGAATTTGACTCACATAAATCATCTTAAATTCCAGTAATCCACCTTTTGACTCAACCTTCTAACCTTCCAATTTCCCCCAACTCCTACTTTAACCTTCTCTTACCTTGACCCTGACCTCTGGTTGGTCTCTTCTTTCCTCGGCTCCCCCACTTGAATCACTCTTCTTACAAATTTCAAGGTCCTTTGCACCCCTCAACCTATGCCCTGGGTCATCAAAACAAATTGCCACCTCTGTTTACCCAGGAGGAAGATTTCACTACAGAAGTCCTGAGATCCTGCAGATTCCTAGTACTGTCCTTTTCCCCACTCCCCCTCCCCTAAGAATTTCCATTCACCTAACTCTCCGAGGAAAGCCTAACATCTACATCTCTGAGAAAACGGAATGTCCTCAGGTATGAACCGTCTTTACTCTCTGCCTGCCTTCATTCATTCATTCATGTAACAAATATTTCTTGAACACCTGTTATGTATTAAGCTCTATGGGAGGTGCTAGGAACAAAATGTAGATAACGACGCCCTTCCTTCGTGACAGTGTTTGGTGATGCATACAGACTTAGACCAATAAGATGTCCAACTACCCCCATGCTGGAAGAAAACCCAAACTCCTGGGTACTCCAGCTGACAGGCCCAGCTGAGCTCAGCTTTTGAGTAATTCCAAGATGACACCAGCTCTCAGTGATTTAAGTCAGGCCCTCAACATTGCAGAGCCATTTAATCCTGTTACCCTCCCTCCAACACTTCCCAACTTTTCTGCTTGGTAGCTATGTCTTTTTCCGGAAGTCTCAGTTTAGGTCTTTTCTTCTCCAGGGCCGTATTTCCTAAATCTTTCCTTGGCTGGGCTGGTGAAGCAACCCCTTTCTAGGCTGCGTTAGCATATCTCCTCCTGTCCATCTTTTTGCACAATATTGGGGAAATCTGTGCATGCTAGATTTCTAGACAAGCGTGCTACCACTGAACTATGTCCCTATCCCTTTTGGAGACAGGGTCTCACTAAGCTGCCCAGCTGGCATTGAACTTGGGATCCTCCTGCCTCAGTCTCTCCAATAGCTGGAATTACAGTGTACAGCATGGCGCCCCAGGTTTCCCACCCCAACCTTTAGCAATCTATAGAAATTACTTATCTTTGTTCATCCCGTAATCATGTGTGTATCAGACCTGGCACAAAGACACTCAACATGTTAGCTGAAGTGTCAGTGTGAACTCCAGGGAAACCTGTATGTAGATGTGTTTGTCTTTAGCGCCCTCTACCTTCTTCATAGCACGTTTCCACCCCATCTTTCAAGCATCCCAAGGGATTTTTGAAAAATGGTACCATTAGTACCATTTCTTTTAAGCTCATATGGCAAAAGAAACTTTAAAAAGCATTATTGGGGGGGGGGGGGCTGGGGTGGTAGCTCGTTTGCCTAGCATGAGTGAGGCACTGGGTTCCATCCCCAGCACCACATATAAAAAATAAATAAATAAAATAAATAAAATGAAGGTCCATTGACAACTAAAATATATATATTTAAAAAGCATTATTTAAATGCATGAATTTGTTCAAGTCTAAGCACTCAGAATGTGATTATATATTAGGGGCTTGAACTGATCTTTCTGCTCTGGTATTCCTGGCAAAGTCAAGAGAGAAGAGAGCCTTGAGAAACAGACCAGTGAAGGTCTATGTCCCAAAGGACAGCATTACTAGGGCAAGTGGGAGCAAGGGAGATGGCGGAGGATTCCAGGAGGGACAGGAACTTGCCATTTTAATACCTCATCTTCCCTGTTCACTCCTATTTTAAGACTAGTCACTGTCTGAGTCTGGTGATATCACACCCCCATCAGGCTTACACTCTAAGACAGTTTTCTGCTTGGCTAGAGTCTATGTGGCCAGGGTTGACCCAATCTGGGTCAGTCTCCTGTCTGGGAATTTGGAATTGAGATGGTCTCTCCACGTGGAAGGAATCATTTCAAACAGCAGAGCCGGGGGCCATCCAGACTGTACAATGTGCACCAGAAAAATGGATGAGTCAGGAGTAGTGATGGGCTAGTCTCCTGTCCCGGGGTTCTGGTAACCTCTATCTTGTCTCATTAAGTAATCTCCCTCTTCCCTTGTGACTTCCAGTCACTTGGATTGTCATTACTTGCTGTCAAAGAATCCTAACCAATGATGTTGAGAGCCACAGCCCAAGGGGCCCCAGCAAACTTCCAGCTGCCAGCTGATTGGCTCCTCTGCGTGATGCTCATTGGGCTGTTTCCCCGCCCTTTCAGACCATGGAGCTGCTCATTGGGGGACTCTTTTGGTTCCGCCCATGCGACCCAGCCAATAGGCCTTAAGAGCGGGAGGAGGGGGGGGGGGGGTTGAGAGGCTCCCCTGCAGCGGGTGGTGGCAGTTGGGCTCTGAGGGAATTCCTGAAGAGGTAGTGTGGTGCAGAGTGTGTGTTCTAAAAATAAAGTTCGTTTTGCTTGACAAGTGGCTCGTGAATTGTGCCCAGCCAGACTGCAGCACAATACAGCTGTGGTTCCTAAATTGTATGCCAAGGCGCTTGGGGCACCACACTGCATTCACAAGGGTGCTGTTATTCCAGTCTTTAATATGGTTCAAGTTGGATGTTTTCAGTATGTTTCTATATTCTGCATGTTCTATGTGAAGAACACCAGCTGGCCACACATGAGGCACATTAAACGACTATCAGGAGGCTACCTGAGAGACTGATGGAGGTGCTGATGCTCAGGGTGCCCACCTGATCCCTTAAGAAGGTTGACAAGTCTCCCAGATCAACCAGATGAACCCAGGGCTGGAGAGCTGAGGCTCCTGCTAGAGTTTACAGTTTGGTAAGGGAGTTCATGCTATCAACGTGCACCAGGTGGGTGGTGAGTGTCCACGTTTAAGATTATTTTAAAAGCAAAACTCTCATCATGCTGAATTTTTGGTTTAAGGCAGATTTAAATTAAAGAACTTTGATAAAACATCAGGTACATAATATTTTGGCATATTTTGTGATCATAGTTAGAAAACTAATAACAATATATTGTTACGTTGTGTGCAAATTGTAACAATGAATCCCAACATTGTGGACAACTAGAATGCACCAGTAAAAAACGTGGAGGAAAAAAAAAATTGATAATGAAGCTAATTCAAACATTTACACCATGTAAATTAACAGATTAAAACTCATTAAAATTTATAAAGAATATACCACTATTTTTTAAAAAGGTAGAAAATTTACAAAGTCACCGACAAAACAATAAAACACCACAAATAAAAAGACATTTTTATTAATGACATGAGCTGAAGTTTTATATTTCTTCATGAATTCAATTTTAAAAAAGGAAATTTTGGAAATCAGTAAAAGGCAGGTCCTTAATCCACTTTCAAATCCTTCCCCACCAGCATTGCAGTCACAGGATGCATGCTTGCTTTGTGTTCCTGGTAGGTATGGATGGCTTGATCACGGGACTTGTCAAAGGCAGCAAGATCCCTGCCAAAAGAGAAGGGAAAGAAAGAGGAAAGAGGGAGAGGGGGAGGGAGAAAGAGACAGACACACACACACAGGAAGGGAAAACAAACATTAAGTTAATATTAGAGATAAAGTTAAAAGTGATGGTTAGGAATAGCTAAATATCACCCAAATAAAGCACAAATCCTGGCCTATTAGGTAGCCTGTGCCAATCTCTGCACCAGAGACTGACCCTTAAACTGGCAGATCACAGATATTCTGGGGTTTTACAGGGAAGGGCCAGAGTGGCAGCATGTAAGTATTTTATTATTTGAACAGGGTCCTTTCACTTACTGGCCAAATACTGGTCTTGTATGAGAATGTGCCTTAAAGACTATCTTTTTTAAAATTGGCTTTTTTGTTTTGTTTTGTTTTTATTTTGGTAGCAGGGATTGAACTCAGGGGCACTTAACCACTGAGCCATATCCCCAGTCCTTTTTATATATTTTACTTAGAGACAGCATCACACTAAGTTGCTGACGCTGGCTTTGAACTTGTGATCCTCCTGCCACGGCCTCCCAAATTACTGGGATTATAGGTGTGCTCCACACCCCAGCTAAAAATTGGCTTTTTAAAGTTTATTTTTTCATTGAGATTTTAAAAGTATAAAAATAGTAAATTTAGAAAAAGAATTTCAGAAAATTTCAAATAATTTGAGAAGGAAAATACTAACTATAGTGAAATAATAATGCTTTGATGAAATACTTTACTTAAAATATGAATTCTGTGGCCATATTAAAAAAATGGATGACTTGTGCTGCCAAATTTTAAACTTGTGAAGTAAATTAAAAACAAATTAATCATGGATATTTATGTCATGATTATATTTTTTTCAGAACATAGACCAAATACATAGTAAAAGTATTTCAAAGATATTTTTAAGTTACATCTTGCTGCCAAAATATGACTTTCCCCCCTGTACCAGGCATCTTTTATTATATGTCAAGCAACCTGCTCTTGCACTTCTTAGCAACATTTGAATAAAAAATGTTTTACCTTATCTGCTGGCATCTATCTCCCTGCATTTAGTTTTAGACACTTTTTTTGTGTTCATACCTACTCACCAATATCTTCTATTTCTTTTAAAAATCCTTCTCTGTATATAAGACCATCTTTAATTTATATCCTTTTTATCATTGTCTAACTCTATTTGGTCAATAATGTTTCTAAAAAAGCTAATAAAATTATTTCAAATTTTAAACAATCAGAAGTGTGAATTCCTCTTCCAAAATTATATCTATAAAAATGAACTTTAAAAAAGTTAAGAATTTTAAAACACTGCATTTTACAAAATTTTTGATTATTCTTCTGATTCCATGTATCATAACTATGAAGCACAGTTTGATGTGGTCTTACTTGAATAAGGGTCGGGTAAATTTCATTCTTCCTTGTTCAGTTGCCATTTTTAGAGCCAAAGGAATTGCTTCCTCCCATTTCGATTGAATGCAGAGCCGTAACCATCTGAAATGTGGATTTTTAGGGGGCATGGGAGAGAAAATAGGAAAGAAGGAACAGGAAACGACAAAGGAAATGTAAAGATGAATAATCCCATTACAGTCAAATTGTACACCACTTTATTCTGAGACTCTCACACCCACATATTTATACACAATTTAGTTACTGGAGAAGAGAAGGAAGCGGAGTTGGTTCTTGAAAAAAAGATCATATTTTAAAAGATTTGGCTTATAGAGGTGCTCATGTACTTTATCAATGCAATTTCTCAAGGAACTGAACTTTCGTTTAAACCTCACACTACAAATTTGATTTAAGAAAGGTTAACTTATAACAGAATCAAAGTTTTCTAACTATTCCCAACTATTCAATTTAGCTGGCTGAGAAAGAAAGCCCATTTTACCACTGAATCCTTCATTCTAATTTTCTTTTTAAGGCAAAAAGCTTATAACAAAGTCTAACAAAAGATTAATATTCTTGTCTTATAGACATAAATACCACTATAATTATTTATAACAATGAAGGAAATTGATAAGGATTTCTCAAGACCCATGGATGGTGCGTACTCTGCTTTCCTTCTCCAGATTTTAAATCAGTGTTCTGCTTTCTTCCACAGAGACAAGTTAAAATGATGTACCTGAATCGTATTTCAGAATTGTTAATGGCATTGAAGTTGTACACCTCTTGCATTCGCTTTATGTGCCCCAATGGAAGAGGTGCCTAAGAGCAAAATACAGAAGCATAACGTATCATTTCAACAGGATTTCTTGGAAGAAAGGAGCTGGAGAGAAATTCTTAGCCAGATTAAAATTCTAAATATTTTATAATAGCGAAGTAAGTGAGATAAAAAGTAAAATAAACAAATATTTACTAAAGTAAGTTTTGTTCAAACTTACTCTGGAGGTTTTTACTAGGAACACAGGGATAATTTACTTTATAAGGTACTTAAAAGAAATAAATGAGAATTACTGTCCTCAGACTTTTTAGTATAAATATTACCTTCCAGACTCTCTAGTCTTTCAAGTATTTCCCTACATATTATATAGCTTAAATTTTTCTACTTCTCCAGATTAAATCATAGTTCTTAATTTTTTTCCTCACGGACTGCCTTTGGCTTTATCTTTATATACGTCCTCCAAAATCACTTTTAAGTTACCTATATCCTTACAAAATGTCAGTTCTTAAACTTTTATGTTATAGACCCTTTGCAAGCTAATGAATAATATGCACCTCTACTATAGGTGAGGGAAATACATTTACCATAAAAATACAAACTTCTATATACAATTTTGGGGGCTCATGAACTTCCTGTGCTATTAACCCACTAACAGGGGGGACAAGTTTGGGTGAAGGAAAGAAAGGAGATGAGTTTAGTCTGGACAGATAGAGAGTTTGAGGTGCTTGCAGAGGACAGGCAGAGGTGCCGCTAGAAGACAGAAACTCTCCTCTCCAGCAGCGGCCTCCTTACCTTACAGGACCCACGTCACACTCACTTGTGGTATCTGTTCTCACTAACTGCCAGGCCTACCCCAAATTATTTAGACTATTAGCTCCTCTATGGATATGTTCAAATATACCCAGGTATGCCACCTGGTTAAGGTCATTGTTGAGGCTCCCTGACCCTCCCCAAGTTTTGCTGCACCCATTCCCAAGTCATCCCATCAGGATTTCTCTCTTCTTGGTCCTAGGCCACATAGCAGTGCTACAGAAATTTATGAAACCATGATGACGCGATGCACTAAAAACTGGTGGTATCTTACATCAATGGGACCCCTGCTGCTCAAAATCCTATTCTTCATCTTTGCAATCCCAAAGGAAATTGTTTCAAATCTCCATCTCCTTTGAGGTTCTTAAACTGGAATCCCCCTTAATATATTACATAGAGACCCAGTCATTATCTCCCCATTCAAAATGCACTACCTTCTAGTCTCATGAGTTCTTTTAATTACCTTAAAATCTGCCTGGATTATTTCCTGTTAACCCTCAAATCCAGTCAGTCACAAAACCTGTGCTTTCATCCTGTACCATCTCTCTCACTGGCCTGGTCTCTTCCTCAACATCAGCTCACTCCTCATGCCTCCCAACCAACTTCACAACTCTGTGGCCCTCATGTCACATTAGTTTTCATTACTCACCACTCCATCAAGTGACTCTTCTATTAAGAATTTGAGATCCTTTCCACTTTCCAACTGACCAGAATAAAATCTAAACTTCTTGATTTAGCGTTTAAGACTCATCATACCTACAAGTCTTTTCAGTGATACTTTCACTGACTTCCTCACCCAACCCAACGGCTTACTCTTCAACACTGGGTACCTTGATGCTCTCTCCAATTTGAATACCTTCCTCCCTCCAAATCAAACTTCACTCCTTCAAAAATCTTTCTTTGATGACCTCAAATGGAAATGAGTTCTTCTGTACTAATTAAACTTTCTCAAATTAGAACTAAAATATATTTCCTTTTATTGCTAAATTTTATATATGTTCCCATTCCCACAGATTACAAGCTTTTTGAGAACAAAGGTGTAGTCTTTCTTAAGTATTTTAGTAATAATCTCAATATTAAACATATTAGGCATTTAATAAATGCTTTTTAAAATAATTATATAAATTGCTTTTTTTTTCTATGAGTTTCCACATTAATATTTTCCAAGGTAGGCACAACATACATGCTGTGCTTCTGTGTCCATTTTAATTTCTCATTTTTTGAGCTAGTACTTACTCTCTGGAGCATCTGTGCTAAAAACTCATTCAACTGATGAGAAGAGAGATCTTTCAAGTCTGCGGCAGTGAATGAATTTAAATCTTCTTCTTTGGCCTTAAAAAAAAAAAGTTACCTGGTTATTTCTGGTTTTGTACAATTTAGTAATATTATTGGTTTATCTGTCATAAAGTAAAAATTAAGAAAAAGACAGAAATGCACAGGTGAGCATTATACAAAATAAATTTAAGCTTGAGCTACTTATATAATCCTGAGATTATGTTACTCTAACTTAAAAAGCTAATAATTCCTAAAATGTGATGTGTGAAATCTAAGAAAAAAGACTATTAATAGTAAAAATAGAGGAACAGCCACTCTCTTTTTTAAATAAATAAATATATACACACACAAACACCCCTTGTGAGGCGATTTCCAAAGTAAAGAAACATTACAAAAAGCATGCCAACTAATTTATAACAACCTTCTTAAACATTGTCTCTCTCACCCAGAATGTCCTCTTCCACCTTGTCCATGCCCAAGCCATATTCAGATCCAGCAGGAATATCCTGCCCTGCAAACAGCAATCCCTCATGCCAATCCCCATCCTGGGGGTAGAAAAGGCACTTTCTTTCTTATTACTTCATCTGTATCTTTCTCATGCTGCTTATCACTTACTGCTTAGCATGACATTTATTTATATAAGAATCTAATTTCTTCAATTAAACTACAGACACTCCAAAGGCAAGTTCATCTCTGTATCCTGCATAATGTGTGGTATAGCATTTTTTTTTAAACTTCCTTTTTGTAGTTGCAGATGGACAGAATGCCTTTATTTATTTGGTGCTAAGGATGGAACCCAGTGCCTCACACATGCTAGGCAAGTGCTCTACCACTGAGCTACAGCCCCAGGCCAGGTATAGTATTTTGAATGATGAAGACTGCTAAGGAATACTGTTGAATAAACTTTCAAAACAAATTTCAAACAGCTACATCAAAATCTGTTCAAATAATTGGAATAAAACTACTGGTTTTTTTTTTCTTTTCCTTATTTTCCATTAAAGAGTTATCCAGGGTGCATCTTTACTCCACTTTTCTTAAGCGTTATGTTTCAGGGGGCTGGGGTTGTGGCTCAGCAGTAGAGCACTTATCTAGCATGTGTGCTGCACTGGGTTTGATCCTTGACACCACATAAAAATAAATAAGTAAAATAAAGGTATTGTGTCCAACTACAACTAAAAAAAATAAATAAATATATACATATTAAAAAAAGTTATGTTTCAGGGGGCTGGGGTTGTGGCTCAGTGGTAGAATGCTTGTGTGAGGCACTGGGTTCGATTCTCAGCATCACATATAAGTAAACAAAATAAAGGTCCATCAACAACTTAAAAAAAAAAAAGAGTTATGTTTCAGTACATACATGAAGAAGCTCTTCTTTAGGAAATTTTAGAAAAATGAACAAAGCTAATGACTAGCAAAGTCCCTCAATTTTTCCCACTGCAGTCACCCAAGATCATTTTAGATTTACTTGGTATGTGTAATTGCTATGTCTGAAGTAGCATCTTATCAGTGACTTAAGAGGAAAAAAATTTTCCTCCCATGAAACTTAATTTTATACATTTAGGGTGGAGATAGTATCAGCTTGAGCAAACTTCTCTTTCAAATAGCCTTTCTGTTCACTATTTGAAGCATCATCCCCACTAGTAGAGACATATTTGTACAATTTACAAAGGAGCAAAAAAAAAAAAAAAAAAAAAAAAAAATCACGTTACTACTCACAGTAATCCATCTTTGACTTAAGGCAATACAAGCATTTGTCAGAGTCATGTCATAACTGCAATAAATAAATAAATATTAAAATGTTAAAATTTTATAAATGTGCACATGCTTTTGCATCAATGCAGTGTTAGAGCTACAGAATGCACTTATATTTCAAAGTTCCTTTTAAATAAAGATAAACAACTACAAAGTGAAGGAAATAGAATTTTTTTTTTTTTTATTCTGACATTTTAATTTGGTTTGAATGTAAGTCACTTTTTTCAAGCAAAGAAACAGAATCAACCTAAGGATGTGGTTCTCCAGGGATCCAAGTCAAGTCTTGAGATCTTCAGCAGAATGACACTATAGTACCAGGTGCTAGCAATAGGGTTATACACTCTAAGTAGCAACAATTTATCTTCAGTTTTCATTAGGGAACAGCCAAAAGTCCAGTCTTTAAAGGCATTGTATATAGAACATCTTGATCTACAAACGACAGAATGACCCAAATTATATGCAGGCTAACCCATTGGGAAACAAGATCAGACCTGACCAAGGATTGGTTATCAGAGACAGTGCTTATTCTTTGAAAACTTACTCTGTGGCTTTAAAAATTCCTGGTTCCTGTTACTAAGAAAAAAGTAAAAAATATTACAGATGGATCCACGCTAATATGTGATTTTATGGAGGTCTTCCACCAGAATGTGAAGGTAGAGTTAAGTGTAGGGGATAAGAGCTTTTGATATTTTAAAAATAAAATACTTTGTAACTAAGAAATCAAACATACCATACTCTTCCATTTGCTACAATAACAAATTGACAATGAAGACTATTTAAAAGAAATGCTAACTCTAAAGAAGGAAGGAATGGTAACACTTTCCACTACAGAATAATCTCCTGCTTTCCCAGATAATTAGCATTGCTATTCTTCCATGATACAAATTCATGTGGGTTTTGCCAGGGCCAGATAAAAACACACTGTTTCCTAATTAGCTAAACATTTTTGGGATGGACCCATAAACTCTGGCCATTGTTTGGTCAAACATCTGAAAACTGCATAATTCCTCAGCCCTTACGCATAGTTTCTGCTCAATATTTTAAACCTGGGTTCAGTCCCACTGTGACTTGTCTTAGGGCTGAGGTGTTAGTCATTAAAGTCTGAATATCATCGGAGGAGTAACCCTTGTAGCCTTTAACTGCATAGTAGGTGATGAGCAGATGGTAAAATCCTGGCAGGAACACCAGAATGCCAATGATCAGGACAGGAACAGACCGGTCTGCCCACTCTTTGCTGATGTAGCCTGACAGCAGGAGGGAGCATATGATAATGAGAAAGGCGCCAATCAAAAATAGCACAGTGGCAAGTGCTATACCCTTATAAGGGATCTTAGGAGGGCTTTCTTAAACTGAAGGTCAATGTAGCCATCATCTGTGCTGGAGCGCCTTGAGTATTTTACTTTACTACTGGCGATTCCAGTAGTCAGATAAGTACGAGAAGGCATCAGAACACGCGGACACAGCTACAGTCCGAGCACCACGTCAAGACTGGGGCTAGCAGGGAACTTGCCCATGGACACCAGGCGTCCCAGGCCTCATGGCACAGCCAACCTAACCTCCACCCCAGCAAGCACCAGCCTGCCACTGGAAGTGGAAATTTCTGACCCAACTTGAAGTATTATGGCATTATCTAAGAACTTAAAGATCCAAGTAGACATGAAGGAAACGCCTGACTATCCTGAGGGAATACCAAAGCAACACCCAGGACAAGGCTGTGACATGTTCAAGGAGTGCATAGCAAAGTAGTTGGAGTCTACGGAGCACACTTAGCGTTCACTCTCTGGCAAGACAGATCTAGGCACTCAAGATAACAAGAGGCACAACACAAAATCCCATTCTCATGGATTTTACTTTCTCTTGTTCCAGCCTTCTCATCATCCAGCAGACTGGCAAGTACCTACTAGATAACAGGCACTATTCCATATGCTAGACCCTTGAGAGAGCCAAAATCATTGTGTAATGACTGCATTCCTTCATTTTCAGAAGAAAGTGAATGAAGACCACTTAAAAGAATTACACTGTGATTTAAAAGAATTAAGCAAACTGAGTTATACCAATATATGTATACTCCCATCTTAGGAAATAAACTGTACATTTTGCAACAATAGAACACGTAACGTGTGCCAAATTCTTGTGAAACATCCCTTTTTGTTCATAAATCAGGCTTGCTTGCTGTGAAACATCTTTAGAGAACAGGGAAACACCTGCCACTTGGGGCCTAAGAGAAGTGAAGTTTTAATTAGGAGTTACTACTAAATCTGCTTTAAAGACTGGGTTTCCTGTTCTTTCCTAGGGGACAGAACAGAGAGGGCAACACACCTCCTTCTTCTGAAGCAGCAACTAGCTTATCTTCATGCAGTAGTCAGGCTGTGGAAGTACGCAAACCACTGTGTTTGCCTTTAAGAACAAGTGGGATCAGAGGTTCTCAAGGCCTCAGACAGTAAACCACCTTATATGAGAACATTCTTCAGCAATGATTTCTTAAACAATAGGACAGAGGGAAACTTTTGGCTTAGTATCCTGAAATTTTCTTCTCAGTGTAATTAAAAGAACTGAGTTAAGGATAAGCCCAGGGAAAAGAAGCAACCCCTATTTACTGTAAAACCCTAAGAAAAGTAATGTATAAAATCAGAGATGAGTCTTAGAGTGTTGTGAAGGGAAAGGCTTTCACAGTCACACAAATAAGTGTAAAGTTAAAACCGTGACAACCACGATGAAGAGGCGATACCCAGCACCAAGAAGCTCTCGAATGGAAGATCCAACCTGGTCACAGAGGTCAAGAGATGCTTCCATGAGGAAATGGTTCTTAAGCTGGATTGCAATTAACTGGGCAAAGAGGCCTGAGGTGGAAAGAATATTGTGCTTCAGGGCCTATGTCCAAGGGAGTGTGGAGAGTTTTGAGAGATCCCCAAACTGCCATTCTGACTGAAGCAAAAGGAGCAGAGTCAGGACCCTTGTAGTGTCCATTATAGGATTAGCCTTAGCCCCGAACCAACAAGATGCCTGTGAAGATTGCTAAGCAGGGGATGGCACGATACAGGTGTGTGCTTGAAGGTTTGCACTAGCTCTGTGTGGAGAAAGATAGGGAGGGGCAGAGGGGACACAAGTGCATAGCCAGAGCAGTTTTCCAGGTGGAGGTGATGACATGGGTTTGAACTAGAGGGTTGGTGGTGGAGTGAGGGGATAGACCTGAGAAGATATTTCTATATAGACAAGTGATGAGAGTACTAAAGATCAGTGGACTTGGAAACCAACATTCTGTGCTCCAATGGAGCAAAGTATTTTCTGTGGTTTGGGGTTTTCAAAGAATCTTTCTTTATAAGATCCCTGGGTGTATAAATGATTCCAGGGTTCCTCTAGCACTTTGGTATGACATGGAAGTAATCTTCAGGGATAGAGAATGAACTAATCAAAAAGGATCCCATAGCAATGCTGGTATCAGAGAAACACCCTTTAAGAACTTATTTTTCACCCAGATTTTTTTAAAGTTCAAACCAATGGCCAACAGTTGATTCACTCAACTTTCTGCAGCTCTCTTTTGCTCCAATCAGGCCACTGAAACTAAAAGTCTTTGAAAAGATTCCTAACTTTAAATTCAATGTTTTTTTCCCTCTGGTTCCTTTTCCCTCCTATTTTTACAATACACTACATTGCTGCCCACTCTATCACTTTCAAATTACTATCTGCAATCTCTTTTTGATTTTTAGCCAATTTTGTTCATCTTTCCTCTTTCCTAGGTCTCAAATGAAGATCCACTAAGGTTCTACGCTTTACTTCTAGCATTATTCTCTGTTAAATCATCTCCGGGCTGATGTCCAAATCCAGAACTACTTAAATTAATATTTTCTCATCTATAGCACTTAATAAGCATTTAAATATTTTAGAAATACTTCCATTGTATTGTAATTACTTGATAAATCTGTATTTGCTCTGTGGGTTCCTTATTCATCATCCATCATAATAGTGCCTGCCTCTCAATGTATATTGGATTGGACTGAATCTTCAACTAAGACCTCTTTGCCCCATTAGTTTTAATTCCTACTTTGCTCACTATGGTCAATCAGATGCCAATAGACTCCACCCCTGAAACATTTCCCTTCTCAGTTATTCTTTTTTTTTTTTTTTTTCCCATTAGCCTTGCATTACTTCAGGCCCTCATGATCTCTGGTAAGAAGATAATGTATTGATGGCACTTCTTAAACTAGGAAGTGTTAGGGGGAAAAAGCATTATTTTGGTGGCTTATTGTAGACATTAAGTTTCCGGGGCTGGGGGTGTAGTTCAGTGGTGGACCATTTGCCTAGCATGTGTAAGGCACTGGGTTTGATCCTCAGCACCACATAAAAATAAATAAATAAAACAAAGGTACTGTGTCCATCTACCAAAAACCAAATAAATAAATAAATAAATAAATAAAGTGGGGATGTAGCTCATTAGTAAAGTGCCCTGATTTCAATTTTTAGTATCAAAAATAAATAAATAAAAATTTACTGATGATTTATGCCATCTGCCTATTTCCAAAACAAACTTTAAAAACAGTACTATTGACATGACCCTTCCCCAGCTTCTGACCTCCTGTTTCACACGACAGTTCACAGTACCCAGGACCTCCTAGTTAATGAGGAGCTCTGGTTACCTCTTCCATGCCCAAGTTCTTGGTATCTCCCAAAACCAAACTCCTCCCAGCCTGGCCATTTGAGATGCTTTCCAAACACACATGACCATGACATGTATTCTTCTACCTCATTTCCTGCTGCTCCCCTATGCATCAGTCACACTAGACTGTTTATGTAAGAGTGGCTGGTAAGCAGTTTTAGTGACCTGAAGGAAAGCAGCAAGAAGCTGGAACACGCAGAAGTCAAAGTCCTCACATGACTGATGAAGACCAGGGTAGGGTGTTTACTTTAGAAGGGAATACATTAGAGGGGTAGGACTGCCAGGGCTTGAATCTCAACTCCTACTACTTACTAGCTGAGCAACCTCAGGCAAGCTTGGGCAAATGAACTAAACCTAATTTGCCTCCTCTGGAAATGGGAATAATAACTTGTAACACTGTTGTAATGATTAACATATGTTATTTTTCTTAAGACAAAAGTTTTATGGAAGGGACAACAGCTATTCTTTTCTAAGTCCCTCACTGTTGCTGCTGTGTAAAGGAGGCACTCAATAATTACTGCAGTGGAACGAACTAATCTATGTTTATGAATCACCGAAGTCAGTCTTTTAGCCTCAGGGCCTAAACACCTCAGAACTCTGCTGTCACAACATTCTAGTAACAGGCTAAGGAAGGCATAAAATCCTTTCAGATAGTTTGAGGAGCTCTAGGATTTAGGAGAGTGAGAGGGAACTCCTCTCAAGTAAGTGCTTACTTGGGTTTTATAGGAGGCAGGCCAGGGGAGTAGAGCCAGGCATTCCAATCAACTTGATTGAGAATATCAACCTGTGAACAGTAAGACCAAAAACCTAAAACTTTCAAGTCCTTGAGTCTACAATTTTCTCTACTCTGCCATATCAAGACAATTTCTAAGTCTCTTCCTTTTTTTAAATTAATATTTTTAATTGACAGATCATCATTGTGTACTTTTATAGGATACAATATGATGTTTTCATATACATGTGCAATGTGAAATGATTAAATATAGCTAATTAATATATGCATTATTTTATCTATATAAAATAAATTTATATCCATTACTAATGTTCTATTAAAAAATTAAAATAAGAAAAAAGTATACACAAAAAGTAAAATTTCAAACCACATTATTGAGGGTCTCTCTGAAATAGGAAAATTCTACATATTAGTTCATGTTATTGAGATCACATTTTAAAAAAATGCAATTAAAGAATGAGTCTATGGTCTGGGGTTGTGGCTCAGTGGTAGACAGCTTGCCTACCATGCATGAGGCACTGGGTTCGATCCTCAGCACCACATAAATGTAAAATAAAGATATTGTATCCACCTAAAACTAAAAAAAATATATATTAAAAAAAAAAAAGAATGAGTCTAAAAGCAAATCCAGGACCAATGCTACTATTAAGAAATTCAAATTAGCCTAACAAATAATAAATAAATAAAGCTATATTAATAAAATATAAATATAAATATAAAATAAAATATTTTTTAATCCAACCTTATCTTTAAAGTGGGAATATAGGAAATTCTTCCAGTCATCAGTGGTTATGCTCTTGTAAGAAAATTTCTCGACATAAGCCTTTAAGAATCCTAGGAAAACCTCTAAAAGCAAAACATAAGCAATCAATTCATAGAAAAGTAATTATCTGACTTACTTTTGGGGCTCAGCATTGTACTATTAACCACAAAGAACAGAGAATACTCAAAGAATAGGGAAACCAATGAGGGCTTTAAGAGTAAAAACATATAATTTTAAGGGAGAAGAGAAGTCCTAGTTATAGGTAAGGGAAGGACACATGAGGACAGAACAGGAACACACAGCACAAGGTGTAAAAGCAACCATCCTCTTCTGACCAGAGGACAATTCAAACACACCACAGGAAAGCCATCAAGTGCTTCCTTTAAGTGGAAAGGTGAAAGTTCTCAGCTTAATAAGGAAAGACAAAAATCATATTTTGAGGTTACTAAGATCTACAGTAAGAACAAATCTTCTGTTCATGAAGCTGAAGAAAGAAAAAGAAATTCGTACCAGTTTTGCTATATGGTTGACTGCTAGGAACTGAGACTATGCTAAGTGGAACCAAGATTAAGAGAGAACTACTTATGATCCTTTTTTTTTTGGGGGGGGGGGTAATGGAAATAACCATGTGTATTTGTCTGCTTAATCATCTACACTTAGAATATGGTTTGGAGCCAAACACAGCAGACTGCTAACACGGGCACCACCCTGGGGAGTGGGTGGAGTTGATGTGCTCTCACTTGCTACTCTTAAAAATCTCTTATAAAATAGGAATTTTTTCAACAAGTACATAATATCATCCTTAAAATTCTGTTGAGATTTGTTTTTTAAGTCAAGCAGCATTATATAAAGCTCAGGTTATTCAAAGTCTTAAGTATAAAAGTAACCTTAGAAAGCAATGCAGATTTCTCTAGCGAATGAACCAAAAGTATAACAAGAAAACAACCGTTTATAATTCTTCCCTATCCTTCACACATTAGCCTCCAAAAGGGAAAAAAACAAAATCCAGAAAATGCCAACACTTACCTGGTCCTCCAAGAAGCTGTTCCAGGTAAAAGAGTAAAGCAAACCCCTTCTCATAGGGAACTGAGGAATAGGCCACATCAGGGTCCACGTCTGTCAGATCAACTACAAGTTTGGTGAAAGGATGTGTCTCCCCAAAAGTTTTTATCTGCAGGATATGAAGTACCAAGAATGTTCAGATATAAAGATGGTATCACGAAGCAAACAAGCTTGTAAGGAAGTATTGCTCCACTCAGTAGCATAACTACTTCAGGGGACTGCAGAACTCAAACAAACTTACAGATTGGAAACATTGATAATGTTGTCAAAACTTGTGGAAGCCTTTCCACAAAATCTAGAAAAGTGATTCAATGCCTGGTCAGCAAATTCAGTTCTCAGGACAAAGCACTTAAAAATGACATAAGTATGTAAAATAAAATTCAAACATATTCAGCTGTATTAACAGCAAAGATCCAATGGGATCCCATAACTCCCAATTCAAGTTAGGTCATGAACACTACCTTCAATGATATACCAACAGAGGATTTTACCTGCATCTGCCTCATTTTCCACAGCTGTAAAAATGACTTCCTTGTTGCTAGTTGGCATAGATACTTTACAAACTCAATTTTTTACAACTATACAACTTTGGATGAATGCTTTTAAAAGTTCAATTTATTTACCGAATTTTGTAGTTCACCCCATCCTCCCAGAGCATGAAAATGTCTGAATTTTTCACCAAACAACCGCCCACAAATATGGCGTTCCAAATACACCGTATGTCCTTCATTTAACCTGAAAACAAGATTTTTTTTTTTAAATTAAAATGCTGTCATAGCCAAGGGAAAAATATATTTTAATCAACAAAATAATTCCTTTTTGGGGGCTGGGGATATAGCAGTGGTAGAGAACTTGAGCACCTCCCAGTACCACACAGCAAAAGAAGATACTTTTTTTTTTGGTAAGGGAGACCAATAGAGTAAAAGGAAGAAGCTGGAGGGGGAAGGGAGGAAGGGAGGTCATGGGGAATAACAGGGAACAAAAATCAACCAAGTTATGCTATGTCCATGTATGAATATACCACAATGAATTACACTTATATATGTATAATTAGAATGTGCTCATTAAAATGATGATGATGATAGAAGAGAGATTAATAGAGCACAGCAAGTGGATCAGGACAGGGAGGAGGAGAGGGAAAAGGAAGGTACTAGGTAAGGAGATTGAGGAAATTATGTTATGTGCATGTGTGAATGTCATAATGAATTCCACTATTGGGTGGGGAGGAGACAAAGATGGCAGAATAGAGGAAAGATGCATTCCAAGCTGCACTGTGGCAAGGGACCAAAGAAGTGCTATTCAGCTTCTCAGAGAGGTAGGTGAATGAGTGATTTCAGTGAAATCTAATATCGGACTCTCAAAGCAGCTTAGGGACTCAGAAATTTGGGTACAATCAAAAAAAAAAAAAAGAATACATCAGATTCACCACATGGGGGGGGAACACAGTTTTGGTACAGAAAAACCTGAGATCAAAAATGCTGCCTAATCTTAGCTGATCCAGATTGCACAGTGTGCTGGTGCTTGAAAAGCGAGCCCTGTATCTCAGCTGGCCACAGAGAGCTAAGGCAGGAGCCACCCTGGGGTGAGTACTCCACTGCAGAGACTGCAGGACCCAGGAGATCAGAAACACACACACACACACACACACACACACACACACGGTCAAAATACCCCAACAGGTGCCTATTGAGGGACCAAGACTAGGTCTGTTGGAACTTGAGTGAAACAGACGTGGAGTAGACTATCAGGGAGATTTGAGAGGGAAGGAAGAAGGAGAGCCCAGCTCACTTCTCCTTTGTGTCTGGCAGCTTCAAGACCAGCTGAAGCAGGCCAGGAGTCTGAGTGGGTGGGGTGAATATACCCAGGGTCTAAGCCCAGGAGGACTGCGCCCCTGGGCAGCAGTGAGTGGGGGATTGGCCCTCCTGCCCCATGACTGGATTTCTTGAGAATTGGACCTGCAGAAGAGATGGTTTGCTGTTCTAGCCCTAGGGATGGGTCAATCTATTCTCTCCAAAGGCCCACCCAATAAAGCCCTTGAGGACTGATTAGACATCAGCGCCACCTGCTGGAACTCCCCTCACAGAATGCTGCAGAAGCTGTACCCTGGGGGAGCACCAGTTAGTCCAACTGACAGTACTTCCTAACTCATCCACCTCTAGTGAGAAGGGAAGTGGGGTCCTACATCAAACAGCTTCAATCTTAGGTTGTTCCAACTGGCAACTGAGAGAGCACTGCAAAAACCGGAAGGGATTAATAACCCCCCACCCCTTGCTCTATCAGTACATAACTCAAGAATTAGGAAGAAAGACTATTGGACAAAGACAGTGACCACCCAATATGGTCAACTATTTTGCTTACCTAAGTGGAGACAGTTTCTTCGTTCTTCATTAAGATATTAGTATTTTTTTAAAAAAAATTACTTTTGTCTATTCTTTCCATGTGTGTTTGTGTGGGTGTGCACAAGCATATGTGAATTCTGGCTATGCTGATTGGTTCAGGGAGATATATATATATCTATATATGGGGGGGGAGGGAGAGAGAGAGATGTTATGGATACATACACTTATTTGTTTCTTTCTCCTCTCTCTTTTAGATTTTTTAAATGTTATTATTTTTTCCTAGAACTGTCTTTTGAGAGTTCCATTTTTTTTGGATTATACATTCTGGTTTGGTTTTGTATTATTTTCATTTGTTTACTTCTCTTGTCTCTCTTCTTCTCCTGGTAACAGCGAAATTCTATTGTTTTCTCTTCCTCTCTCCCAATAACCTGCTTCTATTTGTTTCCTTTAGTTCCATATAAACATCACCTGCTTCATCTCTTCTATATACTCTTAACTTTTTGAAATTACAAACTCTTTTCTAACTTCCTAACACATTTTCTTTTCCCCTAATTAACTGTATTTTTACCATCTTTCAGAACTAATTGGATTATATATCTTCACTCCTACCATTAATGCTAATTACAATCATTACTGCTGTGGAGAATATAGTTGACACTTTCTGTTTGCATTAAAGCCAGAGCTAGTGCATGATTATTGTTTTTAATATTGACAATTGCTAAACCCACTATTCTTGTTTATTGATGGTAATTAATGTTGAAGACAACATAGTAGGAACTGAGTGTTTACTTTAACACTGTACTGTTTGCAACAGTTGTTACTATTATTTATTTCACCCCATTCTGTGAGGTGCTGGGAACCTACAGGGACACTAAAAGTTTCACAGGTTAGAAACTCTGCTGCTGACCTAAACATTCCCAGACATTACTCCAACTCAAAGAAGTGAAGAGACAAAAGCCCTTAACCATCAAGAAGGACCCAAGAGGAACAATCAGAGAGGGAACTCAGGTCCCACCCCTTAGCATCTAATCATACATCAACAACAGAGAAAAGTCCCAGGACAAATTAGATAATTACACATAAAAGAACACGTGCAAAAAAACAAAGTAGGGGAATCTACCTCAATTGATATGAAAGTCCAAGACGTCTGAAAACACAAGGAAAGAGGCAAACAAATCTCCCCCGAAAATCCACAGTCCCCAACAAAGAATCCCACTGATAGTGAGGTGGTTGGAAGCCCAGAGAAAGATTATTCAAAACTGATCATTACAAAGTTTAGTGAACTAAAAGAAGATCTAAGGAAGGAATTGAGAGAGAGCCAACAGGAGAAGAAAGACCATTTTAATAAAGAAATAGAAATAGTGAAAAGAAACCAAGCAGAACTCTCAGAAATGATTATCCATTTTGGATTATATATTTTGGTTTGGTTTTCTATTTATTTTCATTTGTTTAATTCTCTTGTTTCTCTTTTTCTGAATTAAAGACACAATCAGATTAAAAACTCACTTGAAGGCATCACTAACAGATTAGATTGCATAGAAAATAGAACCTCAGCTCTTGAAGACAAAACTTCAGGCCTTGAAGACAGGGTATATGATCTTGAGAACACAGAATGCAACAAAAGGGAAAAAATATAGAACATAACCAGAATATACAAGAACTCTGGGACAACAGTGAAAGACCAAACCTGAGAATCACTGGGATAGAAGAGAATGTGGAGATACAAACCAAAGGCATAAAGAATATTTTTAATGAGACAGTTACAGAAAACTTTTCCTATATCAGAAATTAGATATCCACATACAAGAGGCTAACAGTACCCAAACAGACTTAGTTAAATGAGAACCTCACCAAAACATATCTTAATCAAAATATCTAATATAGAAAATAAGGAAAGAATATTAAAAGCCACGAGAGAAACATTGGGTCACATTTAAAAAGGCTTGCTTCTGATTTCTCAACTCAGACCCTAAAGTCAAGGAGGGCTTGGAATGGGATATTATAAGCCCTAAAAGAAAACAATTGCCAGTCAAAGTTATTATATGCAGTAAAGTTCTATTTCAAATTTGAGGGGGAAATAAAAACTTTCCATGACAAGAATAAACTAAAAGAACTCATAAGCACCAAGCCAGCACTTCAAGGAATATTCAAAGACAAACTGCACACAGAGGAATTAAAAAACCATTTAAGAGAGGGAACACTCTCCAGTACATTTTATGAAGTCCAGAACCAGACAAAGACCCATCAGAAAGAAAACTGCAGACCAATATCCCTGATGAGCATAGATGCAAAAATCCTTAATAAGATGGCCAACAAATATATGAAAAATGTTCAACATCTCTAGCAATCAGGGAAATGCAAATCAAAACTATACTAAGATTTCATCTCACTCCAGTCAGAATGACAATGGTCAAGGATACAAACAATAAATGCCAGTGAGGTCATGGGGAAAAAGTTTCACGTGTACACTGCTGATGGGAACCACTCTGGAAAGCAATATAGAGATTCCTCAAAAAACTAAGGATGGAACCATATGACCCAGCTATCCCACTCCTTGGCATTTTCCCAAAAGACCTAAATTCAGCATACTTTAGTGATATAGCCACCTCAATGTTTATAGCAGCACAATTAAAAATAGCTAAATAATGGAATCAACCAAGATGCCCAACAATTGATAGATTAAGAAACTGTGACACACACACACACACACAATGGAGTTCTACCAGCCATAAAAGGAATGAAATTATGGCATTTGTCAGTAAATGGATGGAAATGGAGACTATCATCTGAGTGAAATAAGCCAGAAATCAAAGGTCGAATGTTTTCCCTCATATGCAGAAGCGAGGGTAAAATAAAGGAAAGGGGGAGGGAAGGATAGGATAACATAAAGAACCAATCAAATATAGCATTAATAGATGAGCAAAAGGAAGTCAAGGGTAGAGGAAGGAGAATGGGAGAGGGGATGGAGGATGGGAGGGAAAAGGTAGAGGGAAAATGGTGGGGATTATTGACTGAAATTGATTTCCATGAACGTATCGTATGAGTTTGTTAGGATGAAACCAACTACTACGTGTAACTATAAAGCTCTAATAAAAAAATGAACACCACTATTATGTATAATTCTAATGCATCAATTTAAAAAATTAAAGAAAAAAAAGCACTTTATTTTTGGCTTTCCTATGTTCCTTTTCTCCTTATCACCCACAATATATTTCAGAATAGCTTATAGGATTCTTTGTGTCCTGTGGTACATTTCATTTTTACTTATCTGCTACTCTATTACTCATTGCAGTCCAAGCAAACTGCCAGTGTGGTTCCCAAGCAGTCAACCCAGCAACAGGGAGTTCAGCCAATCAGATGGCAACAGGGAAAATTAAGCCATAGTTCTGGTTTTACATGTCCATGTATTACAACGTTCTAGAACTTAATAACAAGCACAAACGGAACAGCTGGACTATTTTCTAAAACCATGACAAATGATACAGAATTAAAACAAAACAAGAATGAAAAAAAATCCCTGTCTGATAAAGTGATCAAAGTGATGAAAAAAAACAAGAGAATGTAGAAGACAATTCAGAGTCTTGGTAGGTAGACAGGGAAAGAAAGCAATCAATAACAAGAATAAAGAAAAGTAAATTTTAAAAGTCTTACCAAAAGTGATCCCAAGTTTTGTTAGTCACTAGATTTCCTGTCCAGCTATGAGATATTTCATGTGCAATAACCTAAAGGAAACAGTATTGATCAGTAGTAAAATTGATTGCCTTAATCTGAAACAAGCCATTATTTAAACACACTTGTTCTTTTAACCCCACATTACTCAATTCTTTTAAAAATATATTCAGGGTCTGGGGATATAACTTTGTGGTAGAGTGGTCACCTAGCATGTGCAAAGCCCTGGGTTTAATCCCCAGTATCACACACACACACACACACACACACACACACACACTCCTCCACCAGGGAATTACTCAGGTCAAGAAAGAAAAAAAGAAAAAAAAAAAAAGTGATTTATCTAGAGACCAAAAAAGTATAGTGTAACTAAAATAACTGGAAAACAAAAAAGAAAAAAGTATTAAATTAAATGAATACATCACTCATTGAAAATATTTCATGTGAATTAAGTTTTCTTAGGTCTGTTAAATCTAATTGTTAGTATAACAATGTCTCATGAGGAGAATCCCCAAGTTTTCTTTCATAACCAGGTTAAATATTATAATACCATGCAAATTTTATAGTCAGTTGCTTAAAACTTCTCGAGGAAAAGTCCATAATTGGAAATTTTGACTTACATTGGAGAGTGACTTGTCACCTGCCTACAAAGAGAGAGAAAATATCTTAATATCAGTAATCAAATGACAGACAACATTTTAAAGACTGCCTACCTCTACATCTAGTATACTGGCATTGATAGCCCATTCTGTTTCCACTATGGCATTTCAAAAGAGTTCAAAAGAGACAAACATTGAAGGAAAAAAATAAATCCAGAGGGCCAGTATACTGGTTTCTAACTGACTTCCAGGAATTTTTCCTACTTCCATTTTGTACATTTGCTTTTATTTACCCATCATGTTCCTTTTCTCCTTATCACCCACAATATATTTCAGAATAGCTTATAGGATTCTTTGTGTCCTGCGGTACATTTCATTTTTACTTAGCTGCTACTCTATTACTCATTTGGTTCAAAGTAGAAGGATTCAAAGTAGCTTACAAGGCATATAGAATACAGTAAGAGGCTCTGGGCCTGATCCTTTCCTATACATAGTGACTTAGCTTCTGTTTTGTTTTACTATTACCTTTGTGTCAACTGTAAATGGTGTCATTTCTTCATCTGGATACATAAGTCATCAATGGATTGTTGTTATATAGCATCCCCACCCCCAACATCCAAATACCCTGAACGTAATATTCTTGTTTCTTACATGGCCAAACCATTTTCTTTCAAAAGTGAAACTGGATAACAAAAATGGGCAATAAAAAAAAAAAAGAAACAAGGGGGGTGGGTTGTGGCTCAGCAGTAGAGCACTCGCCTAGCACATGCAAGGCCCTGGATTCGATCCTCAGCACCACATAAATAAAATAAAGATATTGTGTCCCACCACAACTAAAAAAAAAATATTAAAAAAAAAAAGAAACAAGAGTTCTATAAATATGGAAAAATATTTTTTAAAGTATTACTAAGAATCTAAGGTTCTTCCTATTTAGGTTTATTTTAAGGAAATCTCAATTTCAAACAAGAAATATTTACACTTACCAGTAGAGTAGGAGTTACAAAAGTAAGGCAAGGGTTCTCCATGCCACCGTAAGGGAAGGATGGGGGCAGCACCAATAGGTCATACTGCCCCCATACATATGGTCCTCCCAGATCTTCTGCAATCTTAAGCATAGATTCAGTCTGAAAAATTAATGCATACACATTTGTATGTCTTAATGATTACCAAAGTAATTTTTTAAAAGCATATGTTATTTTCTATGAAGTTTCTGAGTTAATGAAGATTATTTTAAATGAAAGTAATAAAAAGAATGTAGCAACTGTAAATTCACATAAAATAAGACATTCTTTGTTCTTTTACCATATTACTTAAAACCATCATGTCACATTCAAAATCTTCAATATGACCAACCTCAGAAAATTCATAAGCAGATTTTTCCACTTGCTCTTTCTCAGACCATACCAAAGTTCTTGGGCCAATTTGCCTGTAAAATTAAAAAGTTTCATGAAAAAAGAAATTCAAGGCAAATTATTTATCTGGTTATGGAAGGACTTAAAATTTTGTACACAGACATTTATTAAGTGGGAGTGGATTGAAGAGATGAGTGTAAATGGGAAGATATGAGTGTAAATGGCCTGAGACACAAGCTTGCTATTACCCATGCAGCTTTCTATGGAAGCCTGTCTGAGTCAAAGGAAAACCAAGACATGAAGTGCCCTTAAAGGTTAGCTTACTGACTCTGGTAAGATTTCTAGAGATCTAGTTTCCTCTTTCAATCACAACCATAGAAACCCACTTGTAGCTCAAAAAAGATTATTCCAGAACAAGAAAAAGAAATATATTGTTGTGCACTTACAAGTTGACCACTTTTATATAAGAAATAAATTGAACAGGTACAACATGGATGAACCCTGAGGATGTTACACTTAATGAAATAAACTGGTCACAAAAAGATAAATATTCTGATTGTACTTACATGAAGTATCTAAAGGAGTCAAATTCATAGGAACAGAAAATATACTGGTGGTTACGAAGGGCTATAGGGAGTGGAGGGGAAGAACTATTTAATGGATACAGAGTTTTGGTTTTGCAAGATGAAGAAGTTCTAGAGATTCCTTTCACAACAATGTGAATATATTTAACACCACTGAATGGCACACTTACAAAAGGTTAAAATATATTTACAATAAAGACAACGAAGAGCTGGGATTGTAGCTCAGTGGTAGAGCACTCGCCTAGCATATGCGAGGCCTGGGTTCAATCCTCAACACCACATAAAAATAAATAAAATAAAGGTATTGTGTTCAACTACAACTAAAAACATAGATATTTTTTTAAAAGACAATGAAGAAGAAACAAATGTATCGCATATATAGCGCTAGAAATAAAAATCTTTTTCATTTAAATTTTGTCTTAAAAATTTTGATACTATACCTCAAACAAGATTATGCCTTGGCATTCTGTCCTAGAAGGAGTCTCTGGAACAGGGCTTCTTAAGCTTTAAGGTGCATACAAATTATCTGGGACAGTTGTTAAATATAAATTTAGATTTAGTAGGTTTGGGACAGGGCTTAAGAACTTCTAACCAACTCTCAGGTAAGGCCAAGGCTATTAGTCTGACAACTACACTGGGTGTGTAGCATCAATGGTAACCAGTGCTAAGCCCTATAAAATTCAGTAAGAGTCACAAATGCAAGCCACAAGTGTAATTTGAAATTGCCTAGTAACCACTTTTTTTTTTAAAGCAAAAGAAACAAATTAATCTTAATAACATTTTTTAATCCAACATATTATCATTCTAACATGCAATTGATACAAAAATTAACACAATAGTTTACGTTTTTAAACGGCTTTAGAAACCTAGCAAATATTTATACCTAAAGCACATCTCAGTTTGGATGAGTTGCATTCCAAATGCCCAATAACATCACATATGCAGTGTAACTGGTTACTGGACAGTACAGGTCTAGATGCAGCTAGGTTTGAGCCTTGGCTCTGACAATTCCAAGCTGTATTACTAAAACTCACTGAGCACCAGTTTCTTCTTGGTAAAACAGAAACAAATAAATCATATCTACTCCATAGAACTGAGGAAGCAATGAGATAAAGGAATGCACTAAAGTTAGCACATAGTAAGAGCTTGTAAAGGGCAAGTGCCTGGACAATTACTAAAATTATCATTTACTAAGTGCCTCCTATAGGCCAGGAGTTTTACATATGTTAGGTCTGTTAATTCTTACAAAAATTCTTTGAAGCATGTATTATTTCTGTTTTCCAGGTGAAAAAAAAAAGGAAACTCAAAGAGGCAGTGAGTTGCCCCAGGATATAGCTAATAACTACTGGAGATAAGACCTAATTTGTCTGCCTGAGTTCTCTATCATGTCCACGCTTCTAGCAATTTAAAGATTATGACTACTGTAAACATTCTAATTTTCAATTGTTTAGAAATAAGAAAGCACAAAAAATTAAGAAGGAAGGGCACTTCAGCTATTAGAAAACTCCAGCTACTGGTAAAATTTTTAACAAAATATCTTATATTTCTGTACTATTCAGAGTTTCCAAGTGCCTTAATGTATTTTATCTTGTTTATTTCATATAACCACCCTACACAAGGTAGAAGAGGCAGATTTTATAATTATAAAATTCATAATTAGAATGAGGAAATGAAGATCATGAGTGACTCATTCCAACTTACATTAGAATGTAGATGTCAAACCAAAGGTAAGAGCATGCTTATTCTATAATACCTGGAAAATCTAAGGGGCAAGTAGTAAAGATTTTTTAGTTGAAAATTTATTTGTGGTCAAATATTTTACAATTAGATTTGAATTTTTCTAGAGCTGTTAGCATGATATCTAGAGAGACACACAAATGAGTGTTAATCCTAATAGAGGTTTAAGATGCCCATAAACCTCAAAATTTGTTCAAAAGCTCACCTGCTTTCTAATGCTCCAACAACTAAAGCAATCAGGTAGCAGGGTATCGGAACCTAAAGGGGGCAAACACAAACCACATGCTTGGATTAGTGTTTTTAAAAACAATACAGGGTCAGACAATTCATATTTCAAATTAAGTAAATTCTCTTTCAAATTTCCTTTTGTACTTCTCAAATAGTTCTCCTTTTTAAGGGGCCAAATAACTCAAAATTGTGATGCAAAACATTTCAAAACATCTATTTCCCTTTTATTCCAAGAAAGGAAACTTCTGACATGTGAAAATCATGTTTTCACATAGCCTAAAAAGGTACTTTGAAACATTTCTCCAAAAAGTAACATATAAGAAAGCAACTGTGCTTTTTCATTATGTTTTTTTCCTTGATTTTTAAAACATCATTCTATTTGTTTATTTATTGGTTGTAGATGGACACATACTTTTTTTATTTTATTTATTTATTTATTTTTATGTGGTCCTGAGGATTGAACCCAGTGCCTCACACATGGTAGGCAAGTGCTCTACCACTGAGCCACAACTGCAGCCTCTCATATTTTTAATTTAAAAAATTTCTCCATATTTTAAATCAGCAATGAGTGAAATTGAAAATTGTGGGAGCTTAGAAACCCCAGAAGCTAGATCTGGAACAAAACTGTCCATTGGTGGATCAGTTATTAAAAGACACATGCATGTACACATATACATACACAATGCATGCACATTCTATTCGTTAAAAGTCAAAGATACAAGTCCAATCACCAGCTACCTAGGAATTTTAACTTACAAGATGGTAACATAGCTCTTCCATTTGTAAACACCCTAAACAGCCATAAGATCACACAGTGGTTCCACGGCAGGCAAACATACAACTACTTAGAAGAACAGAAAGCTTGTCACTGACTAGATTGAGGGAAAATGGAATCAGGGCATCCCTGCTACACTATCTGGCAACCTCTTTCTTCAGTATAACACTTTCTTCAGTGTAATACCCTCTCTAAGTGGAACAAACTCCTATAAAAGCACAAAAGAAAAATAAAAAACCAAAAGAAAAGCTGTTCTTTAAACTTTTGAAGTATTTCAAGAGTTCTTTTGCTCTCTGGGTAGGTAAAAGCTATTTGCAGTTCACTATTAACTAAAACAAAATCTAGATACTATGATCTTACTTTTTGGCTGAATCTGTATATTTTCCTGCTTGGGTCTTCTGGGTCAGGTGCTTCTCCATCACGAATAGCACTCATAAGTGCCACCAGTTCTTTAGGGACAGACACCTAATCAAGAAAAAATGTCACTTCTAGTCATAAATAAAAGGGCCTATGTATCAGACTACATAACATAAAATAATCTTTTCCCCCTTTTTTGACTATACATATATTAAATGGGCTATGAGCTCAAAAGTAAGTACATATTAGTATGAGCAATACTTAAAATTGGCTTCACCAAAAACAAATATGAAATACCTATCCATTCATCTCTGCATATTAAAAGCACAATTTCAATGGAAACTAGATTCAAATCCAAGCTCTGTCATCTACTAACTGTGGGTAGTTTGCAAAAAATCTCCCTGAGCCTAAACTTCCCCATCAAATATGGGTAAAACTTCACAGGTTTGCTGCAGGAAATACATATAGAAATGAGGAGCCCAGCACCATGCCTGGCTATGGTAGTCACCAGCTCAGCTCCCCTCCATATCTCCAAGCCAAATGTATGACTCATTGTATGACAGAGACTAACTTTAAACAACTTTTTATCTAAAATATATACTTGGGGTTATAAATAGAACTTTTAAGGGTAGAAACTGTGAGAAACTAAAATTTATTACCAAAAACTGTGGAATAAATTTTCTCTGGAAAATATCCTTATGGAATAACTGTGAGGTCACTTAAGTGTGTATCCTAGCTCCGCAATTCTGAAAATTTAATTTCTAATAAATGTCAGAATAAAGGACCATCCCCTGGATATTTATGATCTAGCAAGCATACATTCCAGCACATGCCTGATTGTCCCTTCTTTTTTTATGACTTGAGACCCCAAACTTTTATAGAGGCAGGCACAGAATTTGGAGTACTTGAACCAATACTATAACAACCAGCATTCAGGAACTAACTTTGTTTCATCTCCTCCCTTTGTTTAGATAGACATATGTTACAGACATGAGACAATTGAGGTTGTGAGGTCCTAAGACTTGCTTAAGGCCATACAGTGAAGGAGAGTCCAGAACCTATGGTTCTTTGCCTCCAAGTATTACATTCTATAGCACTATAGTAGGTGTGGTTTGGTTGTAGGATGATCTGGGAATCAAGAAGCCCCATAAATTCTGTGCTTGGCCTAAGCAGCTCTAGTCTCTGAGATGGTGTTATCAACCGTAGCCTACTTTTTCTCCAAAAGATTAGCAGTACCTACAAAAGGAATACATTGGAAATGTATTGAGAAAAGTCTATAATATTAGGAAATCTAGACAGATGTTTACATGGCTATAGAATGCATTTATAGAAACTTTAATTGTGCAAATGTCAATTTTTAAAAGTTAAATAAAGGTCCTCAATTCTTGTTTATAGATACAGAATTCTGAACTCCTTTTGTAAAATGATAATGATATCCATTCTTTTTTTGTCACAATGTTTAAAACCACTTATAAAACAGAGGTTCAGAATGAATCTTGTCATATTTTAAGTAGAATTTATTAAATAAAATATTTTTAGTGCAAAAAAATTTAATTATCATCCTTATCACTTAGACCACATTTACCTATCATTTAATTGGTTAACAACTGTGATGTTTACCTCTGCAGTGTAGGTTAATTTCACAGAAGGAGTGTCCTGGCAAGGAAGAATTGCTCTGCAGTGGATAGCCTAGGAGGGGAAGGAAAAGAAATAGTTATTTCCCTTTCTCATAAACTGAGTCATTAAGAAATCATCAAAATTACAGCATTGTTCTTAGAAATATTCTGTTCAAAAACAAAATCAAGTCTCTCATATATTGGGATTTCTTAAAGTAGCAAAAATAGACCTGTGGGTTAAAAAAAAATCAGATTTTCCCATTTAATTTAGGATTAATCCTCATATTTCAGTTGATATATGAAGCCAACTAGTAAGCAGTGTTTCCAACTGTACTGTATAGTAGCAGTGCCCAGTGAGAAGTTCTGAGGAACCTGGAGAAAAAAGGCTCCATAACAAAATAAATTTGAAAATCACAAGCACATCACACTCCTGTCTCAGAAAGTTACTAGGAACATTGGCCTCCTGAAGGCTCCAGAAATACCTATAGAAAAAGAGAACTGCCCGGGGTGGGGCTGTGGCTCAGTGGTAGAGCCCTGACTAGCATTTACCCTGGGTTCCATCCCCAACAATAGGAAAAAAGAGAGGAGCAGAGAGGAAAGAAAGAAACCTGGGGCTGGGGTTGTGGCTCAGTGGCAGAGCACTTGCCTAGCATGTGTGAGGCACTGGGTTTGATCCTCAGCACCACATATAAATAATAAATAATAAAGGTACATCAACAACTAAAACATATTTTTAAAAAAGAAAGAAAGAAACCTGATTTTCCACACTTACTTTAACATGAAACCCATTTTTCTCTGGTTAGTTATTAACATCTAATGAAATGCCAGTGTTTTAAAGAAAACATCAAAATATGATACTAAAACCTTGACATTTCATCTTATAGCACATTTTGAAAGTAAACCAAGAAACAAAAAGAAGGGAGAGAATAAATGATATTTCTGAATACCATGTAGACATATTCATTCTGATATTTTGTAAAGTGTTTCTCTGCTTCCACATTAATCTTTCATAAATATTGATTCTATCAAGAAAAAAGGCCAGAGAACCTACAATTTCATAAGCTAGCATATTTTCAAATAAATCTGTATCTATCTCCGAGAAGCAAAAGAACCCCAGCTTCAATGAGACAGTCTACTGAGCTTAAAGGAAAACTAACACTCCTCTGTGAAGCTGTTAAAAATCCTTGACTTCTTAAAACCCATAGACTCCGGTCCTTCTCACCAGATCTAGAAGATTTCCCAAAGACATGAGCTTCCAGATGACCTAAAGAGGAATTAAGAAGGACTAGAAGACCCACTTGGTCCTCTCTTGTAAAACAAGGCTCCAAGATCATATCTCTAGAGTTCCTTATGGATTGCAGATAGGTGACTTGGCAATCCAAAGGGGTTTTTATAAGTATTTCATAGGATAGGAGTAAACCCAGGCAAATATGCAGAGAGAACAACTGTAAGCAAATTCTTTAAACAAAATTACATCTACATGTTTCTTGCCAACTGCAATTCTTTAACTTAGCTGAAATCTCATTTTTATGTTTCAAACATTGCAGCCAATAAGAAAAAATATATTTAAAATATGCATTCTAGTTACCCATAAATATTACATTTCTTTTTTAAAATAAATCTACGATTTTTTAAACTTTTATTTTGTTTGTTTTTTTATGTTGTGCTGAGGATCAAAGCCAGCGCCTCAATGTGCTAGGCAAGTGCTCTACCACTGAGCTACAACCCCAGCGCCCAAACATTACATTTCTTGCTTTTACCTTACAGATATTCTATGAGAAATACTGGCTGAAAATCAGGTATTATGAAGAGATAAAACTAGGAATGGTGGCACAAGCCTGTAATCCCAGGGACTCAGGAGGCTGAGGTGGGAGTATCAAAAGTTCAAGGCCAGCCTCAGTGGTGATTTAGGGATTGTCAATCCCTGTTACTGCCAAAAAAAAAAAAAAAAAAAACAGGGAGGAAGAGAGAGAGAACACTCTTGCCTAGAACATTGTATCTCTTCCAGATTGCAGAATAGGTTTCTTAGATTAAAAAGATATTTTAAGTAGCCCTGCAAAGTAAATATATCTAAATCATGTTTCAATATTTATATACTTTGATTCAAATTTGAGGCTAACATGATATCTATCACACAAGAATAAGATGATTAAATATGCAAAGTACCTAACACAATGCCTGAAGATTCGGTAGTTTTAATAAGTGACTTCCTTTAAATTTATTTTTTTTTTTTTAATTTTTTTTTTTTTTACATTTCTTTCCTGTCTTTTTATTTTTATTTATTTATTTTTTTATTTTTAATTTTTTATTGTGGGTTGTTCAAAACATTACAAATTTCTTGACATATCATATTCCACACTTTGATTCAAGTGGGTTATGAACTCCCACCTTCACCCCATACACAGATTGCAGAATCACATCAGTTACACATCCATTGATTTACATATTGCCGTACTAGTGTCTGTTGTACTCCTTTAAATTTAATCATTAGTTATTTGATTATTAGCAAAATTAGATCTTTTGTCTTTCAGAAGACAGATTGATACTTATTATCCTTGTGACAGATTATCTCTAATTGTATCGTTATTTGTCCTTTGTGTATGTGTTTTTTAACTGGAAGTGGGGGTAACTAGGGCTTAAACCCAGGGTACTTCATCACTGAGCTACATCCCTAATACTTTTTATTTTCTTATTTTGAGGCAGGGTCTCACTAAGTTGCTGAGACTGGCCTCGAACTTATGATCCTCCTGTCTCAGCCTCCTGAGCTACTGGGATTACAGGTATATGCCACTGTACCCAGCTTATCTGTTTTTACTTTTAAAATGGAAAACAGAAGTACTTAAATCATATCATTTTAAAAGTACATTTAATATATTTGTATAATATATTTATCTGTAAATGTATAAGGAAAATCTGAAAAGCTGTACTCCAAACTTAATGTTTTGCCTCCAGACAATAATGTCCAGAGAGGGTTAGGCATTTGATCTTTCACTTTTACTGTTAGCATTTTTCATAACCAGTACTGTACTTATTATTTTTGTTTTACTAATTTTTTCCTTGTATTTTATGACCATTTATTGAATTCCCACTCTATGGCAAGTTCTATGCTAGGAGCTAGGAACGTAAATATAAATAAGATCTAAATACTCCAATGTAGATAGTTTCCAAATTAAAGGACACTTATTTTAAAAAATAATACATGAATTAATAGCAAGAGACATAAATTAGTATATTGTTTTTATAACAAAATAAATTTAAACAATATGTTACAAAAGGCCCATATATGAATAAGACCACTGTTCACCTTGCTTCATTAAACTGCTTGAGCTGGGAATGTTTTTACCTGGCATTGACTAAAGAGATAAGGGTGTTCCTTTCCAGAGGTTTGTTCAGGAGTGAGCCACTGAAGAGCAGATGATTTTGGAGATGTCTCAAAAGAAATTTCTATGACAACCTCTTGATTTCTGTATGAAACAAATCAACACATTAGCAGAGTATAATTCCATCTAACTATAATATTACTTACAAATTAATAACATAAATAACATTGTATGAGTTTTTGTTACTGATTGAGAGTGAGTTCTAGGAATGTTACACCTTATGTAAGTTTGCTTTCCTACCAGAAAGCCACCCTGTGAGTTCTTTATATTCTACTGTGCTAATGAAGATGTATTAGTTCAGTGCCTCACAGTGTGTCACATACTTTGCATCTGTGATACCATTCAGTCTTTGAAACAGTGGGGAGTGGCAGAAATAATTTTGGAACTTCAACTATCACAGTGGTGAGTACCAGGGCCCAATACAGAGCAGTCTGATTTGCAAACTGCTACTGATCTGCAAACACATAAAGTCAAGAAAGAAAGAGGAAGTGTTTAGAAACTTGTAGTCTCCTATTTTGTTTTTTGTAAAGGTTTGTCCCAAATTTTGTGTTTGTGTGTTTATGTGATGCTGAGGATTGAACCCAGTACCTCATATGTGCTAGGCAAGTGTTTTTCCACTGAGCTATACCCCACCCCCTGTAGTGTCGTAGTGTAATTTTTATTTGCTGAATCTAATAATAAAATCTTTTTCATTATTTCTTCCTACTAATTCATATTTACTGCATCCTACAAAAGCATCAGTCTACAATAGGCTAGAGAAAATAAGAACTAGTCCTTCCCCCTACTAGTTTTGGAAGTACTAATAATGTTCAGTCTTAGGTTTGAATCCTGACTCTACCACGTACTAGTGCTGTAAACTTGGGCAAATTATGTGACTTCTTTACACCAAAGTTTCCTCATCTGCAGAATGGGGTTACTGACATCTTCACAAGCTATGCTGAGCATCTCCTTTCTCTTTCTTAAAGGAGAAGAGAAGGCCAGAAAAGGGCAATCTATGGCTGTCACTTTCAATTTCTCATTGGCCACTGGAAGGTGGGGATAGCTCAACCTTGCTCTAGGCCAATAGTTTTTACCTCTATTCCCCTCTCCAATGTATCCAGGGTTGAGATAGATTCCTTATATGACAATTCCAGCTGTCATCCTTGACTAAATTACTTTGATCTCTGAGATTCCCTTTCTCATCTGTAGTGCAGATCATACTATACGGGATTACTGTAAGGATTAAAGAATACACCTAAAGCACTTATCCTAAGACTGTACACAGTTAACACTTCTATGTTTGGCATCATTATTATTATTCCATTAATAACAGCAGGTGGCCTAGGGTGGAATGTGCTGTTCCCACCAGGCTATCCTGAAACACCTCCTCTGGATGGCATGTCCCATGGTTACTCCAGATGAGGAGATAAAGAAGTCACAGTTCCCAAAGTCCCATTCTTGAGTGTTTTGTGCAATAAATTTCTTTAGAATTTTAAGAACATACAACTTTCATTTTAAAACTTTTATCTGAACAGATCAGTAGGAATAGTATGCCAATTACTACATACATAAACAAACACAAAAAAGGAAAAATGTCTAATTTTTCTTAAAATACATTTTTGCTATTATTTGGCTATAAAAGAAAAAGGACAGCACTCATACTTGCTCAGGGCAATAGGAAGAGAGATTTCCATCGGCGATCCTTTGTAACTTTGTCTTTCTCCAAGAGTGTATTTGACTTCTTGTCCATTGATCACCACTTTTTCTATTGTAAGATCTTTTGTATCCAAAACCTACAATCAAATTAGTATTAAACATCAGAAGAAACTAGCTCTAGATACATGTTAACTATAATTGATTATAAAACTAGTTGCTTATAGAGAGCAAAATATAGAGTGAAATTATAGAAATTATAGGAGTAAAGAGTTAGTATAAGGCTTATCTCTTGGGAACCTAACCTTCCTAAAATCTTTTGGGTTGGTTCTAAGGTTTGCATATATATTGTTAGGCAATTCTAGGATAGTCACACAAATTTTAGGCTCTAAGTAAAATCAATCCAAATTAAAATGCCTTTAATTTGTCTACTGAAAACTGTTATAAAAAAAAAAACAATCTCCTATAACTTAAAGTTTCTTTCATCCTGACTCCATATTATCTTACCATACATTTCTTTTTAGAATTCATATAGTCCAAATCCTATGTGTACTTTCATATCTAATAGTTTACTCCTTAAGTACTTCATTTCCTTGGCACTCACTAGGCAGATAAACAGATAAAACAATCCCACTGGGTTGTTTTTTTAGTAAAAGCTCAACTTTATAAGGCAACTCTGACCAAATGACCCTGTAGAGGATTAGAAGACCACCACTCTTGCCACTGCCAATTAACAACTGCTGGGGGCAGAAAGGAATGGTAGCAAGTGTCTTGAGTAGTTTTCATCCCTGAATCCCAGAAACCAAACAATTTCATTATCTTTCAAGTCATCTCTTGTTCCGAAATCTTCAACCTTCTTATATCACCAAACTATTTCCAAACAACCTGAACAAGCCTCTCATATTATTTTTAAAACTTCACTTGATCCTTCTACCTAGTAACTCTCTACTTCCCCTCCTTCCTTTCTAAAGAAGGACAATCAATCTATGGCTTCACTTTCAATTTCTCATCAACCATACTTCCTTCTCAGTTTGGTTTCTAGCTCCTATGATACTGATAGGGGATTTTCCCTGGTCCACAGATTTTTTTTTTTTCTATCCAATGACCTTGACCTTTTGTCTACTCATAGCTCTTGTGGACCATGACACCTGGCTGAAACCCCTTTCTTAGCTTCTCTACCTTTACACATAAATGGTTCTTCTTCTTGTCTAATGCTTCTGTTGTCCTGTTCTATCTTTCAAATACAGGTAGGCCTCAATGTTCCAGTCTTGGCCCTTTCATTTTCTTCATTCTCTGCTTCTTACTCATGTCCACATCTTCAATTAATATCTCTGTAATACATATGGTGACCAGTCTACTTCCAGAGTTGTATCCCAGGCGTGATGTCAGCTGTACATCTGTAGTTGCCTACCTAACATTTCCATGGGACATACCATCTTATATTCAACAGGCTTCCAAAAAATCAAACCATTATATCCCCTAAATCAGTTTTCTCTTCTGATTTATTTGATTCCTTCAATGCAATTCCTTAAGTCAGCTAAAATTTGAAAATCTCAATACATAATCAATCTCAATTCCCAATCTCACATAGCCAATAAGAAGGTTTTTTTGTTTGTTTGTTTGTTTTCATACTGTCTTCACATTTTTTTCCTCTCCTACCACCATCCTAAGTCAGACCTGGACTGTTGGAACTCCCATCTACCTCATCTCTCTATTTCTGTCATCTTTTTTTCCTCCTGATATCTGGCCTGGAAAAGTACTGGAAGTTAGAACATTGAGAAACAGTCACTTCCTAGCCACCTTTCTCTTAAAAATTTTAGTTAACCATGGGTGACCAGCTCAAAAAAAAAATCATAAGGGGAATCACTGAATTTGATTACCACCTGTTTAATTTTCTTCTAGCTTTCCTTCCTGAGCAGCCAAATTTGTTATGAGCATCATCTGTTTTCCTCCTAATGGGCAATTATTTCTTTCAGGTTACTTTCTTTTGGGGTTACCTCAAGTGTCACCCTAACTAGAACTGGCTACACTAGCATATTCAAAATATATGGTTTATATCTCAAGAATAATAGTTACTCCTTTACTCTTCATATTCTAGTACATATTTCTGAGCATCTCATTTATTTTAGGATATTTGATTATCTATGTTCATAACAACCCATCTTATTCATCCCTTATAACCATAAAGACAAATTAACTGAGTCATTTCCCATTGAAGCACATTCTATTTTCTGTATTGCTTAAATTTCTCAAATCTGTTTAGAAGCAGAAGAGTTGGTTATTCCAAGACTATTTTTTGTGAAATCTTTTTCATATCCCCAATGCATGTTATAGTAGTTGGGCCTACACTCTGCCATAATACTTGCTTTATTGCATCATAATGATTTGTTCTCCCCTAGACTACAGGTGCTTAAATAGACAGATAATGTTACTTAGATTTCCATTCTCAAGGCTCAGTACAGTGCCTGAAAAATAGTAGATGTTAATTAAGTTGTAGAGCAAAAGAAAATAGAAAATGCAATTTTTAAGCTGTGTATCTCAACTGCTAAGGCTCAATATTTATTTCCAAATTATGTAAGAAATTCCCCTTCAAACTTCTCTGATAAGTGTCATTAAAAATTGGTCACAGGCTGGAGTTGTGGCTCAGTAGTAGAGTGCTTGCCTAGCATGTGCGAGGCACTGGGTTCAATCCTCAGCATCACATAAAATAAATAAATAAAATAAAGGTATTGTGTCCAACTACAACTAAAAAAAAAAAAAAAAATTTAAAGTTGGCCAAAAAAACGATAATAAGAAAAACAAAAGAAAAGACATGGTAGATGTTAGAATTTGTATTCTTCAACAATTAGTACTTGAATACCAACTATGTGCAAGGCCAAGATGCCCATATATAGTTATAAAAAACAACCCTACTACGGCAGGTAGTTATTGAGAATATACCTTACTATATCTCAGTGTCCTCTTCAAACACCACAACAGGATTATACTTTTGACCAGTTGGACAGTTATTGTAATATACAACTGATTTCCTTTTTGCCTAGGATGCTGGGAAGTTCCATGTCAGCTTTGTAATCCACCCCTTCTTATGTGTGAAGGGTTTTATACTATGTGTCTTATTTCTACTATCTTCATTTTTCTCTTCCTCCAAAGTTCTTAATTATTTTTAGTCTTATAATACTGTGCTATTTTAAGTAGTCTCAGATTCTTTCTGGCACAAATCAGAATCTGAAACAAGAAATCCTTTTGTTTCATTATGAAGTATGTATATTTTCTCCTTGTTATCTACAGTCTGCAGTGATGCAAAAAACCCCTACAGGCTTATGTGTTAAAACCAACCCAAAACCAAACCAAACCAAAATCACCTTGATATGAGCTCCAGCTCAGCCATATATTAGTGAGGACCAGGGACTTTGCAGTCAGAAAGAACTATGTTCAATTCCTGGATTCTAACACTCACGTATGATTTTGAACCTATTTGAGCCATCAACTGAAAGGACACCTAAATGATATTGAAAAATTCAATGAAAGAAACAAATGTTTGAAAGTCATCATAAATATTGAATGCCAAACTTCAGTGTAAATAAAACAAAACTTGAAAAGGATATTAGAAAGCTGGAAATTAGTTCATTTTGGAGGCATCACAGACTGCAAGAATGGGATGGAAAAGAAGACATGATATCATGTCTCTTCACCCAGCACTGGTACTGGGTCTCTTCTGTGGGTGGTGGTGCAGTTTGATGCCTTCTCACCTTCAAGATACTTAGCACTATTATCAGTGTATCCCATTTTAAGTTCAGGCATTGTTTTCTAACTGAATTTATCCATTAGCCAAACTTCTGGATGTCCTCTAGTTTCCAGGTCGCTATGCTAAAAATTTAAAATATAAAGAGATCTGAAACATAATCCCTACATTTAAGAGTACCTAATCTTGTGGAAGAAAGAAACAAGCTCACTTCAAATGAATAAAATAAATAAGACCAAGATCTTGGTCTCATAAATATGCAAACAATTATATACAGATGTTACTGTGTACTACAAATACCTTCCTCATACAAAAGTTAACATTAATATAATTCCAGCTAATTTACTAAACATGCATGCTGGCCAGAAATCATCATTTAAAAATCTCATTTTACTCTAGATATGGAAATGTAAAACCAATGGGCAAGTTTTTAGATTGGTATATTCTTTCCAAAGTTTTCCAAGTTTAAGCCTACTGATTCTCACTTACTCATGAAACAGAGGTAAAACATTTTTGATTTTTACAAAAGAGAGGGCAGTGCAAGGGCATGTTAAACAGCAATGAGCTAGCAAGAATCACTTTCTTTTTATAAAAGGAGAGACTGCATTGAAACAGGACTTAACTTCAGCCCTGCTAGGGCAAAGCTGCAATAAAATATAGCATGGTACTCAAGAGACCAAAGTGCAATCTACACGGAAATAGTTATCTTTTTGCTTATAATACTTTTTCTTTCTTACTTAAAGTACTTTTGGTGATTACATATCAATACAGAAGAATAAGAAAGTTCAGTGCTTTATTAATTCATATTAATAAACTCAAAGATTATACAAGTAGTAAAAAGAGACACAAAAAAGTATCCATTCTTATCTATATTTGCAATTTTGTTTAATTGTTTGACGCTAATTTCCCTCCTCAATATCTTATCTTACTGCTTTGCTTCAGTAGATACAAACATACTGCCCTGCAAAATACACTGTGTACCATCCGGCCTTGATTAGGAGACAGAATGTGGGCAGGCTTTCCATGTCTCTCTTATTTCTAAATGTTTTTCATCAGGCATTATGAGAAAGAACATTGAATAAAGGTTAAATGGTCCAGATAAAAATCATTGAATAATATTTTATTAATCAACATATTTTTATTTAAATGGTTAAAAAGCTTATAGAAGCATATATTTTTCTAAGAAATGCAGTCATTACTTGCTCCTTGGAACCAACTATTAATTGATTGTATTGAGTCGTCCTTAGAAAGCTTGAATATCCTGCCCCCACCCCCACCTCCCTTAAACTGCTAGAAGATAAGGGTGATGAGAAGCACAGGGAGGAAAGACCCTGAAGGGAAGAAGCTACACCTCCACTTTAGAAAGCAGAGACTGAAATTTTCTAAAGCAGGGCGGAAAGAAGAATCTGGGCCTGGGAATCCCTAGAGCCTTGAGAACTACTGGCAGAGAGATCAAGGAACAGGGCGATCCAGAGTAACCCATACATCTGGTGGCTACAAAAAAAGGTGCCTGGGAGGGAAAAGTGGGAGCAGGGATCAACAGGATACCGGATCGGGAGCGGAGAGTTGGCTAAGACTGGAACGAGGAAGGTGCTCTGGGGGCTGAGAGAAGTCCAGGGCCTGAGGAGGGAGTTCTGGACAGTGGGCCAGAGGAAACGGGGAGGCCACGGGGGGCGGCGGGTAGCGCTGGGAGGCAGGGCGATGGGGAGAGGGGGGACTGCTGCGAAGATGGGACGGAAGAAAGGCGCGGATGGGGCGCTAGGACGTGCGCGGGCACCAAGGAAAGGGTCTTGAGGAGGGGCGGCGGGAGGGACGCTTCATCCTAGGCGGGATGGATGCAGAGGCAGACGCGGGGTGGAAGAGGGGACTGAGAGTGGGGGAGAGAGGAGGAGCAGACCAGGGCGCGGGGCTGGGGGGCTGCCGCGGTGAGGGGAACCGAGATCCCGAAGCCAAGCGCGATGAGGGGCTAGGGGACGAGAAGAGGGTGGCGGGGAGAGGTGGAAACTGCACAGAAGCCCCCGTACCAGGCTGCGCAGGTTGTCCTCCTGAGACTGGACGGTGAGCGCAGCGGTCCCGGTCAGCACCCGGCGAGTGAAATCGACGCTGCAGCGCAGGTGCAGGTGCTTGGTCTGGCAGACTGAGGCCGGAGAGGCCAAAGAACAGGTATCCACGACTTCAGGCATGGCTCTAAGAGATCCGCCGTACGCCGGAACGAACTCAGACACTCAGCGGCCGGACTTCGACTGAGAGCCAGAACTGGAGGGAGGTGAGGAGGAGAGGGACTCGCGGGGCACACCGGGAAACGGAGTCCCTACAAGTCAGAGGAGCGCGAGAGGTGGCGGGACGGAACTACAGGTCCCATGGTGCAGCGCGAGCAGCCTTGCGCGAGGCTGCCTGGGAGCGTGCGTGTCAGGGGTGGTGCTGGGGATCGGGGGGCTTCTGGAGCGCGGGGCGGTAAAGGGACGGTGGGCTGGGGAAATAAGTGGATCAGAGAGACGGAGAGAGCACTTCCATTTTAGTTTCATTCAACTTCACTGGAAACTGCAATGACAACAAATGAATATCATTCTTATTAGCAATAGTAGTGAGAGCAGGGCGGGGTACAGATAAAATGCCTATCAGAAGGCTTTCTTCTGTGCGACTCCTCGTTAGTATAGTGGTGAGTATCCCCGCCTGTCACGCGGGAGACCGGGGTTCGATTCCCCGACGGGGAGGCACGAGTCCACCTTTTTCTTTTGTTACCACTAGCGGTGACATTGTTGCTGTTTGCCGCCCTGCCATGTTGGCAACCTAATCAAAGTAAACTCATTTTCGTACACTTTAGGGCTTATTGTGCACACTTCCAAGTCCTGGAGATCTAAAACAATGGCAGTGTTAGTGAGAATAAGCAGTAGTAGTGAGAGTAAGCCAACATTCCTGTTTTAGAAACTGCAATTCTAAAATTCACTGATAGAAACATGCACCGGTAACAATGGGAGTGCAATCTGGGACATTTTGATCAACTCTGGGATTCTTCCCAGAGAGGGTGAAGAATGCCTTGCCTTTAAAGGCGCAGCCTCAGGGGTGGAACTGGGCATAGTTGGAAGAGAACCGATTTCGGAGAACTTTAAAACAGCTGAGCCTTTAATCCTGAATACACATTGAAGACTTTTAAGCAAGGGGGTGACATGCATGGTCAGCTTTATATTACAAAGAGCACTGACAGTATTCAGAGAATGAAGATGTGGTCTTAAACAGAGAAGTTAGGAAACTACTACAATAGTTCAGACAGAAGATGGAGGGGACCTGATGTAGGTAATAAGTAAAGATGGAGAGGAAGAAGTGAACGGAATGAATACTGAGAGGTTAAGTGGGTTCTCAGATGGAGAGGAACCTAAGAAGACTCAGGTTTCTGGCATCAGTTGCTGGAATCATTCACCAAAGATAGTAGACTCTAAGGAGAGAATAGATTTAAAGGGAAGATGCTGAGTTTGAGAACCTACGGAAGTCAAAGCAGATACCTCCTTTCACTTGATATATTTAAATCTACAGCTCTGGGAAAGTATAAGGTAGATATAGATGTATACCTCTGGGGAAATGTCAGGCGCTATAATGTGGTGGGTGGCATTATGACAGTGGGTAAACGCAACCTAAGGAGAATGTGTCATGAGAACAGCAGTAAAAACAAGTTAGAAGCTGGGAGAATACCAGAGAGTAAATTTTTAAAAGAACTAGTGGAAGAGATCCTTGTGAAATAAACTAGAAAGAGCCAGCCAGCGATGTCAAAGGCAAGGCAGAAGGCCATCAAAATAAGGAGTGAAAATTCTCTTTTGGCTTTGGCAGTGGTGTCCGGGTGGGGAAGATAGTGGTTTTATGTACTTTTGTGGTTTGATTGAAAGTGAAGCTCTAGAGTCCTGGCTTTAGCATTGGAAGAGAAAAAGGGAAGGAGAGCATTAGTCACTGTCGAGATGCTCAGCCAGTGTAAGAAGGGAAATCAAAAGGGGTAGCAAGAGAGGAAGGCAGCATTGAGAAAGTGTTTTTTACTTGGGGGGGGGGGGGGGGGCAAGAGAAACCAGAACATAGTTAGGTATAGAGGTGAAAGAGTTCCATAGAAGAGAAAATTGAAGTGTCAGGGAGAGTTGTGGGATTGAGCATGCTGGGACAATCCAATTCTCTATCAAAGTGGTCTAACAATTAGGTTTGGCTCCAGCAACAGAAAAAGATGCCAAGCATCTGGGTATCTTTGTGCAGGCCCCTGCAAGCCGAAGGAAAGCAAAATAAAACAAAAACATTCCAAATTATAAAATCCAGTTCCTCAAACGTACATAGGTCCTAATGTCATAGGCCCTAAGACTGTATGACACGATCAACATTTGCAAACATTTTTTGAAGTTACCAAATCTAGAACAACAAATATCATATAGTAGAATTAATTTAATAAAATAACATACGGTCAAATTACTTTTCTTAGCTAGTATAGAAAAAGAATAGATTGTTTTAATGAAATAAATGGCAATATTATCATCTTCCATTATTGATTACCAGGAACCTACAGGATTTATGCTACTTGTGTTCAAGAAAAGATACCCACAGATAACTCCAGATGAATTCCTCAACTCATTAATAGGTTTATCAAAAGATAGTTATACAATGGGAATTATTTTTTAAGGTATTTCTGGTTCTCAAAAGTGGAGTGTACAATAAGAGCAATTCACAAATAATCAGAGTGTTTTTTATGGCCATTGTAGGATTGAAAATTATTTTAAAAACGAGGGTTTCCATTATGTTCATAAAATAAGTGTTGTGTCAGAGCCTCTCTACCAAAGCAGAGTTAAAGGATGAAAAAAGACAATCTGGCCTGTATTCCCAGTGGCTTGGGAAGCCAAGGCAGGAAAATCGTGAGTTCAAAGTCACCCTCAGCAAAAAGCAAGGTGCTAAGCAATTCAGTGAGACCCTGTCTCTAAATAAAGTATGAAATAGGGCTGGGATGTGGCTCAGTGGTTGAATGCCCCTGAGTTCAATTCCCAGTGCTCCCCACAAAAAAATCTATATAAAGTTTTATGAAAAATAATACACATATTTACTGATCTGTATGAACAGGAAGTGTTCTAACCTTGCTGCTCACCTGGAAAAATTAGCTTATCCCTCCATCCCCTCAAGATAATTGAGGTACCTGTGCCTTGTGGGGTTGTCGAAAGATGAAATGAGATTATGAATGTGAATGAGTGTATGTTACATGTTAACTAGTGTTGGTATTGCTATTAGCTTTCGTTTTGTCTATTTTCATAATTTTAATATTTCTTTTAGGAAGAACTGAGAACTGAGAAGTGAGAAATAACAAATGTTTCTCCAGCACAGCAAGTCATACCAAATTAGGCTTCTGAAAAGGGATTGCAACATTAGGCGAGATCATATTTGGAAATGCATTTACAGGAAATTTCATTTGGTTCATTGACACTTCCCTTAAAAGGTATATAGTCTTCACATTCCCCACCCTCTCCCACATAGTCCTTTCCTTTCTTTAAACTTCAATATAATTTGCAGATCTTATAGATATTAAGTGCATTCTTCTACACTTTACTACCTAGAGAAGAATTGGGGAAGCCTCTTCTACTTGTACCCAACTATACCAATGCCATAAGACAGGTTGGTGTTAAGATGAAAACAAAGGCCTGTGGAACACTCTACAGGAAACCCTAGAGGATCAACTTCTGTCCTTTTGAAGAGGGTCAGGAATAACTTCATGGATGATATAGCATTTGAGCTGGGATTGAAGAGTGAGAAGGGTTGTAGTAGGGAAAATGGTAGGATAGAGCATGAGGAATGGGGATTGGGCAGGTAAACACAGCAGGAATCAAGGAATGGGCCAGAAGCAGAGATGTGTTTGGGAAAGAATAATTCTGGGGGTATGAAACTCTACTAGCTAATGCAATGCCTGCACACACTCTTTAATAATATACCTTTCTTCTTTCCTCTACAAGTTATATATCTGTTTGCTGCCCATTTCTTTTCATCTTTTAGTAAAATTATCCATATTTAACTGGACATATTGCTGCCTAGGAAAATGCTACCTTTCCCAGCCTTCTTCGTATTTATGCAAAGTTCTGACCCATGGTACATAATTGCAGTTGTCAATGATGACTTCTAGAAAGTGTCTTTAAAAGGATCTTTAAGTGTAGGGGGTGGGGGGAGTCTTTCCCTGTTCTGTTATCTGGAATGTAGACTTGATGGTTAGACCTCTAAGTGACATGTTATATCATGAGATTGGAGCCATCTACTGAGGATGGTGAGGCAGCAAGATCAAAGGAGGCAGGAGCTACAAATAGCTCCATCTCTGGGGATCATGAGCTCCCCATGTGGACTTCTCTGGATTTCTTTTATTTGCGAGAAAGGTAAACATCCTTTGTTTAAGATAATTATTTTGGATTTTCTGTCACTCACAAGCAATTCGATCTTTACTAAGATACCTAGTCAAAATTGGATGAGTTTATCAGTTTTGTACCTTGGACTTGCCCTTCTCTGTCAGTTTGCTACGACTTGATTGTGGATTACTGCATAAATCTGAAAAATGTTATTATGTGTTAGATAGGTCTTTTTTCCTTCTCTCTTGCATTATCTACTAAAACATTCTTTTTAATTTAATAATCTTGCTTAAAATACTTCAAGACCTCACCAATGTCTGTAGCAGATGTGCTCTGTGTTTGTTTTTTTTTTTTTTTAATTTAGGCTGTTTCTTCTTCTTCTTTTTTTTTTTTTTCTTTTTTTAAAATAGTACTGGGGATTGAACTCTAGGGCCTCATGCAGGCTAGGCAAGTGCTCTACTGCTCTACCACTGAGGTACACCTCCAGCCCTCCATTTTCAAATACTAGAATTTTTGACATACAATCCAAGGAATTAAAAGGTCAATGAAGGATTTTTTTTTTTTTAGAAAAAGAAAGATTGGACAAAGAATTTTAATAACACATCATTAATATATATATATATATATATATATATATATATATATATATATATATATATATATGCAGTACATTTTTATGCTTTTTGTAGTGTTGAAATGAAAGATGAAACTCATTTCTTGTCTAAGTTCACCGTTTCATGGTGGTGGTTGTTATTTTTGCATTTGATATTTATAAGCTTTGAGAATCCTACATTGCTTATTTTTAAGATATCTACAGAAAACTGTAGAAGTAACATCTAGATTCCTGAGTTTGGTATTCTTTAAGATCGTATTAGAACAGAATGGCTTTCTACCTTATGTAGTCTGGTAATCCTTTGATTCTAGCTCCTCATAAACTCTGCTTCTTGCTTCCCACTTGAAGAAATTCATATCTTGCTTTACCTCAAGTTATTTAAGTCAGTCAAATTAATATTTCATCTCACCTAAGCAATGTAACCCCCAGGTTGAAACCTAACATGATTCCCCATGTTGGTCAAAAGCAGCAGGCTCTCCCATCGTGGCCACCAGGCCCTTCAGGGTCTTGTTCCCACTTGCTTTTCCAGTTGCATCATTCACTCTTCCCCCAAAAGTACTCTGGCCTCTGATTATTCTTAACTACCCGCCTGCTCCTGCGTGCCACCCTGTATCACAAGTGTGCATCCCCCACATGTGTTATTTTTCCAGGGACATTTCCCTGTCTCCTGGAAGTTCCCTGTCTGGTGCCTCTAGGTAACCTGAGAACATGTAGGGTAGACCTGGAGGTGAACTGAAGGGGAAGGCAAGGGCTTGGTTGAAATAATCATGTTCACCACAGGAAGAAGGAGCTAGAACTTCTCCTCAAGGCTGTAGGAAGTCATCAGTCACCTTAACTGGGACATGCAGGATGAGGCCTTGCTGTCGTTGAACCCCTATTGAGCTACGGATGCTAGCAAGGGAAGAACCAGGTCCTGGGAGAAGTTCCACATCCACCAGTCCCACTGTCTGCTGGCTGGATGGCAGTGGGGAATGTGTCCATTAGACCTGTTTTCATTTTTATAATGAAAATTTGGGGAAAGGAAGGCACAAATGGTTTACCTTGAACTAACATTAACTACAGATAAGAAGAATAGGATAACATAAGGAGGGAAAGTTTTGGGATAAGAGGGAACCCATAAGAAGTACTTACTGCTTCTAGACTGACTGCATCCAGAAAATTTCCATGTAAACAGGAGGCAGTGGCTCTAGGACTCAGCCACAGGGGGTATTATTCAAGGTTTTAACTCATATTCAGGAATATGGAGCAGTCTTTTATTGGCTTAGGATGATAGTTTTAATTGATTACATTCATCTTAGCAGCTCCCCCCACACACATGTCCCCAATCTTTGTAATTAAATTTAGAACATCTCAGAATTTTTCTTCTATCGTCTTTTAGAAAGATGTGTCTGTAGCTGCATGGAAGACAGATTGAAGGGCTGTGTGTTGGGAGGTGTGAAGAAGAGGAAAGACAGTAAATTGTCAAGTTTACCTCTCCTACGTCCCTTCTTGTTGCTTTAAAAAACAAACATGTAGGTATCTTCAGTTTTGACAGTTTTATAGGAAAACAGAGTAGGGGGAAGAGTTCTGAGGTGAGAGATGGTGCCAGCCTAGATTCAGCAGGAGCGTTACTAAGAAGTGATCCCATTCGGCATACTGTTGGCAGGCAGGCTACTAGGATTTATGGGCAGTTCAGATATGGAATATGAGAGAAATGAGTCAGAGGTGATGTCAAGACTTTGGGCCCAAGGAACCAGGAGAATGTAGTTTGATTAGCTGAGGTGGGGAGATTGTGGGAGAAGTAGATTGGGGTGGGGAAGGGTAAACTCAGGGGTTCAGTCTTCTATGTAGTAAGTTGGAGGTGTCTGTCCATCATCTGAGGGGAAATGTTGAGCAATCAGTTGGATATAGAGCACAGAGTCCAGAGGAAAAGCTGGAGAAGGCTGAACTCAGCATGCCGATAGTGAAAGAAAAAGAAAGAAAGAAAGATAAGAAAGAAAGAAAGACAAGGAAGGAAGAAGGGAGGGAGGGAGGGAAGGAAGGAAGGAAGGAAGGAAGAAACTAGCTTGGGAGACTGCGAAAGGAGGGTCTCTACTGTTGAAGGAAAACCAAGTGAGTATGTGTCTCAAAAGAAAAGTGGAAAAAGTATTTCAAGGAGGAAGGAGTAATCCACTATGTCAGATGTTACTGGCGGTTAAATCAGATGAGGGCTGAGAATTGACCATTGGGTTTAGCAACCTGAAATTCATTGGTGACCCCAACAAGAACAATTTTGACAGATGGCAGGGAGACACAGGCAGTGAAAGCCCAGTTGAAGAGAATAGAGACAGGAATTAAAGTCAGAGTATATATATAAGTAGCTCTTTTTTTTTTTTTTTTTAAGATTTTTTTCTGAAAAGGAGATCAGAAACATGGGATCATAGCTGCTGAGGGATTTCAGTTAAGATGGAAGATATAAAAGTGTGTTTGTTGGCTGTTGGGACTGTTCCAGCTCAGGGGGAGCCTCTGATGTAGGAGAGAAGTGGGTGAAAAGCTGGAGCAGTGTTCTTGCTCAGGCGCCCCAGATCCAGGCCACAAGGGAAGACAGTGGCCTTAGCTTGGAGCACACAGTCACCTCTAGCACAGGAGGGGAGAGAGCACCTGGCACAGATGCAGTCAGGTGGGTCATGGACTTGCCCTTCTGACTGCTTCAGTTTTTCCATGATGTAGGATCAGCTGCTATGATCCCATGTTTCAGGTTGCTAAACCGATGCTGAATGGGATCACTTCTTAGTAATGCTCTTGCCGAATCCTCTGTCTAGGCTGGCAAAATGAGGTTGGGGGAAAATAAGGTGTTGGAGGTTCTAGGGGAGAAGAGAAGGTGTAAGGTAAGGAGAAAGGGAGACTGGAGGGGTTTGTTTGGTGGCTGAGCACCTCCAAGGGCCATTGGAAGATCTTGGTCAGGAATTAACATGAAGCAGGCCAGCATTACTGGGGAGGATTTTCTCTAGTCATGCTTGGCTGCCTAGGAGGACTTAGCCCAGGGACATGAGAGATGGTGAAGAGATAGAGTCAACAGATAAGATCAAAAGATGGTTGGAGTGGGGGTTAACAATCTGGAAAGGTAATGGAGCAGTGTGTTCTGAGAGAGTGACAAATACTGGTTATGTGTGACTTGCTGTTTCCGTGTGAAGGGTGAGAGGAGAATATATAAAACATTCGCCCAGACCCACGTAAAATATTTCTGGAAGGATTTTCAAGAAATTCACAGTATCATTTGCTTGTGGGGAAGGTAAGTTGGGTGGCCAAGGAACAGAGGCAAGAAGCAGATATTACAACAGAATCCCTTTGGAGTTTTGATGTAAGTGAATATATTTCCTATTCCAAATAGTTATTTTATTGATATGAAAATTGAATAAATCTAGGTCACTGGTCCAGAAACCACAAACACAAACAGCCTTCCCTGGATTCCTGTTTACTCCTGCTTTCTAACACAGGCCCCAGTTAGCTCTGCAGCCTCTTGAGGTGGCCCCACAGGCCCTGTGTGAGCCCTGTGTGAGCTGCGCACAACTCACCTTACCCAAGCTCTCCGCCTCCTCTGACTCTTTCTTACTCAAGCCTGGAGGCCCCAGGGCCCCTCCTCCTCCTCTGACTCCTCTCCCTAACTGTGGCAGGACTCTCCTTCTCTCCCTCAGGCCTCCTCTCCCTCTAGTCTGGTAGAATCTGTTTCCCAGGGGAACAAGACACAGGCCACACCCTGCACTGCCTCCCTCCAGTGAGTGACAAAATAAAGGAAATGATTTCAGCCACCTTTTTCTTTGTATTTAGCTTACAAAATGGTGGAGGCAACACTAGCCCACTTCTCCATTTTCCTGTTAAATCTGTTTTTGCTTGTGCAGCCTTGTGCAAGAATTCCATGTTTATATTCACGTCTCCAGTCTGCTCTCTGTGTCAAGAGAAGGTTCTGGCAGCTGGGGAGACCAGAAATGAAAGAGCGTGAGACAAAGTCCTGCCAATTGTATAAAACAGCATAAGTGGATTTCCCCTCCCACCTCTCCACTCCTGACTCACTCCCATGATGGACAGCAGGCAGGGTCTGGAGAGCCTCTGCAGTCACCAGTGACCCCTCCCACCCAATCTGCCATTGTTTCTCTACTTGTGCCCTTCAGAACTGGCCTAAGCAAAATAGATCATTAAACTGTCCAGGGTTGGAGCCTGACCATGACCTGTGGTCACATGACTTTTCTCTTTCTCCACCGAAAGTGAGCTTGAGGACCACCGCCAGTAGCAGCAGCTCCTAGAAGCCTCATCAGAAATACGGGTTTCAAAAAATCAGAATCGGCATTCTGAAGTCCCCAAGTGATCTGTTTTATGTATTAAATGACACCAGTGCCTTAGAGACTCAAAGGGAACTTTTGGAGTTGGAAGAAATTTAGCTCAAGAGTTTAACAGCTATGTCAGGACCCCTTTGGGGGTGTCTGCTGCCCTTGATGCCCATGTCAGTACTCTCTTAATAAAGTAATGTTATCCCCAGCAAAGCCCTTACCACACGGTGCCTGTCATTCTCTCCTATTAGATGGCATGTCCTTAAGCCCCAGACTGTATATTTTCCCTCTCTGTGCTTGTTTGTTGAATGAATGAAATGCGTAAATGAATTAATGAATGAGATTTTGTCAGAAGTTCTAGATAACCTCTTAATCAGTGCCTTACTCAGTGTTGACTCTGGAACAAAGAAAAAGGCGCCCTCTGGACCCTTCTTGTCTTCTGATGCCACTAGGCAATAGTTTTGCTTGCAACACCAAGTACCCTGGTTACCCTCCTGCTAATAGTAGACACTTTAAAGCATTGTTGCTGAAGCTTACTACCTGCCTAAGTCTGTTTTCTGTTGCTATTAAAAAAAAATACCAGAGGCAGGGTAATGTATTAAAAACAGAGATTTCTTTGGCTCTTGTTTCAAGAGGCAGGAAAGTCCAAAAGCATGGTGCTGGCATCTGATAAGAGGGTCCATTTGTCACATTTAAACATGACAGAGGGTACCACCTAGACTAACCAAGTGTGAAAACTTGGATCTCTCTTCCTCCTCTTACAAAGCCACTAATGTCATCATGGAGTTCCCACCTCTATGAACTCCTCTAATTCTAATGATCTCCCAAAGAGGCTATCTCCAGACACCAGTAATATGAATTTGAAGATAAATTTTCTAATACATAAACTTTGGGGGGAACTTTCATTATGTAAGTGCACATTAGTGTGAATAAGTTCATACTGGTACAAGTAGCACCCAAATTAGAAACAGAACATTATCACATTCCACTAGCTGCTTCCCATAAGTTCCCTTCCAGTCTCTATACATCCTGCTTCCTAGTGACCACTGCCTACCGTGTGCATATTGCTTGACATGCTTTGCTGTTTCTCTGATATAAATGGAAACATCTGTATGTACTCTCATGCCTGCCTCCTTTGGCTCAGCATTATTTTTATGGGATTCTCACATATTGTGGTATAGTTCTAGGTTGTAGGTTGTGTATTCTCAGTGCTAGGTAGTGCTGATTTTTCTATCCATTCTACAGTGGATGGACATTTGGGTAATTTCTGGTTTGGGGTTTTTGGGGGGCTTGGTTTTGTTGATGTTGGGATCTTTTTTGTTTGTTTGTTTGTTTGTTTTTTGGTACTGGGTATTGAACCCAGGGGGCTTTACCATTGATCTATATCCCCAGCTCTTTTTATTTTTTGAGACAGGGCCTCCCTAGACAGTTGAGGTAGGCCTTGAACTTGCAATCCTCATGCTTCAGCCTCTGAAGTCGCTGGGATTACTAGGGTTTGCCACTGTTCCCAGCACAATTCTGGGTTATTGGTGCTTGCCACGACCTGTACTGTGGTTAATTCAGAAACCAGGTAAGGGATGATGGGGGATTAGAAAGGACAAAGAGACAAGCAGAAAGAAAGCTGAGACCAGGTGGATCATTACACCATGATGGAGAGGTAATGACACAGAGCCAGCTCAACACATTTATTTATAGGTTTTAAGTTCACAGGATCAAGATTGAAGTTCTGGGAAACCAATTATAATTTTCTTTTTTGTACTGTGGCAGCTGGTGTCCAAATTCAGGGTCAAGACTTGAGTCCTGTAGCAATCATGGAAACCCCTTTGAATGGGGTGTCACCATAGCAACTGGGCAGTCTCACTCCTACCTTTGCACCAAGAGTTCCCAGCAGAGGCACCCTCCTGTTGCTGGACAGTTGAGAGACCACAATTCACATCACCGCTCCTGATAGGTGCTGCTATGGACATTCCAATGTATGTCTGTTGGTGAACAGATTGTAGCCAGATTTTGATGTGCTGCTTTGAAACTTGGACAGCTGAACCCACGCCAGGAAATTTCCTTTGGGATTGCTGCACCAATGGAAAAATCATTCATTGTGGCAACTGGGTTCTGTTTCTACAAATCCAACAACCCCTCCCCCTACCCCAGCTTGGGAAGTGGGGAAGGTAAATGAAGGAGAGGGGCTGTCTATAAGTTATAAGGAAAAAAATCCTCCAATGCTGGTCTAGACCCTACTTCATTTTCCTTTCAGTTACTTCCGTTTCTTTTCTAGGTGCATCTGATAGTAAGCTGGCTATACCGGTTTTTGTTTTGTTTTCTTTTGTTTTCTCTGACTCAGAGATTCCAGCTCTCCTTGTGTTTTTCTTACTAAATAGCCATGATCTTTCATCACAGCAGAAACTTACACCTTTTGTTCTAAGAACCTAAAACATGGGGAGGGTTTGACAAGTGTTTGCAGGATTTCTTTCTCAGAAGCCATGTTTCTGTCTTTGAATTGTTTGGCTCCAGGCCCAATTTCTCTTGCTTTGCCCACAGAGCAGGTTATTTCTATTTGCTCATGAAATGTTTTCATGATTGAAGACCAACCCCAAAGGCTTTCCTCCTCAATGTTCTTCTCACCTACAAATCTGTTTAAGAAACTAACTAATTTTGTGTTTGAGAAATTATTCTCTCTCCATCCCTCCTTCCTTCTTTCTTTCTTTTCCTTTGCTTTCCCCTCCCTCCTTTCTTTCTTTTTATAAATTGACAAATTGTGGCTGTATATAACTATGGGGCACAAAGTGATATTATGAATCTTTAATACAGTGTGGAATGACCAAGCCAATCAATCATCCACGACTTCAAACATTTGACACCTTCTATGACAAGAACATTTGGGATCTACCTTCTCCCAATGGCACTGAAATGTTGAGTACCTAACCAGTAGCTGTCTTCTCCACACTGTGCAACAGATCTCAATAAAAGGAAAAAAAATCCAATTTACTCCCCCTAACTGAGGCTTTGTACCCTGTGGACTGAGCCACAAACTTGCACAGACCCGAGACCTGGCCTCACCTCCTTTCCAAGATGCTTTCCCTTGGCTTCCAGAGCAACCCCTTCCCCAGTGTGTCTCTTCTTTTGTCCCAGACATGCAGAACCTTGTTCAGTTCTACCCATCTGGGCCAGGATCCTGCAAGGCCCTCCATTCCCACACTTCTCACCTTGGTTCCCTGCCCTCTTTCTCCACAAATATTTCCCCAGTGTATTTCCTTTCTCTCTCTCTTTTTTTAAATATTTATTTTTTAGTTGTAGATGGACACACTATCTTTATTTTATTTGTTTATTTTTATGTGGTGCTGAGGATCGAACCCAGTGCCTCATGCATGCTAGGCAAGCATTCTACCTCTGAGCCACAACCCCAGCTCCCTTTCTCTTTTGATCCTTAATTCTTCTGATCATGAACTTTACATACATATGTGTATAAATATAGAGCTAATCTGCTTTATTCATGGATTTGATATTTGCAAATTCAACTACTTATTGAAACTTATTTGTTATCCTACAAACAGTACTCACAGAGCTTTGGTGGTCATTCTCAGACACACTCAGAGCTGTGAAAATTTGAGATGCCAAAGGCTGTCTCCACTGAGTCCAGACAAGGTGACATCTCTGCCTTGTTTCTTGGACTACAAACAAGTGCCCTTTTGCAGATTAGTGCCATGTTTTCTTTCTTTTTTTTTTTTTTTTTTTCATATTTTTTGGCTTTTTGTTGGTGATTTTACTGTTTACATTGCTCGCAGTGAGTGCCGAGTGCTGTCTAGGGCTCCTAAGTGCAGGAAGCCTGCCTTGTGCTTTAGAGTAAACACACGTGTGTTAGAGAAGCCATGTTCAGGCATGAGTTATGGTCCCCTGGCGCTGAGTTCAATGTTAATGAATCAGCTAGATGTTACATAAAGTTTCTTTAAACAGAAACACCCATAAAACGAGGTTATGTATTGATTGGTTGAAGAAAGTGTTATGACCAGAGGCTCACAGGAACCTGCTGTACTTTTCTGGGAGCAGTGATTCAGGACTTACTAACTCACTATTTACTGCAGCTTGGTAGATTATCACCACTGCAGGTCATGAGAGTGCACTGGACGCATTTCTTGTCCTTCCAGATAGTTTGGACTTGTTTTTTTTTTTTTTTTTTTATACTTCTGTCTCCCTCTTTCCAAAGAAGTTAAGGTGGCTTAAAGGCTTCTTAAAGCTCTCCAACAGCATCCAGCTCAGTAGAAACAACAGAGTAGACCCTCAGTAGAGAAGAAGAGCATAAAACAAAGTAGAGGAAAGCGGGGGAAACAAATAAGGAAAGATGGCACAAAGAAGAGACATCCTGGAAGCCAAGGTGGTGGTTTTGTGAAGGAGGACTTAGCTTCTAAGAATTTCCCCATCGCTCACTCCTGAAGTGCTGCCTTTTTATTTCTGAGAGAAATCACCCAGCTAGGAATAATATAAAGTTACATATTGATATTTTGTGATAGATTGAGCTTTTATATCTTCTCTTTAAGGAAGCCAACAGAACCTTCCAGATTCTTTGGAGTTTTTCAACTTTTTCTTCTCCTTGCTCTCCTGCCCTCTGCCCCTTGGTCTCCACTTGGAGAGGGATAACTGCAACTCCTGAACTGGCAAAGGCATAAACACACCTCTGTGGTATCGTCAGACACTGTCAGCAGGTGTCAAACAGCATGGATGCCCATCCCATGTGTCCCTGGGAGGTTTATAAGCTGACTGGGAAATGGGGACCATAACATGAAACCATTAAACATCAGTGTGGGAGGCTGAATACTTAAAGCACACAAGTGCCTCTTCAACTCAAAACGGGGTTACCCCCAACAAACCCATCATGAGTTGAAAAATGTCGTAAAGTCAAAAATGCATTTAATGCACTTTTACCTGCTGAGCATCTCACCTCACAATGCAGTACACTGTAGAACAAAACTTGTTCATCCTTGTGATTGTACAACTGATGGAGAATTCTGCCTTCACCAGCATTATCAGAGAGTATGGTATTGCATATCACTAGCCTGGGAAAAGATCAGTATTCAAATTTAAAATCCAGTTTTTATGGAATGCATATCAGTTTTATTACCATGGTAGAGTTGAAAAATTGCACCATTTGTGATTGCACCATTGTAAGTTGTACCATTGTAAGTCAGGGATCCTGTGTATCCAGGAGGACAAGTATACAAGTAATGTAGATTTCAATGGCAAGGTCAATGGTCATGTTTCTAGAAGCAGTGAGGCTTGCACGGAAATATAAAGTGAGGATCTCTAATTTGTAAACTGTGCATCCATATCAGAAAAAAAAATTGTGGTATGCCCAAACCAATGTTTGTTTGCAAATTCTTAGACTGGGGATGTGACTCTCTAGTAGAACACTTGTCTAACATGCTCAAGGTCCTGGGTTTGATCCCCAGTACTGCCTGATTTTTTAAAAAAAAATGTTGCAAATTGTTTACATGTGCTAATACAATTAATATCTCAAGGCAAAAGATACAGTAAATGTAATTCCTTACTTTAAATAACTATTAGTAATTGTGATTTGCATGGAGGGGGCTATTCTTCTCAGATCTGGCTTGACATCATTATTTTGTTTTGTTTGTTAACATGCCCATCTTGGAATAGGAGTATTATTAATTCTTGCTTACTACTCGTTATTACTTGTCATTGCAGCTCAGGTTGATAAAAACAAATCAATCCCAAGAGTAGGTACTGCTATAACAATATATAAATATAGAGAAGCAGTTTTGGAAGTGGGTGGGAGAGTTTTGAGTATGCTAGGAAAAGCTGAGAATGCTATAAATGGGTTGCTAAAGATGATTCTGATCAAGGCTCAGGAAGGAAAGAGGAGTCATGGGCAGAGTGCTGGCACAAGTTCAGATGGTAAAGTCCATCCTGATGAGGTCTTAGATGGACAGGAAAGACATGTTACTGGATGGTGGGCAAAAGCTTTGTTTTAAAAGGGCAAAGAACTTCCCAAATTGTGTACATGATCTAATGTTTTGGGGAAGATAGAATTTGTAAGCCGCAAAATTAGGTAGTTGGCTGAGGCTGTTTCTAAGCAGAACACTGAAGGAACGGCTTGGTTCCTCCTGGCTACTGTCAGTGAAATATGAAAAGAAAGCAATGAATTAAAGAAGGAACTTCGAAGTAAGATGGAACCAGAACATAAAGATTTGGAAAATTCTTAACCTGTATAAAGGCAAAGAATGAGAAAGCACGTTCATAAGGTAATACCAAGGATGTGGCTGACTTATCCTGTGAGAAGAAGATCAGTGCAGGTGTGAACCGTTCACCTATTCAGCTATCTCAACAGAAGCCCAGAATGGGGATGAGATGATACCACAGAAACAGTGCCAGCTGAGACTAAAGGGAACAGAGAAAACAGGTCAGGATGAGGCAGAGTTGTGTATACGAAGTACCCTTTGAGAAAAGGGTAGAAGGACCTAGAAAGCAATTCAGGGATCATGAGGGCTGCTACTCCCAGCACAGGTGTAGAGTGCTTGTGCCCCTGGGAACAAGGCTGCCTCTTCCCCAGGTTCCAAGAGGGAGGTTGCTACCCAGCAGAGTCACGTGGGCTGAGCCTTCACAGAAGGCCATGTGGGCGGTGCTTCATAAAGCTGAAGGGGGCGTGGCTTCCCAAGGGAGCCGTGGAGGTAACCCACACCTCCCCAGTGGATCTGGAAGTGAGACTGGAGGACAGGGCATCCATTAAGCCAAAGAGGTTTATTAGCCTTAAGGGCTAATGGAGTTTGCCTTGCTAGTTTGTGTCTTGCAAATTTATGTTTTGAAGCTCTAACTCTCAAGAGGATGGTATTAGGAGGGAAGGCCTTTGCTTTGGGGAGGTTATTAAGTTCAGATGAGGTCATTTGAGGGTGCAGCCCCTGTGATTATATTAGTGATCTGATAAGAAAAGGAAGGGAGATCACAGCTTCCTCTCTCCACCTTGTGAAGATATAGCAGGAAGGCAGCCATCTGCAAGCCGGGAAGGGGTCCCTCTGGGACACCAAATCTGCTGGCCCATTGATCTCAGACCTCCTGGATTCAAGAACGATGAGAAATAAATGTCTGTTGTTTAAGCCACTCAGACTTTTGTGTTTTATCGTGGCAGTCTGAGTTGACTGGGACACTCACTTATGCTTAATTCTTTTTTAATTTTTTCTCTTGCATTGCTGGTGCTTTTAAAATTGTCATTCTTTTTAGTTATACGTTGACGGTAGAGTGTGTTTTGACATATCATACATACGTACAGTATAACTTCCCATTCTTGTGGTTATACATGTTGTGGAGTTACAATAGTTGTGTATTCATATATGAATACAGGAAATTTATGTCCCATTCATTCTACTGTTTTTCCCATTCCCATTCCCCTCCCTTCCCCCACATCCTCCCCTGTCCAATTTGATGAATCCCCACTCCTCACTCCCCAAACCCTGCTGCTGTGAGTCAGCATCTGCATATCAGAGAAAATATTTCTCCTTTAGTTTTGAAAAACTCAATGAAAAGTTAAAGAATTCTTTCCATTGGAGTTCAAAAGATTCTCAGCTTCTCTTTTCAGCAGTTTTATGTGGGATCTTCTGGAGCGTGATGCTCCACCCTCTGGATTTCTGGAGTGAAAAGTAATTCTGTAGGTGGAACTCCTGGAGGCAGGGTTTAGGATTAGGTGGGCTCCAGGCTCTTTGCTGAATGCCAATTAGTCTGGAGATTTTTAAATCAGCACATCTCCAGGGTCCATAAATTGCCAATCCATGAAGACTGTACCCAGGGATCTCCCCTGGGTTCACTCACATGGTGGTAGGGGACTAATTCTTAATCCCCTATGTCACCTGCAGACCCCATGGTTTCTGGTCTTGGATTCAGTCTCCAAACTCAATCTCTCCTGTCTCTGCCTTTCTGAGTTCCCAGCCAGATCTTCTCTCCCAGCTGGTCCTGCAAACAGCTGGATTAGAGGGGGATGGGTAGAGCTAGGTGGGTTTCTATGAACAGATGTGCCCTGTGTAAACCTTTCTCCACATTTAAGTGCACTCTGTGTCTGGCAGTGTGTGTTTACTGGGCCTGTATTTCGGGCCAAACTCAGGTTTGCCAGGAATCGGCTCCCTCAGCTGCCAGACCCCCTTGCTATGGCTGCAAAATTGTTCCTTCCTTTGTCCTCCACAAGCCGCCTGGGGAGATGGCAGCTTCTTTCCCTGAACAAGGATATTATGCAGCCTGCCTTTCAATGTAGTCCTTGATCTCTAAAAAAAATGCCTCGGGCCTCCCAAACAGGCGGTTCCTTTAATCCCCTTATCCCCCCACTTTGCTCACTGAGGGACCCCTCTAGCTGGAGCTTCCAGCCCGGCCAAGGCAGCTGTTGTGCTGCTGGGGATTTCTTCCTGATTTATTATAACCAACCTCCTGGGTCCTTGATTGGCTTTGAATGTCCAGTTTTAAATTCCAGCAAAGTTCCCCTTCCTTTTTTTTTGTTTACCCACCTTGTGGAGAAGCTGCCTGTCTGCCTTCTTGGTTTTGTGCCACAGAGCAGCCAGGAAAGCAACCTCCTCTATTCCACCATCTTGAAAACCCCTATGCTTAATTCTAACTTCTGGATTGGGGCTGTCTGACCACAGAACTTTGATTTACCTTTATGTCCAGAAAAATCATGAGTTTACACCAAGTTTTATTCAGAGTAGGAGGAGAAAAATAGCACCTTTACAAAATAGGCCCCAGGGAGCTGCCTTACTCTTCCACCATGTCCAGACACAGCAGCCAGTTGGCACCAGCTACGGACATGGAAATGGGTCCTCACTAGATACCACATCTGCTGGCACCTTGATTTTGAACTTTCCAGCCTCCAGAACTATGAGAAATAAATTTATGTTTTTAAGCCACCCATCCCTATGCAGTCCATGGTACTTTGTTGTAGAAACCCAAATGCACAAACACCTACTTCTTGTATCCCTAGGCATATTTCTAAAGGAGAATGAATCCATCACATTCTACAGAAGATGCCTCTGAGCACTGAGCCTCTGCACTCCACCCTGGGGTGGCAGTCAGGACAGGGAATCATTGGGGTTTCCTGACCCATAGAAGGGGAGAAAATGGCAGCATCTAGAAAGGAGTCTCTCCAGACTTTAACATTACTGAGCCTTGAAAGTGACATGCCACCATTTCTGTCACATTCCATTGGTGGCACAGACCCATCCTGATTCGATAGGAGGGGACTGCACAAAGTCAGGAGCACCAGGACTTGCCATCATGGGGGCCTTCTTGGGGGCTGTCTACTGGCACGAGGTAGGTTTCTTTGTCATCCCCATTTTATACAGGAGGAAACTGAGACTCTTAGCAAAGAAATAATTTGCTCCAGTTATTCATCTTGGAACAGCAGACATGGGGCTCAACCTCAGACGATGACCCTTGACCACATCCTCTTATTGTACTTCCCTGTACCCTGGCCCCATCGCAGGCCATTTTTTTCCTAACTTCCTCTCTTCCCCCACTGCATGAAATGTTGCAAATGAGATACATTTCCTTCTACTTAGACCATTTTTGTAAGTCTTTGTTACTTAAGGATTGAGATGGGAAGGTTTCCAAAGAATGAAACATACTGAAAACATCTGGCTGTAGTGTCTCTCACACACAATTACGACCAAAAAAATACAGACTGGGAAAAACGAGACCATTGACCCAACCTCAGACCTTGAAATTTACAAAACGAACACACAGCAGGACAGGTTGTGTCCACATTCTGTTAAATTCCCCTCCTTCCTGATTGTCCCCCAAGAACCAGAGGGCTAAAGGGAAGGGAGCAACATTTTGCTAAAATAAGTCTGTGAGATTTGACCTTCAGAAACAAAAGCTGGAAAGACAAACTATATTTCCTATAAAATGTGGAACTGGGGGAGAAGAGTTTGACAGTGGTATGAATAGAGGGCAATTTACAGAGGAGGCAGAACTGGAATATAAGTACAATATTACCTATATATAATCATTGGGTAGAATTTTGTTGTTCTTGTCTTGATTTTTAAGCCAAATTTGTAATACATTGCATCAAATAGTTGTAGGTTATAGCCCAGCATTAATTCATGACAATACTTACTTTATGGTATTTATTTAACCATTTTCTTAACACTTTCTATGTTCCAGGCCTATTCTAAGTGCTTTAAATACATTAACACATTTTAATTAAGCCTGATAAGAGCCCTGAGAAGAAGGTATCATTAGCTCCAGATGGGGAGACTGAGGCACGGAGTGGTTAAATAACCAGCCAGGATTACATAGCTAGTCAATCTCAGAATTGGGATGCAATGCGAGCCAGTTTACTGTAGCTCCAGGGCCTAGTTTTTAATCAGGCTTTTTGCCTGATACAAAAAGACATTTCATTCTCTTTTGTGATTCTGCCCAAGCTATTCTCACACTGGAATCCCCTCCCTTCTGTCTCACCCCTTCCCTGCCTGCCCAGCCAGCTCCTGCTTCTTCCTCCAGAGTCAGCTTGGGTTTACCTGGTGCTTGAAGCCTTCTGTGACTTACATACAGATCTAGGCCCCTGTGGGTTGTGATCTCAATGTCTTGCTCATACCATACAGACATATGCTACTTTTTGTCTATCTTGTATTAAATTATCAGCCATTGGCTTGAGGCTGTCTCTGTATTCTTGAGTTCCTTCCTAAAAAAACTGAAACCTAATTTAGAAATACATTTTTGCAACAAATAACTTATGTCTCAGCCACTCCATAGGCAGCCAGCTAGCTGATCAGGCCGTGTCTAAATAAGGCAGATGCTTCTTCCTGTTCAGCCTATAAGAACTTTCTGCTCACACTGCTGAGTGGGGGCTCTCTGAACCCCTTCTCGTTCTAAGTGCTGCCTGAATCATGAATCATTCTGTGCTTCAATAGACTCTATTAAATTTAGTTCATCTAAAGTTTTTCATTTAACACTAGCTTCCAGTCTTCTTTCTCTGGAAGAGAAAGGACCCACCTGCCCATCCTATTCTTTGGAGGTAGCCCATGTGATACAAGTGAAGCCAGTCAGAGTGCCAAAGAGGGCCTGATGGGGTAGTGCAGGCCTGTAACCCCCAGCCACTCAGGCTGAGGCAGGAAGAGGGCAAGTTCACAGCCAGCCTGGGGAAACTTAGAGAGATCCTGTCTCAAAATAAAAGAAATTAAAAAAGGCTGAGGGTGTAGCTCAGTGGCATACAAGTCCCTGGGTTCAATCTCCCACTCAAAAAAAGAAAGAAAGAAAGAGAAAACCAAGAACACACAGTTCAGCAATGATCAGGTGACCAACATCTGTCTAATTATAGTGAACCTTGAGGATGAGCAGAAGCTGCTGGAACGAAACATGAGTTTCCACTGTAAGCCTGGGGCTGCCAGCTGATTTCTTGTCTCCACATGCTCCCTGAGAATGAAGCCAGAATGAACAGAGCCAGAAAGGAATGGGAGAGAGGGAGAGTCTGCAAGTAGCACTCTTGGATCCTCTGGATGGGGTGCTGCCTAAATTCACGCTGAGTCTTATATTTGATGCACTAACAAACCCCCTTTTTTGGGGTATGCCAGTTTGAGTTTTTATCATTTACAACCACAGGAATATTAGGCAACAGATGTATTTATTTCATGGTCTATCTATGTGTCGATATATCTAAGCTCTTTCATTCTACCAATGTGTCTCTCTACTAGACCAAAATTCCTAAAGGGCAGCAGATGTTCAATAACTATTTGCGGAATGCATTTGGCTGACGGTGTTGTCCAAGGCACGGAGCCTAGATGAGGGACATTGTTAGGGTGGCTAATGAACTTGATTTAAGATATGACCACGGGACTCTGTCAGTCAGGCTGAAGGATGGAATTGAAAGGGAAGGGGCAGATGCCAGACAAAGATTTAGCAATAGCTTAAGCTTGGGTGCCACCCTGTTCTGCATGTTTGTGTCTGTATGTGTTTCAGTAATTTTCTCTTTAGCAGTAAAATAAAATTAAAATAAATTTTAAATTTTATTTTACCAGCCAGTTATTACCTAATTAATCACCTATCTCGGCCAGTTTATAGCTAGGGGACAAATTAATGTTAGAGAATCAGAGACTCCCATATGAACAAAGTGAGCATGATAATCACAGAAAAGAGCTTTTGTTAAATAATACCTTCAGGTCTTCTTAAGGACAGGGCTGGGGGTTTAGAGGTCCACATTATTCCATTTTCAGTGAAGATGACTTCTTGGAGCATCAGCTACCAGGGAAGGGCCTGATCAAAACAGATCTGGGAGGTGTCTTCTCTAACTACCAGTCAAGAGGGCACTCCTAAGAAGACCACTGGAGGGTATAAGCAGCAGCACCCAGTAACAGCTCCAGGACTCAGTGGAAGGGAGGCCTGAGGACCTTGTTAGTTTCCCATTGTCTCCCACAAGAAAGTAGCCAAGTCCCATGAAAGCTGAATATCTCCACTCACCTTCCTCCTGCCCCTGACCTAGGTCCGGAGGAAAATGGTCTCCATTTGTTTAGCTCTGGGATTATTTCTTCTGCTCTGACTTGACACCGACCAGGCTCCCAGCTATGAGATGGGCTCAGGGAGAGAGTAGGCCCCCGGGAAGACCTCATTCTCCAAGGTAAGAGATCTTTAACAGTATTGTGCAAAAGAACCTTCTGTGATATAGAAATCTTTTCATTCATGCAGTTCATTGTGGAAGCATTAGCTTCACGTGGCTAACGAACACCTGGCTAGTGCAGTTGAAGAACAGAATTTTTAACTGAATTTAGCTAGTTGAAGTTTAAACAGTGTTTAGTGGCTGCCATATGGGATAGCATAGTTTTATAGCTTTCTTCTCTTTCCTGCTTAGTTTTACCCATTTCTCTTCGTCCCTTTCTGTTGTACAAAAATGCTCATGGGAATGTAGACTTTCTATGTTCTCAAACCCTCTCAATTTGGGCAGTGGCCTAATCCAGTGGATACACAAAGAGTCAGTTGAATATAGCCTCTTTTAGCTGAAGGGAAAGATTTTTATAGTAAATCAAAAACAGAATTCTTTGTTTTGTTGTTTGAAATATTTTTTTAGTTGTCAATGGACCTTTATTTTATTTATTGATACATGGTGCTGAGAATCAAACCCAGTGCCTCACACACGCCAAGCAAGTGCTCTGCCACTGAGCCACAACCCCAGCCCCCAAAACATAATTCTTAAGGAATAAAATGACATACTGCCATTTTACATTACTATTTTTTTAACTCCTTTAAAATGATTATCTACCTTTAAATAAAAACAAAAATTAAAGCCCCATAAGACCCTCAGGGGCAAAGAATGTGTTTGTAAAGGATTCTGAAGCTAGGATCCCTGGTTCAAGATTTGACTCTTTCACTTATCATGGGCAAGTTATTGAACTTCTCAGAATCTCAGTTGTCTTCTCTGTAAAATAGAGATAAAATGTTTATCTCAGAAGGTTGTAATAAAACTTAAATTTTTTTCTCTATGAAAAGCATGTGGGGCAGAGCTCAGCACGTAATGGGTGTTAGTTGATGTTCACTAATGTTCACTTAGCACAACACCTGGCACAGAGCAGGTACTCAGGTGTTTCTGGATGAAGGAACCACTGGGCTAAGGATGCTGCCACCAGGTGGCAGTGGAGACTCACTTATGAGGCCCTAAGCGAACACAGAGCTCCTTTATCAAATTCCTGGAAACTCCCTCCGGAAGCACAGACGCCAGACTTGAAGCAGGGAGCAGCACCTCACTCAGGCCTTCAGGAGAAGGAGGCCTCTCTCCTCTCTGCCTCTCCTCTCTGCTCTTTGCTGTGATGAACATTCTCCTTTCCCTCCACTTCCTAGGATCATTCAGCTGCCAAGACAAAATACCACAGACCTGGCGACTTCAAGGACAGACATTCCTCACAGTTCTGGAGGCCATAGCCCAGCCTCAGAGTGGCACTGGGGTTAATGTCTGGAGAGGCCGCTTCCTGGTTCGACAGCTGCTTCTTACTGTGTCCTCAGAGTCCTCTGCTCTGCCCACGGAAAGAAAGACACCATCCCATGTCTCAGGTGTTTCTCCCTCTTCTTATAAGGATGCCAGTCTTAGCAGGCTGGGCCCCAGTCAGTCCATAACACCCACCCTTTTTTTCTTTTTTTGGGGGGTGGGGTACTGGGGATTGAACTCAGGAGTGCTTAATCACTGAGCCATATCTTCAGCCCTTTTTATTTTTTTGAGACAAGGGCTTACTACCGTTGCTTAGGGTCTCTCTCAGCTGCTTCGGCTGATCTTAACTTGAGCTCCTGCTGCCTCAGCCTCCCAAATCTCAGGGATTACAGGCATGTGCCATCAAACCTGGCTTTTATCTAATTCTTAATTTTTCACCCTTCCTAACCAGGTGGTTTCCCTTACTTATTCCCTATTAATCCTGCCTTGCTAATCACTCAACCTTAGTAAGACTTCTCTGGGTAGTTCTATTGGTTGTCAACTGAACACCTGTAGGGGGCATTCTTCACTTCCTAGCACAGATCTGTGTATGCGTTATGACAGTGTTGGGAGAGATGGCAGTGACAGGTCTTTAGGAAGGGGAGTCTGTTCTAATTCACATGGTGGTTTGGCCCCCTTCATTTTCCTCCATTCCTTCCCTCTTCCTTTCATTTCCTTCTTCTCCTGCTTCTCTTCTTTCCTATTCTCCTCTGCTGACCCTAAAGAGATTACTCAATGCATCACATCACACATTGGTTCAGTACCTTTAGTGGACCTCCCTCTGTGTGGAGGCTGGATGGTTCACTCTGTCTTTGCACCTTTCAGCCAGCCAGTGCACCCACACCCACGATGTCCAGACCCAACAGAACGAGCCCCTGACATCCTGGGATAATTCACAGTCTGCATTTACCATGGGGCAGACATTAGGACCCAAAGAAGTGCAGGGGGGGGGCGCATAGACTCAGCATCCTAAACTAATATTCCCCGGAGACTCAGTGCTGTTCACGGTTCCAATCCCTCTGTCTGTATTATGTTAAATCATCAAAAAATCTTATTTTCTGGGTGAGAAATCTAAGCTTCAAAGAATGTGACAGAGACTCCTAATTCTTCCCCAATTTCCATTTTCTCTTCCTTTTCTTAGGAAGCAGAAGCCCATGAATTTTAGGTGGGCACACAGCTAAGAACTGTCTACATTTTTCAGCTTCCCTTGCAATTTGATATGGCCGTGTGACTACATTCTGGCCAATTGAATTTAAGTAGCAATCTGATGCCTCTGCCGTTTCAGGATCCCATCCTTAGCAGGAAGCTACTTACCTTGCTTGTCCTCTTTTCCTTGTCCTGGCTGAAGGGAATGGCTAAAGGCTTGGACCATGAGGGCAAGGACTATAAGCTGGAGAAGAGCAAAACAATACAGAAGAAACCTGCTCTCTGGATGAGCTTATGGACAAAACCACATGCCTACCCTGAATCTATCCTAAGATGGTGATGCAAACAAGAAATACACTTCTAGTTTTTAAAATCACTTTGTGTGCTCTTTGTTACAGCAGCTCAACCTGAATTCTGACTAGTATACATAGAGGTTAAGTAACATGCCTGAGATCGCACAGCTAATAAATGACAGCAGAAGAATTTGAACCCATGCTCCAGCCTTCTAAACTGTGCAATGACAATGTCTTATTCCTCAAAAGGTTTTAAATCCCATGTAAGAAAACACCTTGTATTGGACATTGAAAGAACAGTCAGGTGTCTATCTTGCAGTTCTTTTCCTGAGTACCTGAAATCCCCATCGTTATTCCTGGTTTGGGGGAATTTGGAGTCTGGTTAAAAAGCAACATGATGTGGGAAGAGCAGCACTGGAAGCCATTGTCATCCACGGATGTCCTGGCCCTAGAAAAGCTCTTTCTCTCTGGCCTCAGTTAAGAGAAAGTAGGACACGAGACAGGTGAGATTTGATGGAATGCAGTGGTGTAGATGGGCAAAATCATATTTCTACTTAAGGGAAGAGACTATTGGGAAAGAAAGCAGAAGGATCTCTTGCCTTGGAGGAAGATCAGAATAATGTCCATCCTGGCTCTGGCCATGTCGGAGCCCTAAATCATGGAATGATGGATTTTTGTTTGTTTGTTTTAGTGTGGCAAAGGACATTTGCAGATGTGCTTATGTGAAGAAGATGAGATAGGGAGATTATTTTAGACTATTTGGGTGAACCCAGTCTAATCTCAGGGGGCCTTACAAAGGCAAGATAGAGGCATTGCTGGTTTTATAGAGGAAGGGGCCATGAGCCAAGGAAGGCAGGTAGCCTCTAGAAGCTGGAAAAGGAAATGGGTCCTCCCCTAGAACTTCCAGAGGAATAAGTCCCGCTGTTACCTTGGTTTTAGTCATGTTAAACTCATTTTGGATTTCTATCCTCCAGAACTATAAGATAATAAACTTGTGGGATTTTCAAGCCCAGGTTTGTGGTGATCTGAAAGGGTCAGTGCATGTGGTGTCAGGTGTGGGAGCCAGGTGGCTCACATAAAGGGTTTCATTGACAATGGTTTAATGAGAGAGGGACTTTACAGAGGTGTGGCCTGGTAAAGGGTGCCAAATAAAGAGAGAACACAGATCTCAGCACAAGGAGATCACAGCAGGAAGCCAGTACTGCCCTGAGGCCTGAGGAAACCGTGCTCCTGGGTCCGGGAGAGCTGGGACCATGGAAGGGGATACCCAGCAGAAGCTGTGCCACCAGGGTGGGCTGCAGGCTGGACAGATCCCCCAAAAGTTCTGTTATGTACGGGAAGCACTGATGGTGAAGACACTTTAGAAAAGACTTCTGTCCCCAGGAGAGATTCACAGTGCATTTCTTAGTCAGCCTCTCAGGTCAACCCAGATATAGAGTTGTCCCTCAGTACTGGGCAGCAGGGAGGGGACCCCTCTGTAGATAACAAAATCCACAGATGCTCAAGTTTCTTATGTAAACTGTCATGATATAGCGCTGGGGTTGTAGCTCAATGGTAGCGCACCTGCCTAGCATGGGTGAGGCACTGGGTTCAGTTCTCGGCACCACATAAAAATAAATACAGTAAAGGTATTGTGTGTGTATATACACACTATATATATATATCCTTATATATAAATAAACATAAATATCATTCCATTGTAAATATATATATATATATATATATATATATATATATATATATATATATATTTAAAATGGCATGGTATTTGCATTTAATCTATTCCCATGCTCCCCTACTCTTGAAGTCATCTCTGGGTCACTTCTAATACCTCATATAGTATAAACACTATGAAAATAGTTGTTATACTGTATTTGTTTAGGGAGTAATGACAAGAAGAAAAATTCTGTGCATGTTCACTACAGAGGCGATTTTTATTTCTGAATATTTCTGGTCCGTGATGGTTGAATTTCTGATGGACAGGGCCAGGTGTGCTGACATTTGACTTAACAATGAAGGAACTCAGAGATACCTGTTTGTGGGGCTGGGGATGTGGCTCAAGCGGTAGTGTGCTCGCCTGGCATGCATGCGGCCCGCGTTCAATCCTCAGCACCACATACAAACAAAGATGTTGTGTCCGCCGAAAACTGAAAAATAAATATTAAAAAAATTCTTTCTCTCTCTCTTAAAAAAAAAAAAATTCTCTCTCTTAAAAAAAAAAAGATACCTGTTTGTGAATCTTAATTTTTTTTCTAGCTTTTACTTTGTTTCGAATATATAAAAATGCCTTCAGAGAATATGATTTATATATTTTTTTATTTCCATGGTTCTTTTTAAATGGGGAAAACCATATATAATTGGATCATAGGGTATATAGACTGAAGGGCAGCTATCCATGCGTGCAAAAGCCCAGCTAATTGGCTAAAGCTATAAGCTGATCCACACCATCCACCATGGGGCAGTCACCCATATTTCAGGCAAAATAACAAGGGGAAAATTAAAGTCCCTCTAGTTTTCCTCTAGTAGTGGTAACCCTAACCCCAAATCCAGAATCATTTGGGAGAATGTGCGAAGGGGAACGGGGACTTTGATCTTTTCATAGTTTCCTTCTTGGTAAATCCATTTCTATTTTCAAGCCAAATCTCATATTATGGTTTCCTGCTAACTTTAGTTCCCTGTAAAGTTTACCTTTGCCTTTTCCCTCTCTGCCCTCAGGCATTCAACGAACACATTACCTTGTTATTTTTCCACATTTAAATATTTTCCAGAAATGAAGTCCATGATAACAGCATTGTGACACCAATTTGGGTCTCTCTTTTCTCTCAAACTTTTCGGTGGTCCCTTGATTTATATTAAATGCATATACATTTGAAGCCTAGAGTTTGTCTAAGTAGAAACAGCTTGATTCTCTTAAAAATAAAGCCAGGACAAAATAGTTACCAGCAAGTTGGAAGAATCAAGTCGATTTGGTTCAATTCAATAGTTTTTAGAATTTGTTCGATCTTCGTTTGTTATTACTTTCTGTTTCCACTCCTTCAAACAAAACAAGTTCTAAGCAAATTCACATCTATTTTTACAGATGAAGTCAATGACCTTAACCGGATAAATTTAAAGAAAATTTAAACCCAAATAAATTCATTTGTATCTTGCTCATGCTTGCCATGATCTTAATATGAACTGGTTTAAATTTATTTTTCCACTCAACTTGGGGGGGGGAGGGTTTGCTAGGAAAATAATGTAAACAGTCCTCAGACTAACCCTAAAAGGTGGCTAATATTATTATTTTCACAACACAGGCAAGAAAAATGAGACTTAGTCAAAAGCGACCTGCCCAGACTCAAGTACTTAATAAGTGCCACACTCAGGATTTGAGCCCTGGAATGTTTAATCCTGATGCCTGTGTTTCACTGCTTGGCTCCTCTGTAACCAGTTCTCATAGTTAGCTAGCCATGAAATAAAATGTAAGATCATCGAAGGCAAGGGATGTTTTACTGTGCTTTGTTATGACACATTTCTAGAGCCTAAGACACCTACCTAAAACATGACCCTGGGCATGTTCTAAATACACATATATTGGATAAATACATGATTTAAAGATGATCTGACAGTATCTCCATTTGATAATGTGCTATTTGGTTGCCTTCCCTGCAGCCATGACTCTGTCACTCCAGTTATGTGTGGATCCAGAGTTTTCAAAATATGACTCAGGGAAAGAGCATCCTAATCCTGCTTTAGGGTAAGATCCTGGTTGATCTAAAGCCATGGTTTTCACTTGAAGATTGATCTAGGCCTGTCTGGAGAAATCCGTGGTTGTCATAACAGAAGGAGGCCTGAGATGCTGGTAAACATCCTACAATGCACAGGGCAGGCCGCCCACAACAGATGAGTTTCTGGTCCACGGTGTAAGTGGTGCTGAGGTGGAGCACCCGGGGTCTAAGTCAATCCTGGTGGTCCTGTTGCCCATGAACCTCGTGGTTTACCCCTGATCAGGATGAGTACTTCTGACCAATGAGACACAGCAGAAAGCTACTAGGGGAGTAGGACAGAATGTAAATTTCCTCTCCCTATCCTCTTCTTCTTCTTCTTTTTTTTTTTTTTTGCAGTGGAAATACACTTCCAGCATTGGCTCAGACATGTCCAGCTACAGATTGTAATCCCCAGCCTCTCTATTTCAGGGTGTGGCCGTATGACAAGGAGATTTTGGCCAATGGGTTGTGAGAAAAATTGCGTCCAATTTCCGGGTCCTGTCCCACCCCGCCCCCACCCGGTACTGGGGCTTGAACCCAGGGGTGCTGTGCCACTAAGCCATGTCCCCAACCCTTTTTATTTTTTGAGATAGGGTCTCACTAAGTTGCTGAGGCTGACCTTGAACTTCTTCCTGACTTGACCTTCCAAGTAATTGGAGTTACAGGTGTGTGTCACTGACCTGGACCCTGATGCTGTTGGTAATAAGGAGATCACTTCTTCATTTCTTTATTATCCCCTATTTGTCAACTTGGGAAGTGTGTTGATGATCCAGCTTTAAGTACCTGCATGGACTCCAGGAAATGGCAGAGCAACAAGATAGAAAGCCTTATAGACATTGGGACTGATACATGTGAAGAAATAAACTTTCGTTTGTCTGAATCATCAGTTTTTTTGACCTTTAGTTTCATCAGTTTAGATTTAAGATGTACTCTAATAGGGGTGCTTCTGGGAAAGTGTTTCCTCTGTGATAAAACACTCAAACACACACAGAGGAAGGGATTGTTCATCCAAAGGATGTTGTGGGGTTTGTGTGGGATGTCTGGAACAATGACTACCATCTTGTGACCATGTGAGGAGGTGGCCAGAGGGTCAAAGTTGACCTGTTAAATTAAAATGTCATGAGAAGTTCATTAAGAACCCAGATCTTTGTTGAACCATTTAGGTGACTAACTCTGCATCTCCCCTCCATGAGAACTTCTTATTAAGCAAACTAGAAAATTGACAATATTTAAGCTATTTAGAATTTGGGGGTTTTGTTGTTGTTTTCCCAATGATAACCTTATCCTAATTAATTTCCTCTGTGTATTTAAGCATAAGGAAATTACCTGTCACTCTAAGTATGTTCAGCCCATATTTTAGTTTTTGTGACACTGTGACCAAAATACCTGGCAAGAACAATTTGGAAGAGGGAAAGTTGATTTGGGGCTCGTGGTTTCAGAGGTCTCGGTCCATAGATGCTCTCGGCCCCAGGTGAGGCAGAACTTCATGGTGGGAGGGCTCAGCAGAGGCTGTTCAGCTCCTGGAAAGGTCAGGTAGCCAGCCGGCGGGGGTAAGGGGTGATAGGGGACACAGGGAAGATGCTTGCTTTCAGAGCACATCCCCAGTGACCCATCTCCTCCAACCATGGCCCACCTGCCTGCAGTTACCAGCCAATCAGTTCATTCAAACTAAGACGGAGTAGGTCACAGCTCTCAAAACTCAATCATTTCACCTCTGAATATTCCTGCACGAACAGGAACTTTTGGGGGAGACCTCACACGCAAACCATAACATTTACCAACTCGTGTTGCTTTTCTCCCTACTTCTCACCCATCCCCAGCCAGGTTAATCTGCATCTAAGAGGTTTCACTCTATTCCCATTGATATGTTCAGGATTTCTAAAGCCGAGGAGAGCATCTTGGGAAAATATAGTCACGATGACATGAAGGCGCACCACAGAGCTACGGGCCCCGGGAGACTTCCTGCTTCATCAGAGACAGAACTTCCAAGAAGTCAGGGACTTCACTGCCCTGGAAAAGGTGGCTGAGGAGGGAGGGATGTCACTTGCATGTCAATGGTGCCCCCTAGCGTTCTGTGCTGTGAAGTCACTGGAGGACCACACGAGGTCACCCCAGATTAAAGGCCTCACCTCAGCCCAGTTAAGCTCTGGGCACTCCAGCTCATACTGACTGGTTTGTGAGGAGGGCAAACTCCTTGGATGATCTTGAAATGAAAGCAAGGCTGTTCCTTGGAAGTAGAGGCCAAACCCCTCTGTTCCCCTCTTTGGCAGATGAGGGCCTTTGCCCTCTTCTGCTTTCCGCCATCTGGGCACTCACTCCATCTACTTCCTGCCAGCTGCTGCCTCCTACTTTTGAACTCATCTCGGGGTTGTTTGCAGAGCAGCCAATTAGTCTCCTTACCCTGCCCGAAGAGTCCCAGGGAAGCAGTATAACCAGCAGCCCCTCATTATCCCACTTGTAAGCACCGTGGCTCTCCATGGGACAGGGCTTATTTGCACATGGCTCTTTAACCCTTCCTTGAAAGAGTTCCACTGAGCGCGTGTGCGCACATGTGCACACTCACACGCACCATCTACCACCCAGTACAAGACAGGGAATAAGGTGAGTGTGCAAAAACTGAGGTTTGAAAGTGAGACATGCTTTGGGAAGAAATGCAGTTTTAAACATAACACTTCTACTTACCTACAGCATGGAAGGAAAACCCAGTAACGATAGGTTTTGAGCCCCAGTGCAGAATCCAGCAAAGACTTTTTCCTAATGCGTGGACTTGTTAGTATGAAAGAAATCTTAGAAGGACATGGAAGCAAATTGCACCATATTATTCATTTACTGAAGTACCTTGAGTAAAGAAGAGGATTTTACACAGGTGAAACTTTTCCTGCCCCAGACCCAGAAAGAATGGTTGTCTTTCAGGTTGAGCAAGGAGATGCTTCAGCTTTTTTTTTTTTTTTTAACTTCCTCCTCTTGTTGGGAATGGGACGAAATATAAGTATGTATTTATATATTTTTTGGTACTGGGGATTGAACCTAAGGGTGCTCTACCTTTTTATTTTCTATTTTATTTATTTTATTTTTAATTTTGAAACAGTGTCTCAGTAAGTTGCTGGGGCTGCCCTCAAACTGGGGATCCTCCTGCCCCAGCCTCCTGAGTCGCTTGGATAACAGGCAAGCACCACCACACCCAGCCTCTTCCAACTCTTTTTATGAAAACACCACTGGGCTCTTGTGCACTCTTATTAGGGTTTTTCACTTTCAGACATTCCTGCCTGATACCCAGTTAAGATCTATTTATCTAGGGCATCTATTTGATGCCCTCTCTGATACCTGAGCAAACCATCTGTCAGGCTGGACAGACTGGACGAGAGCTGCTTTAACCCACGGAGCATGGGAGTGATAAAGAGACCTGTGGAGGTTAAAGATTCTTGTGGGGTGGGTCCAGCGAGTGCAGATGGGTGGAGGTATTTGTGTTTCTTTGCTTCTCTGCTCCTATTACCACAACTTCTTTGCATCCTGTGACAGCCACATTCGGAGGAGAGTGAAGGGGAAGCTTTGACTTGTCTCGATGGTAGTTAAGGCCTCGGCCCCAGGACTAACCCCACTGGGAAGGTAGTGAGAAAGTTCCTTTTCCCATAAATAATCAGGGCTGTCATATTTGGATGAGTTAATCTAAGTGGAGCACCAAGAACAGTGCCTGGCTCATAGGATGCAGCACCCAAGCCTCACCTGTTACCCTGCATCTTCCACCCAGGCCCTCTGGCGATCATACTCAGTAAAAAGGCCTGAGAAACTCTCTCTGAGGCAGATCTTCCTCTTGATTGCCTCTTTTTCATGCGTCCTTTGCAAAAGGGGGCTTTAGATCAAGAGCTGAACAAAGGGAGATTACCCCTGCAAGCCTGCTCCAAGCTGAGAAGCTTCTGGCTTTGTGGTGAGCTGGGGACCCCTGTTGGCAGCCAGAGAGCACAGGAAGCAGGAACCGGCAGGGATAATACAGAAATCTGCTGCAGGCAAGTCTCTGCGCAAAGTAGCAAAGTTCCAAAAACGTGGCTGTGCCAGATTTTATGTACTAAAGGGAGGGTTGACCCCTCCAGAGAGGAGAGACTCGGGGTTCCTTTAGGAAGGAACTCACTTCTGTAAGGCAGGAAACTCAAGGCACCACCGGCCAAGGAGAGAGAGGAGGCACCTCCCCGCCTGTCTCTGAACCCGGAAACTCAAGGCCAATTGTGCACGTTTGGGCGTCTCTTCTCTGCCCTACTCCCCAAGAATGTGCTCTGTGAGCAGTTCACACCCTTTGCAAGACGCCCTTTCATGCTCTGCTGACTCCCTTCCCCACGGTGTTCATGGTCTGGCAGCTTCTGCCACTGTCCCAGGCAAAGACCTGCCCCAGTGTCCCCTCTCGTGAACCAGGGGCTTTCTGACTTACCCACCTGTCTTTCTGGGATCTTATAGCTGCAGTCTTCAATTTTACAAATCGATGAAAGAAGTGTGATTATGTGGTCCTGTGCATTAACTTGACCCTGGTCCCTTCTCCCTTTCTCAATACCCTCACTCCCCCCCTCACAGGGCGCAGGCTCTCCACTTTTGAAGGCACATTGTTGGGGAATGAGTATTTAATGGTCTCCGTGTTGTTTTTTTTTTTCCTTTTGTGGGCTCAGGGGTGAAAATGTTATGGAACTGACTAGAGATGCTGTAGGACAATATTTTCCATGTACTAAATGCCACTGATTTTATGTTATGTTTCATCTCAATAAGATATGAACATTTTCACATACTGAATATTGGCCCAGATATCAGGCAAACAAGTTCAGGAAAATGCTGTCAGTGGAGGAATGAGGAAATACCCAGCCGGGTTGGCCCTCCTCACAGCCCTGGTGAGGACCAGGAGGGTAACAAAGAAGAGAGAACAGGAAGAACAGCCTGTCAGGCCCGGGGCAGCACAGAAAGGGTGTGGGCTGGGGTGGGCCGTGCATTAGTAAGGTGTCAGCTGCCATGGAGCTACCAAGGCCCACAGGGTCAGCTATGACAGAGCCACATGCTTCTTTTTGTGGAGTCCCTTTGGCTAGGTAAATCACAACTGGCCACTCAGGGTTCCCTGCACCAAGCGTGTCACTCATCCCATCACCAAATAATGCTGCAGTCTGACAACCCGCCCCCTAGGAGATTTGAAAGGCTAATTGAGAATGAAGAAGCCAGCATTCACAGAGGGCTTCCTTTCACTACCGCCTTCAGGAGAAGTTTCTAGAGGCGACCTGGCCCAGGGGTAGGGGTGTCAGAGAAAACACAGGATGCCCTGTTAAGTTTTGAATTTCTGCTAAAAAAAATACATTTGTTAAAAGATAGAATGGATAAGGAATAAAAAGAAAGCTATGATTTAATAAATTAAGAATTAAAAAATATATATTTTTAGCCCAGGTATAGTGTCCCGTGACTGAAATCCCAGTGGCTCGGGAGGGTGAGGCAGGAGGATTGTAAGTTCAAAGCCAGCCTCAGCAACTTAGCGAGGGCCTAAGTAACTTAGCAATAACCTGTCTCAAAAAATAGAAAATAAAAAGGGCTGGCTGGGGGTGTGGCTCAATGGTTAAGAGTCCCTGGGTTTAATCCCTGGTACCAAAAAAAAAAAAAAAAAGATAATGATAATAATAAAATAAAATATTTTAAAATTAATATTTAAAATTGTCAAAATGGTATATATTTATGATGTACAACATCATGTTTTGGAATAGGTATACATGTGGAATGGCTAATCAAGCCAAGTACAAGTTCCCTCACAGATTTATCTTTTTGTGTGTGGGGGGTTAAAACACTTAAAATCTACCCGTGATTTTCAATTATTCAACACACCGTATGCAATGTGAAAAACTGTAGCGATAGACCTATATAGTGATTAACTATAGTCACCACATTGTACAAAAGGTCTCTTCAACTTATTCTTCCTGACTTTCTGAAATTTTGTATCCTCTCACCAATGTTTCCCCAATCCATCCCCTATTAACAACCTTTCTACTCTCTGCTTTGAAGAGTTGACTTTTTAAAATTTTCACATATAAAGTGAAATCATGCAGCACTTGTCTTTCTGTGACTGGCATATTTCACTTAACATATTCAACCAACAGGTTCAACCATATTGTCACAACTGACAGGATTTTTTCCTTCCTTTTTTAATGCTGAATAGTATTCCACTGTATACATGTACCACATTTTCTTCATCCATTCATAGATGGACACTTAGTCTGATTCCATATCTTAGCTAATGTGGATAGTGCTGCATTGAACAGAGGGGTACAGACATCTCTTCAATATACTGATTTTGATTCCTTTAGATATATATCCAGTGGTGAGAATGCTGGATCACATATATTTTCATCCATTTCTTAAAATTATTTTTTAGTTGTAGATGGATATGATACCTTTATTTATTTATTTACATGTGGTGCTGAGGATCGAACCCAGTGTCTGACACATGCTAGGCGAGCACTCTTCCACTGAGCCCCAGCCCCAGCCCATCTTAGTCCATCTTTGATACTCTAACAACAATACCCAAGACTGGGAAATTTATAGAAAACAGAAATTTGTTTTCTTACAGTTCTGGAAAATGGAAGTCCCAGATCCAGATGCTGGCCTTTGGTCCTTGGTGAGGGCTGCTCTTTGGTTCCAGAATGGCATCTTGTTGCTGTGTCATCTTGTGGCAGAAGGCAGAAGGGAAAAACAGGGACCCATGTTGTGTTGTCACATGGCAGAGAAGCAGCATAGAGCAAACCCACTTCCTCGAGCCCTTTTCAAAGGGCCCTAATCCCATACATGAGGATGGAACCCTTGTCACTTCATCACTTCCTTGAAAGCTCCCCCTCTTAATACCACCCAGTGGGACTGAGTTTCAACATGAATTTTGGAGGGTGCACAGTCAAACCTTAGCAATCCACTCATTCTATTTTTAATTTTGTGAGCAACCTTCGGTGCTGTTTTCCATAATGGCTGTACTAATTTACATTCTCCCCAGGAGTGTGCAAGGAAGAAAAAATACTTTTAAAGCATAATTATGTCCTCCAAAGTTTTCATCCTTTATTTGAAATTCCAATTGGACAGAACATCCTGAATTTTTTATTTGCTAAGTCTGGCATCCCCACAAGAGAATCTCTGATGGGATTCCAGATTTTGCTTCGGTTGTGAGTTTGGAGAATGGTTGGTCTTTTCTGGGGCTCACACTGCCCTATCATCCCTGTCTATGAAATACTCAGTCTCCCAAAAGATTGTGCAGCTTCAAATGCTACCATCCTCAGATTGGTAACACATGGCCTCTGGCCTGGCTTTGTTGGTTGACACTCTGCTGGTGGCAGCTGTAGCTTCCACAGTGTCCACAGGTGGAAACAGCCCTCCGCACAGAACCTTCCAGATGGAAACAAGCTGTGATCTGCGATAGCGGGAAGGGCTGAGCTCAGCCCACTCTGGGCAACCTGGCTCCTTAAGAAGACCTCTGTGCTGGAGGGACCAGATTCTGCTAAAAAATTTGCCCAGAGGTTGGCCACTTGTGGACTTTGACATCTCCTTCTGCCTCTGTTTCTCTAGCCCGTGAGGGCAGCGTGAGGAAGAAGGTACACCACAGTGGGGAAGTCTTTTCTAAATAGTTAGGAACTCAACACAGCTGGATTATCTTCCCTTGGCAACAAGCTGGAAAACCATTATTAAAGCCCCGTGGCCTCAGTGAGGACCTAGACTCAAGAACCGGACCACAGAAAGAACAGAACTCTGTTGACTTTTTCTTGTGATACTGGGGATTGAAGCCAGGGGGCGCTCGACCACTGAGCCACATCCCCAGCCCTTTTTTATATTTTATTTAGAGACAGGGTCTCACTGAGTTGCTTGGCACCATGTTTTTGCTAAGGCTGGCTTTGGACTTGCAATCCTCCTGCCTCAGCCTCCTGAGCCACTGGGATTACAGGCATGCACCACTGTGCCCGGCAACTCTGTTGACGTCTAAATCCTTGAAATGATTTGCAAGCCTGGTAGCAAAGGGCACCCGACCACCTTACCTTGCCCACTATTCAGCCCCTAGGCTTTGTATGCTTAAAGAGGCGAAGGAGAAAACAAAAAGGCTTCACTCTCATGATGAGAACCATGGTGTGCCTATTTACCCTGCGAAGTCCAAATGGTTCCTCTGTAGGCCGGGATGGAGGTCTTGCTGTGCGTCCCCCCTGGTGGGGCAGTGTGCCAGACCCCCCAAAACACACAATGCATTGGCTCCCACTCAAACAAACCAACATTCGATGCTGACCCTGTCCCCACCTACCACCCGTCCTTAACCACCCCTTCCTGGAAAATGTGATGGAGAAGGAGTAGCTGGCCAACTCCCGCACCACCTGGCCCTCCACAGCAGACCTGGACACTGGCCCGGAAGTCGCCCCTGCCCCCTCCACAGGCAGCTCCCGGGGATGTGCATGGGGCGGCACATCCTTCTTCTCACAGCTCTGGCTTCCTGTGGGGCAGCGGCGTCACCTTTGTTGGCTTGGCAAGATCTGACCTCGAATGACATGGGAAATGGAGGCCACCGGGCGAAATCGGGGAGGCTGAGCTGTGATATGCCACTATCCGGCATGGGGTGGGACCCATTGTCCTGAAGAGGGAGGGTCACTTCCCTCCACACCCAGCCCCAGCACTGCCTTCCCAGGGGCAACCAGCCCACCTCTCTCCCGCTGGGGCTGAAAACCCAGGTCTCACACCGTAACCCTCTTGCCGTCGGGGTAGCTGAACTTGACCAGGAGCTAACACCCAATCCTTTGTCTACAGCTTTAGAAAGTCTTAAATCCATTTAGAATAGCTGAGTTTGGGAGCCTTTGCAGGGAAGGAGTAGGTGGATGCAAAAGCCTACTTCTAGAGGTTTGCTCACTAAACAGGGCCACGCTGGAAGACTCACCACAATCCCAACAACCCCCAACTGAATGGCCCACTCAGATCATTTTTGACTAATTCAGAAATCTTGGAAATGCACCACATTCTTCTCACACACTTCTCTATCACATTTGCCTCCCCAGACCTGGCAGCCTTCTCCAGATCCCAAAGGAATAAGAATACCAATGAAATGTGGCTTCCCTCAACCTGGACCTTGAAAAGACTAAACAAAACAACCACTTAGATAGTAGAGAACCCAGCAATAATTCACAGGCTTCCTGCTCGGATAGACCCCCTGGAGCGAATGACTTTTCCACTCACACGCCACTGTTTGGGGGCATTCAGGTGACTGACGTGACCTAAGAGAGACTCTACTCCTTCTCAGGTTTTCTCGGGCTGCCCTTAGTGAAGAGATTTTTATCAGCTACTGTCAAGTGTCTCGTCAGCCTGGGCTCCCTGAGGTGTCAGCCCCAGCCCCAGGAGTGCTCCAGGCTGCACACTTCAATGTCACTTCCTCAGAGGCTTTTCCCGACCACCGGTCCACCACCTGTCTGTCTTGATTCTGTGATTATTTCACATTGTTCCTGTTACCATTAGAGCATTTACTACAAATGGCTGTTTCAACTTTATGTGATGATACATTTAATATGTGGCTTTTTCCTAAACTCTAAGCTCCACAAGAGCAGTGTAATGGACAGAATTGTTCCCATCAAATAAACAAACAAACAAACCCAAGATTAAATATTAAAGTCCAACTGAGGACTTGAGTGTGACCTTATTTGGAAATAGGGCTACAGCAGACACCATCAGGTAAGATGAGGCCCTGTTGGAGTAGGTGAGTCCCTGTTATAGTTAGATCTGGAATGTCCTCCAAAGGCTCATTCATTGAAGGCTTGTTCCCCAGCGAGTGGCACTCTTGGGAGGTGGTATAAACTTCAGAATGGAGGGGCCTAGTTGGAGGAGGTAGGTTACTAGGGATGTGTCCCTGAAGGGTCTATGTTGTCCCACACCTCTTTTCCTTCTTAGCTGCAAGAGGTGAGCAGCTTTCCTCTGTCATGCCCTTCTGCGATGATGGACAGCTTCACCACAGGCCCAGAGACAACACAGCCAGGTGATCATAGATGGAAACCTCTCAAACTAGGAGCTAGAATAAACCTTTCCTCCTTTAAGTTGTTTATCTCAGGTATTTTGTCACAGTGACGGAGAGCTGACGAACACAGCTCTAAACGGAGATAAATTGGTGTCTTTATAAGAAGATGGTCACATGCAGATGCAGATGCAGGGGGAGAACGCCTCATGGTGAAAAAGGTGGAAATTGGAGGTATGTGCTTTCCAGCCAAAGAAGGCCACCAGACATTGGGAAGAAGCCAGGGGGATTCCCTTACAGCTTTCAGAGGAAGCACAGTGCTGCCTACATTTCATCTCTCTAGCTTCTAGAACTGTGAGATCATTGATCTTTGTTGCTTGAGCCACCCTGTTTGTGGTACAGTCATGTGTCACTAAACATTGAGGAAACAGTCTGAGAAATGCATCATTAGGTGATTTGATTGTGGTGTGAACATCACAGTCTGCACTTACATACACCCAGAAGGTTCTGGTCAATCATCCAACAAGACCCAGAGAGGCAGTAAACACAGGATGTATGGGGCTGTAACACAGCATACTGCGGTACAGGAATTTTTCTTACATATATATAAGCTGAAGGAATACACTCTAAAATAGCAATACAAAATACCATATAATTAATAAGTAAACCAGTCACATAGCCCTTCACTATCATTGTCAAATATTAGATACTCTACAAAATTATGTGTGCTGTGCTTTAATATGACTGGCAGCTCAGCGAGTTTGCCCACCACAGCATCACCACAAACACGTAGGTGATACTCTGTGCCATGACATTACAGTGGCTATGACCTCACAAGGCGATAGGGATTTTTTTTTTACCTCTATTATAATATATTGAGGCCATACTATAGGTTAGATCTGAATTGTTCCCCAAGGCTGATGGGTTAAAGGCTTGTCACTAGCCTCTGGTGCTATAGGGAGGTGGTGGGACCTTTAGAAGCAGGAGCCTAGTTGGAGGAAGTTTGTTCACTGGGGGCATGCCCTTCAAGGGGACAGTGGACCTCTGGACCTTCTCTGTGTCTTTGCTCCCTGGTTGGTTGCCACGAGGGGAACAGGTCTCCCCTGCCGTGCACTCCTGCTGTGTTACTGCCTCACCACAGGCCCAAGGCAGTGTGGACAAGTGGCCATGAATTGACACCTCTGAAACCATGGGCCAAGATAAGTCTTTCCTTCTTATAGGTTGTTCGTCTTGGGTATTTTGTCACCGTGATGTGAAGCTCACACAGACACTCTCATCCATGCCATCTGCCATTGTCTTCTGTGCGTGACTGCTTTATCATGGCCGCCCTGGGAAAACACTAAGAGTGAGAATGGTGTCTATTTTGTCCACTGCCGTATCCTCAGCGTCTAACCCAGTACGTGGCCCATAGCAGGTACTCAGCCAACACTGGTGAATGAATGGATAGCAGCTCAAGGACTCACCTTTAAAGAACAGAGAATTTCACTCTGGTGCTGACTGTCCCAGACGTTCCTTAACGGGGTCTTATTTTACACTCTTTATTTATTTTTTAAAAATCATAACAAGCAAAAGATTCAACATAATTTCTTTTGCTGCCCATCCTCTGATAGCTCTCAGTAGGAGGAACATGAAGAGTTTGAGGGAAGCCGCTGGAACATACAGCAGGACTTTCCTCCAAGGTTACTGTGTGTTGAACATGAGCTTCTGGAGGAAGTGAGAGGCAGGGCCTGTCAGCCAACTCCTTGAGGAGTGTCCAGGACAAGGTGCACAAGTTCCATGTTTGTGGTCAGGATGGTCTGCAGAAATAGAATACTGTGCTTTCCTCAAGAGCCCGCATCTTAGTGTCATGGAGGTCGATTGCTTATTTATGTCACTTATGTCATAGTCTTATGTATGTTGGCTGAGGCGGGTGTTGTGACATGTGTGATTCCCCTACTCCACAAGGCCGTTCAGGGACCCGGGTTCTGCCATCCTAGACTAGTGTTACTCAAATTGTGGTCCCCAATTCTGGTTCATGAGCTCTTTGCTTCTAGTTCATAACAACACAGTCATAGAATTGAGAGTATTTTAAGACTTTTATAGCAATTTGATTAAATAATGTTAGATCCATCTATTTTTTTATTATTAGAGTTTGATTGTAATAAAAAAATAATAATAAAAAAATAGAATTGGGCTTATTAGATTCTTTAAAAATTTAAATTTTCCAGTGATTTATTTTTATTGTAGTTTACAGGCCACAGGGGATGAAAATTTTTAAAATTTTTGTTGTTTTTGTAGACACAATACCTTTATTTTATTTATTTATTTTTATGTAGTGCTGAGGAAAGGACCCAGTGCCTCCCATATGCTAGGCAAGTGCTCTATTACTGAGCTACACCCCCAGCCTGTGAATGAGAAATTTAATAAACATCCTTAGTACAGAAGCATTCTTCAAGGTCTCCTCTTCAAGGCCTGGACCCCTGTACCTGACCAGCAGAGAGAAGAGGAGAAGACACACAGAGGATCTCTAGGGCCTGGCTTTAGTCATCCAGCCCTACCTAATGCAGGGGGCTGGGGAATGTAGTCTTGTGTGGTCATTGAGAAAAGAGAATGGAATTTAGTGGACACACAGGGTTCTTGGCCATACCCTAGGAGCCCTCCTTGACTGCTTTCTTTCCCCGATGACCCTCACACACTCCACTGGCTGTCATTGTCACCTGTGGGTCTGTAAGATAGCCCTAGTATACCCATATCTCTTTCACTGTCCTACTACAAGCCACATGATTGACCTCCCTACCTCCAGTGGGTCCCTCTCCCCACCACCACCCACCAACCTCCTCTGCAAACATTAAGGGTAAAGTTTTTATTTATGGTTGAAATGATGAAGTCTGGGATTTGCTTCGAATAATCCAGTGGAGGGCAAATGGAGAAAGGAGACTAGAACAGGATTGACCATGCGTTGGGAATGGTTGAAGCTGGGGAAAGGCCCACGGAGCTCCACTATGCTCTTCTACTCCTGAATTTGCTGGAGATTTCCATCAGGAAAGGTTTTAAAAGCATAGGTAAGATCATATCCAGGGCCACTGTTGATACGTGTGGAGGGCCAGGCCAAGGCACCCTGAGGCTGAAATTCGCAGGATGGCATCTCTTGATGGCCTTCTCACAGGGGAACCTCAGAAACCAGTGCAGCCATTGATCCGCGTCTCCCTCTGTCTAAGGCCTGCCGATGACTTCCCACGTAGCTGGCATCTGGCAATCTTTAAAAATGCCTTTACTTAACAAAGTAGTCTAAACCTGAGGTCAGCGTCTCGTTGTTACGATAAAGGCCTCCAGCATATTTCCTTTGAATTCCCAACACCTGCAAGTGTTACTTTATGTGGCAAAAGGGACTTGGTAGCTGTCATTAAATTAACCATCTTGAAATAAAAAATAAAGGGTAAGGTTTTAGTCAGGATTCTCCATAAAAACAGACCAATGAGATAGACAGGTAGATAATAAAGAGAGAGAGATAACAGGCAAACAGCTATAGATATAAATTTATTATAGGGAATCAGCTCACTCATACAATTAGGGAGGCGGAGAAGTCATTTCAGTGTGAGTCGGAAGGGCTGAGAACCAGGGAGGCCATGATGTAAGTTCCAGACTGAGGACAGGAAAAGACGGGTGTCCAGCGCAAGTAGTCAGGCGGAGGAGGTCCCTCTTTAGCCTTTTTTGTTTCTCTTTCTGTCTTCAACTCTTTGGGCGAGGCCCACCAACACGACTGCTTTGTTCAGTCGACCCATTCAAGTGTTAATCTCATCCAGAACCGCCTTCAAAGACATACATGGGATAAAATCTGACCAAGCGCCTAAGCACCCCAAGGTCCAGTGGGTTGACACATGAAGTTAATCATTACAGATGGTCTCAGAAAAGGGAGAGGAGTTGGGATCCTTCACTCTGATGGAGGTGTGTAGGGGATCCTAAGAGGGGCTCTAAATTCCTTCAATCAGGGTAACTTTGAGAATTGGCCAGGAGGAAGCTGTGTCACCTCTCCCCTGCAAAAGAGCATACAGTCACATAATCATAATTTTATAGATATTCGATGAGGGTCACTGATGCCCCTCCCCCAATCTACTGTGGCTGCTCTGCTTTAGAATTTCAGAACCAGGGCAATTAAAATAAAAGAGAGAACTGACATCAGATAATCCACTTTTAATTATCCTGAGGACTTTTAAAAATAAAAAAAAAATTGTCATTTACAATCTCAATCTTTTCATTATAGAAAGATTATTTTAATCTTTTTAAAAAATAGTTTTAGTTGTAGTTGGACACAATAACTATTTTATTTATTTATTTTTATATGGTGCTGAGAATCAAACCCAGGGCCTCACACATGCTAGTCAAGTGCTCTACCACTAAGCCACAACCCCAGCCCTATTTTAATCTTGAAAATGCAGGAAGGATCTAATTTCATATGAAGTGTAGATGTACTTTGAACTTTGAATTTTGGTCTTTCCCCAGGTTAGTGACATGCTGTATGACACTCTCTTGTGGCACTGGGTAGCACAGCGAGCCGTGGCTCATGGTCAGCCATGCAATTACGAGGGTAAACAGTCGATACTTACAGTGTACCATGTTGCTAAGCTATGATGTTCAGCAGGTCGGGTACATTAAATGCATTTTCAACTTATAATATTTTCCACTTATGATGTTTTTATCGGGTGTAACTCTATTAAGGAGCATCTGTATTCTCTTTTATGTTGGATGAATTTAGCATCGTGGATAACTCAGTATGGTGTTCTTAAAAAAGCACAGTGAAGATTTTAGAGTCAAACATTTTGAGCTGAGTTCTGTCTCTTATTCGCTGTGTGCTCTTGGGCAGGTTTCTAAACCTGTCTGAGTTTTGGTTTCTTCAACAGCTAAAGAAGAGAAAACAGAAACAAATTCATGGGGTTCTTGTAAACATTAAACAAGATAATATCAATAAACTTAATCCTCAAACCCAAAGATAAACAGTTATCCTTTTGGAAAACATCTTCCTGAATATGGATATCAAATGGATGGATAGGTGTAAGCACATGCACACACACTGAGCTGCAGGGATACGCAACTAAATCAATCAGAGTCCCTCCAAGTGAACTTGGGCTGACTAAATAAAGACACAGACACAGAAACTACCTGTTTCTTTGGGTTCAGTGACCGCTCCTCAGCCACAGCTCCCACAAAGGGCAAGGCAGGCAAGAAACAGCGAGGAACATGTTCTGTACCCTTTTTGGGGGGAGAAACCATTCAAATGAAGCAAGGGGTAGGGTTACAACAAACAAGTGGGCATAATTCAACCCCATCCAGTGATGCCCACTTCTGGACCAGCACCTTTCTTATCGGAGCGAAGGCCAAGTCCAATTGCATTGCAATGGGTGCAATAGCAGTTCAGTACCTCTTTTTTCAGGACTTAAAGTTGTGCACAAGACTCCGTCCAGAGCAGCTCCCCACACTGAGCCACACTTAAAATTCGATGCCACTCTGTTTCTTAGTTATAAGATGGTTAATTATAACCATCTGTCTTAGTCAGCTCAGGCTGCTAAAACAAATACCATAAACAACAGTCATTTATTTCTCACGATTCTAGAGCCCAGGAAGTCCAAGGTCAAAGTGCTGCTGATTGAATTTCTGCCCAGAGACATTTTCTTGGTTTGCAGATGGACCTCTCTTGCAGTAAGAGATCATCTCTCTATGTCTCTTCTTACAAGGACACTAATCCCCTTCATGAGGGCCCCACTACCATGAACAAATTACTTCCCAAATCTACTCTGTTGAGGATTTGGGCTTCAACACATGGGTCTGGTAGGACACGTTCAGTCCCCGGACCCCTCATATTCACGTTCTTCTCACATGCAAAATCTACTCATTCCGTCCCAACAGCCACCAAATTCTTGACCCCCTCGTCAGCTCTAATATATGAGGTCCAAAGTTTCATCCAAATAACCTCTAAATCAGATATGGGTGAGACTTGAGGTATGATTCATGATGAGGAAAGTTTCTCTCCAGTTGTGAACCTGTGAGACCAAACAGGTTATGTCCTTCTAAAATAAAATGGTGGTCAGGCCTAGGACACACACCCCCATTCCAAAAGGGAGATGTGAGACCAAAGAAAGGTTGGTGGGTTTTAAGAAATCCAAAATCTGGCAAAGCAAATTCCAAAAGATCCTGAGGTTCAAGACTAATCTTTGGCTTTCTGTTCTACCTTTTGGACCCACTGGAGTGGAGGTCTCTCTTTCTGGATATACTGAGGCTGGAGTCCGGCCTTCCAGACTCACTGAAGTTGGTGGTCTTTTCCCCACTGGGATCTGCTGGGTGTGAGTGACATCCTGGCTCCAAGTGTCCCTGTACTTATAGCTTTGGGTAGGGACCATCTGGCTTGTTCAAAGTGAGGTGATGATCCCACCCCATTTTGTGAAAGTAAAGGGGCATCTCTGATGATCTCTGATCACCTCTGGATCAGTCCTCCTCCTTATTTTGAAGAATAGTGTGTATTTGCAGCCAACTACTTCCATGGCCCCATTTTGTAACTATCCAAGAAACTGAACGCCCTTCCTTCATGCCAACCTATCTCTGTTCCCTGCAGTCCAAAGTGGCGCTATTCCTGCTGCATTGGCTGATTGCCCTGTGGTTCACACAGGTGAACTGTTCCACCCTCATGACCTAACTACCTCCAAAAGCCATCACATTGGGGATCAGGGATTAGTGTCCTTGTAAGGAGTCCACTCCTCCCATCAAAGGGTCCGTCCATCATACACTCAGGGTTCTCTTCCAAATATACTTTCTCTTATTTTGTAACATAGGAATACTGAAAATTTTCCAAATCTTTAAACTCTGAATCCTCTTTGCTCAAAATCCTTTCTTCAATTCATTTCTCCTTTCTCAGATTTTGCTATCAGCGTCAAGAGGAACCAAGCCATTCCTTCAATATTCTGCATAGAAATCTCCTCAGCTAAGTATCCAGGTGCAAGTTCTACCTTCCACAAAACACTGGAAAACATGAACACAGCTCAGCCCAGTTTCTTGACATTTTATAACAAGGATCACCTTTCCTTTAGTTTCCAAAACATGTTCCTTATTTGCATTTGAGATATCATGAGAAAGGCCTGTATTATCTGTATTTCTACCATTCTCCTCTTCATGATTGTTTTTGAGTTCTCTAAGAAGATGCAGGCTTTCTCCTTAACTCTCTCCTTTTCCTTCTGAGCCCTCACTAGAATGGCCTTCAAAAGTCCCTTCTTTACAATCTCAGCTTCTAACATATACTTTAAAACTGCAATCTGTATACGAGGTAAAAATGGGAGTTCATAACCCACTTGAATCAAATGTATGAAATATGAAATGTCAAGAGCTTTGTAATGTTTTGAACAACTAATAATAAAAAAACTCTTCTAGCCCCATACCCATCACCCAGTTCCAAAGCCACTTCCTCATTTTAAGATGCCTGTTATAGTGTACCCCATTTCTCAGTACCAATTTCTGTTAGTTGACTCAGATTGTTGTAACAAAATACTGTAAACTTGGTGACTTAAGTGACAAACTGTTTCTCACTGTTCTACAGGCTAGGAAGTCCAAGATCAAGGTGTCAGCAGATTTAGTTCCTTAGGAAGGCCCTCTTCCTGGTTTGCAAATGGCTGCCTTGCTGTGTCCTCACATGGTGGAGAGAGAGAACATTTTTCATGTCTCTGTAAGTGCAGGAATCTCACTATTACAACTCTACCCTCATGCCCTAACTACCTCCCAAACCATCATATTGGGGATCAGGGCTTCAACAGATGAGTTTCTTTGGGAGATTCTAATGCTCAGGCAAGAGGAACATTTTTCTGGTCATTAGATACCCTTTGATGACATTATTTTGAGTGGTTGCCTATTAACCTATAAAATGGCATCACTTCATTTATTTAACTGATTTCCTATCACTGGACATGGAGCTTATTCCCAAAATGCTCACAATGTTAAAGAACTCTGCAATGACCCTCTTCCTAACTTAAGTTCTCTCATCTCCATGATCATTTCTACGTAAAATTCTTAGATGAAGAAATGTGTCAAAGCCGTGTACGGTCCAGATTCATTTGCTGAATAAAGCTACGAAAGCTCTAGAAGCTTTGTGCTGATTTACATTCCTTTCAGCAGTGTATAAAGGTGTCCTTTAAAAACAAAAACAAAAACAACTTTCTCATAATACCCTGTAGTTTGCTCCACTGAGTTTTATCCTTTTGATAAGAGAAAAATGGTGTTTTCTTCTATCTAGTTTCTTATATTATTTTCCTCACAAGTCACCACACAACTACTAAGCCAATGCCATTTTAGTTTAGGTTTCTTGCTATGGAAACACTTCACTTCTGGGTACCAATCTTTGTATTGGTTGGCAGGACATCAGACACTATAACAAACCAAGCCATCTCCATAATTTAACCCAATAAATGTTATTTCTCCTCACAGTTGATCCAAGATAGACATTTCCCACATAGTGATTCAAGCTAGAGGAGGATCATCTGTGGGAGGTTTCCACTGTCCAGGCCTGGAAGTGGTGGACATTGGTTCCCTTCACCTTCCACCAGCCAGAATTTCACCATGAGTGTCCCCTAGTGCAAAGGATGCTGAGGGATGTCACCTAGTTATGTGCTCAGTGGGAAGAAGAAACAGGCTTTGGTGAACCTCTGATAGCCTCCTTGGTGAGCATACACAGCACCAAGAAAGCAGAGCCAGAGACCAGGGAGTCCTCTGTGGCTGTCTAGCACAGTGGTCTCCATAGGGTTAAACGCATTTTCAACTTCATGATATGTTCAACTTATGAGGTATTTATTGGAACATAAACTCCAATGTAAGTTGAGGAGCACTTTTAATGCCTCGATTGCTAGATGTCTGTAGCAATTCATTCATTCCACTGCTCAAGTCATAGCCCTGCTCTGTTTTCATTCACTCAACAAATATTTATTGAACAACCACTTGGTGCCAGGTATCCATTTATATAATAGGGATACAGTAAAAGACAAACAGGAAAAATCTGTGACTTCATGGAGCAGACACAGACAAGATCATGTAAATAAAATACCTAGTATGTCAGATAAGTGATATAGAGAAAGCTAAGCAGGGAAGGCAGCAGAGGGTGCTGTCTGGGGAGAGGGACGTTGCTATTTTAAAGAGGGTGGTCAGGGACACTGTGTCTCTGAGAAGGGAACATTTGAGCAAACCCTGAGGGAGCAAAGGAATGGGTCACATGGCTCCCGGAGCTCAGGGTGCCATTGCAAAGATGCAGGCAGGGCCATCCTTTTCTTGCACCCGGAACAGCAGGGAAGCCAGGAGTGGCTGGAGCAGCCTAAGTGCAAGAAGGTCCCTATGAGGTCAGAGAGAGGAAGCCAGCCCAGAAGGTAGAGGTCAGTGGTTTTCAATGGGGCACCGTCCCCTTGGTAGCGGGTGTTTCTGTAATTCATGGAGATGATTTTTTTTGTTATCTGGTATAGTTAATCTTAAATATTCACTTTTTTTTTCTTTTTGGGGTGCTGGGAATTGAACCCAGGCCTTGCCCATGCTAAACACATGCTCTACCACTAAGCTACATCTCCAGCCCCTGGGGTATTTTCATATTCAAACAAACATTTTATTCTGAATGTCCTTTTAGTTCTGCTTTCTATTTTGGATCAAGCATTATATGATTCTTGCTTTCAAACACTGTGTGCAGGACAGGTCGTATTATCTATGAATATCTATTAAGGTTTATGAGTATCTGATTGTAAAGGAAGTGTTGTACCGAATTGCTACGACCAGGGGGTCTTGAGTCCAACAGTGCTGAGAGCTCTGGACAGAGGCCATGAAGATCATTGTAAGGACGGTTGATTTGATTCTCTGACCTGAGAGCTTTGTTCAGAGGACTGAATGGAGAACATACTCCAGGAGCAGGGGATTCCATGCCAACAGACCAAGAGGTTAAGAGGTCACTGAACTAACAGGGCAAAAGATGAAGGTGGGGTGGACCAGATGGCAGCAGTACTGAGGATGTGAAGTGGTCCCATTCTGTAATCTATTTTGAAAGTGAGACATGTAGGATTTTCTAAAGGATTGGTTTATTGTGTGTGTGTGTGTGTGTGTGTGTGTGTGTGTGTGTGTGTGTAAGAAAGAGAGAGAGAGAGAGAGACCAAGATTGACCTGAACAATGCAGGATGTAGGATGTAGATGTCACTCACAGAGATGGGAAGCCTGTAGACAGAGTAGATTTTGGAAAACACTAGAACTTATTGGGCTCCAACCATGGGCCAGGCACTATTTTAGGCACCAGGAACTTTTACAGGTCTCATGTGGAATACTACATAAGGGAGTTTTTCAGGCCAGAAGCTGAGGCCCACAAGCAGGGTATGGGGCCTTGATCTTCTTGTGACCCACTTGGCACATGTTTGATAACTATGTATGGAAGGAATGGCAATTCACTGTTTCTCATTCTGTGGGTGTTTCAAGTTAAAACGGAATGGAAGTCCACCCTTAAGTGTGAACATAAAATTATGACAATAACTCAGCTGAATTTAGGCAGGAGTTTCTTTTAGCTCATTAGAAATATTCTTATAAGATTATCAGGACAAAGGCAGTGTGTTTTATCTCTGAATGTGCAGGGTCTCGCACCTTAGAAGGTTATCTGTTGAAGGTATGTGAATGTATTTCCTTCATATCTTTTTTTAATTAGGCATATTTTTATGTTGTCATGATCATAGTGACCATTTCATTTAGTCCCTAATTTTTACTTACCATTTTATATATTATTTTATAGATAGATACATATAAAAACATTCATTTTCATTATCATTTTTATGACATACCATAATATGTATGGATAAACTATAATTCCATTTCCCATTTTCTCACTAGTCAGCACATTGTTAAGATTCTTTCAACCTATCCAAGCAATGAACAAGACACCAGGAAACATTTTTCTTACTATAGCTTTTTACGTACTTCAGATTATTCCAGTAGGGTGGTAAGAACTTTGGAGCAGGAACTTCAGCAGGCATTATTAAGGTTTATGAGCATCTGTTTTTCTCTTCTCCTGTGGAACATGTGACCACAGCTACCCTAAACTATCTTGATTGATAGAAGCACTTTGAACCTTACAATGATTAGCATATATATTGGAAAATTGCATAATGGTTGGTATATAGTAAGAACCTAATAAATATCTATCAAATGATCAATGAGACCAGGCAATGATAAAGCAATGCAATTGGGCATTTTCACATATTATTGACCTGCAAACAAACGCTTAACTATCTTAGGTAGTGCTGAGAAAAACAAAGCTAGGTGAGGGGTTAAAGCTTGCCTGGGTGTTATCACACAGGTGGGCATGGGGGGCGGGTCTTTCTGGTAGCATCACCCTGAACAGAGGGAATGAGCCAAACAGGTACCAGGAAGGAGGGTGGGCCAGGGCAAAGGAGAGCATACACAGGCCCAAGGCAGGGGCATTCTTGATATTTGGGGGACACAGCAAGGGGCCAACCTGGCTGAAGCAGAGTGAGGGGAGATCAGTAGGAGGTGAGGCGGAAGGCGAGAGGCTGGAGCATGTAGGGTCTGTCAATCCTTGTTACATCTTCTGCCTTTTCTTTGGAGTGATATGGGAGCCACTGGGGGCTTTTGAGCTGAGGAGGGACACAATAAGGCTTACTATTTAAAATAATTACTCTGGTTTCATTGTACCTAGAAGACAACAGGGGAGCAAATAAGGAGACCAGATAGAAGACTATTGCAATATTCTGATGGACGTTGATGGTAACTTGGACCAGGGTGACCCTATGGACAAGTGAGAAGGGGTCAGATATAGATATATTTTATGGTAGAGCTAATAGGTTTTCACAATAGATTGGATACAAAGGGAGAAGGAGGAAAATTGCATAATGGTTGAATGAAGGCATCAAGAATGATTTCAAGATTTCTACTTGAGCAGCTGGGGTTGTGGCTCAGTGGAAGAGCACTTGTCTAGCGTGTGTGAGGCACTGGGTTCGATTCTCAGCGCTGCATATAAATAAATAAATGAATAAAATCAAAGTCTATCAATGTCTAAAAAAAAGATGTTTTTTTATTTGAGTGATTGGGAGAATGCAGTTGTTATTTACTTATGGTTTCATCGAAACATATTTGGTATTTTTATGACTTCAGAAGATTCCCTGTTAGAAAGCAAAGGAACAAGGTGCTGGAGTGGACAGAGTTATCTCATTTCCAGATCCAGGGGGTTGGTTTTGATGGACTTAAATCAATTATGTTCTGTTTATTGCTCACAGTCTCAGTGATTGGTTCAGGAGTGGACCTATGACCTTAGATGAGTCAACCGGAGGCCCAGGGCTTGCATTTAATAATTTAGGAGAGGTATACTTCTGCTAGAGATGAACATGGGAGTATACCCCCTGAGCCTTCCAATAGCACCCTGTGGGGGAGAGCTAGCCTCAGGGTGAACTTGACATCTTGGAAAGAGAGAAAGGAGGTGAAAAGAAAGCCAGGTCTTTTGTGACATGTTTGAGTCACTACATCCGGCTGAAATCATCCAGAGAGAGTTCCATCCCATGAGTCAGTGCATTTCTGCATTATTTCTGCCATTTGGGGTGTTTTCTGTTACTTGCCACCAAGCACATGCTGACGAGTAAAAGCAACTTTCGTGCGAATGTTGTCCCCAGTTCTCAGGCAGAACGCTGCTCTCACCCCCTGGAATCTTAGAACACAGGAAAGTCACCCCAGAAAATCTGTAAACCATTTAGGGCTGATGACTGGAGGGTGACATCACACTCTGGGAGGAAAGGCCACCTTCGGAGCATACGCTGTCCAAAATCCTGGAGGAATGGATCCCAGGAACTGTCAGAGCTGAGCACATCACCTGGCACCAGACCATCTGGGCTGCTTCCCCAGCAGAGGGGGCCTGGAGCTCTTCCTGAAGCAGTGGGCCATTGGCAAGTTGCTCCTGGACTCTGACAGCAGGACCAATTGCCAGAAGCATGGAGTAGAAACGGACTCTGAATGCAGAGTCTCCATGAAGACCAACTGAAAATTCTGTACCACTCTGTGCTCCTTACAAGACAGTTAAGGTTCCTGGTGAACAAGGACACTTTGTGAAATCCGACCACCGGGTTCCTGCCTCTGCCAGAGCTGGTGAACCTAAATGTGGGTCTGGGGGCTGAGGTCAGCTGCCAGAGACAGGCCCTGCTCCCCAGTGTTAGGAAATCCTCTGCATAGGTGGTCCCAAGATGTTGGGGGATTGCTGTTTGGGGAGCTTCCTGGAGCCCCTTCTCCCTGGAGTTTGAGTCTCAGGTCAGATCCACCACTGCAGACTGCACAAATTACTTAGCCTCTCTGTGCCTGTTTCTTCCTCTCTAAAGTGAAAATAATACAAAGGTATTGATGTTAGAGTTGCTTGGAGGATAAGCAACTCTAATTACATGTCATCTTAGAACAATGCCTGGCACTTAGTTTGGGCTACGATAACAAAATACTATCTATTGGGTGGCTTAAACGACCAAAATTTATTTCTCACAATTCTGGAGGCTAGAAATCTAAGATCAAGACCCTAAACAGATTCAGTGTCTGGTGAGGGCCAGCTTCCTGGTGCAGATGGCCATCTTCTCCTTGTATACTCACATGGTGGAAAGCAGACAGCCCTGGAGTCCCTTGATAAGGGCACTAACCCCATTCATGAGGGCTCCATCCTCATGACCTAATCACTTCCCAAGGGCCCGTCTCCAGGTTCCATTACATTGGGGATTAGGTTTTGGCTGTGAATTTTTTCAAGGGGATGGGGCAGGGCACTAACATTTAGTCTATAACAGGCACCTGGTAAGCGTTCAGTGACTATTAGCTCCTAGGTTGCCTGAAACTCGCTGATAAGCAGCATTACCGAGATTCCAAACATGAGTTTGCACAAAGGAGGAGAAATGCATGTACAAAGCAGAATGCCATTCAATGTCTGACAGGAAAAGGAACAGTTAGGGTTCAGTGAGACTCAGTCCTCTCTCTCCAGCCAGGGTGGAGTCCCTGGGCTGGATCCAGAGGGACGGAAGGGGAAGCCCAGCCATCCCCTTCCTGTGCCACCAGCCTTCGCAGCAGGAGCTGGTGTGGCTTTTAGTTTTTAATGCTGCACAATCTCCTCCCTATAATATTCAGCCTTTCTCACTTTTTATTTTTACTTTTTGTAAATTCCCATTTCGTTTTATTCCCTTCTGATCCCCACAATAGACTCAGGTAAAGTCCACTATTTACCACTTTGCAGGTGAGAGTAGGGCCCAGGCTGGCCATTCAGCTCAGATAAGACCCAAACCCATGCCAAGGTCATGGATCTCATTTCTTTCCTTCTTTAACTTTTCTTGATTTCAAAAATTGTTTATAAATGCATTGTTAATTTTTCCTTATACTTTAATAATAATGGGCACATACTGAACACCAAACTCATACTGAACACCAAATGTACCAGGCACAGTTGGAAGAAATTTCTCAAGCCATTTCCTTCTCACCACAACCCAATTAGATAGATGGCTACTCTCATTTTTTTTCTTTTAAAGATGACAACACTGAGCTCAGCCAGGGACCTGCTACCATTAGGTTTAAGACTCAGGTGGTTGGTTTCCAGAATCAACACAATTATTACAGTGTTTACATGTTCCTGGTAGAATTTCAGTAACACCAGCAAAATGAAAAAACTAAAAATAATCCCAATACTCAGACTTCACTGCTGTTAACACTTGGTGCATATGAATGGTTATAAATCAGACACTGGATAGAGCTGGAAGGGAGGAGCCCATCTCAGAGTGACTTGGGGAGCTTTTAAAATAATGTGTATGCTTGAAAATACTTTACCTAAGGAGGAAGGACAGGTATGGGGATTTGGGTCAAAAAATTTAGGTGATGCTAATAAACAGACTCTGATTTCCCTTCTACTCCCCAATTGTCTACTCCAGTTGGAAGTCACCCCTTTATCTTTTCCAGTCTTTCTTCCACCCATAGCTACATAGACACATACATACGTGCCCGCTTGTAAATGACAAATCAAAAACTAATGCATACTAGTTTTAAAATACAAACCAGAGATGCTGGCACATAAAATGATACATTCTGAATTGCTCTGGATTCTTGCTGCACCTCAACGGCACATTCGTCGAGTTTCCAGGTTAGAACTTGATGACATTTTTTGCCATCAATAACCCTTACTGTGAATTTGTTGTGATTTGGCCAGAGGCAGTGGCCAAGCTATGCCCCAGCCCAGGTTCTCCCAGGGGCCTTGTACTTGGGCAGGTTTGTACTTTATAGTCTCCCAGACACAGCCCTGTGCCAGGGCCCTGGAAAACTGCCCTGGCTCCTGTAATTCCCACTCAGGCCAGTATGAGAGCCCCGGGAGAGGAGGCCTGGGGCAAACCCAGTGGGATGCAAGGAGTCGGAACTGAGCCTCACGAAGGAGGCTCAGAAGAAGGCCCTTGCTCTCTGTGCTCCTGCAGCCCCCGCCACTGCCCCCGCCCCCCACCTGCCTCATACCAGGGAGCCCTCCTACCTGCCTCGGTGGATCCTGTGCTCCCTCTGAGCAGGCATTGGCTCTGGCTAGTTTGTCTTCTTCCTTTCTGTACCCTGGTTGCCTGGCCTCTGGAACAGAGAGGGAACAGCACATACTAACTGAGATAAGTAATAGAAAAATAGCAGGCATTTATGACCCCTCCCCCAGCAGATACATAAGGCAAGAGTCCCCGTTTCCAAACTTTAAAACAACCTCTTAAGGGAGAGTCTAGATTCTATTGGTACTCCCTTTGTAGAGCTGAGGAGATGAGGCAGAGAGAAGTTAAGTAATTTCCCCAAGGTCACACAGGTAAGTGGCCGGCTACAATCAAACCCAGGAAGCTCAGCTCCACAAGTCACTCTATGCCACTTCTCTCACCCCTTCTCTCTCCTGCAAGTCAATGACATAGTGGTCACTTAGGATTTCATTTTATCACGCCACTCCTCTGATGAGGAGCCTTCTAGGCCAGATTCCCAGTGTGGCTTAGTGTCTGCAGTCGTCCCCGGCCCCTGTCTAGTCACCTCCCACCTCAGAGACAGGAAGGGTCTGATCCTGACTTTGCCATTTACAAGCTATGGGACCTTGACTATGTCACATAACCTCTGTGCACACAGGATCCTCAGCTGTCACCTGAGGCCAGTAATGGTCACTGACTTCTTGCAGCCACATAGGAGGACTTGATCACTGTTAGCCATGGGAGTAACTTAGAACAGGGGTGACAAACTTTTTCTATAGAAATCCAGTTGCATAAATATTTTTTGCTTTGTGAGCCATGGTCTCTGTCACAGCTGATCAATACTGCCACTGTAGCCCCAAAGTAGAATGTTTGTGTCACTGCAAAACGGTGAAGCCCTAACCCAAGGTGGTGGTGTGGAGTGGCAGGACCTTCGGGAAGTGATTAGGTCACATGGGTGGAGCCTCATGAATGGCACTAATGCCCTTTTAAAAGGCACCCAGAGCTCTGTCTGGGTCCTTCCACCACGTGAAGACCCCCTGAGGAGGTACTGTATATTCACACACTCAAAACCTCAACTTGCACTTAATCCACCGGTGCCTTGACCTTGGACTTCTCTGCCTCTGAAGCTGAAAGAAAAAATTCTGTTGTTTGTAAGTCAACTAGTTTGTGGCACTTTATTATAGCAGTTCAAATGGACCAAGAAAAGGCAACCACAGACAACAGGGAGCAGAATGAATGTGGCTACGTGCCAATCAGATTTTACCGGCGGGCACTGAAATTTGAATTTCAAGTAATTTTTCATGTGTCTTGAAATTTTCTTCTTTTAGTCTTTTCTGCATCCATTCTAAAATATAACTACCTTTCTTAGCTCATAGACAGTACATGCAAAAGACAGATGCTGGGCTAGATTTGGTTCATAGACTTCAGTTTGCTGACTCTTAGCTTAGAACATTGCCTGGGGCAAAGGAAGATGGTAATAAATCAGAGGTAAATGATGTAAGTAAGGACACAGGTAGGGGGTTTATAAAGCTTTGACTTGATGGGGACACGGGGACACAAGAGATGCATTAAATATAAGAGGCCGATTTGAGGACCAGTGTCTACTGAGCACTGAGTGGCCAAGTGCCATTTTCTACATGTCCACCCCTGGAGTCCTCACACCAACCCTGCACCTCACAACCATTTACGGAGCTAAGGGAGGCTCAGAGAAGTTAAGTAGTATGCCCAGAATAGCACAGTTTTTAAGTAGCAGGATCAGGATTTGGATCTGGCTTTTATATATCACTAAGACTTTGCTTTTTTCAACTATACCATCATTCACTGATTATGTATTTTATTGAAAACCCGTGATGTACAATATCCCATGCTGGTCTTGGGAACAGACTGTCTAGTGGGAAACCCAAATGAACAACTAGAACCCAGGGCCACGCTCCTACAATGAGAGGGCACAGGAAGCCTCAGAGTTTACGGCTCTAACCCGTGTTTGGGAAATCAGAGGCGGTTTCCCTAAGGAAGAAATGTTAAACTGAAACTCAAGGAAGGGCCCAAGAAACAGGAAGCAGGGCATTATAATACTAATCTACAGGATTTTTTTTTTTTAACCTGTTTAACCAGATTGCCTGCTGGCATCTCTCACATCTCAGAAAGCTGGTTCTGAGGTTCATTGCCACTGATGGCCAGTGACCTGGCCAGGAGAGAGTCCTGTTTCTTTGGCCCTTAGCTGCCCTTTCCCTCTACCATCTCTCATTCTAAAATCCTACCACATTTTACACCCACAGCTCCCTGGAGTTGGAACTCAGCCTCTTCTCCCTTTTCCTCATTACTTATTGAAATAGCCTATGAATTGGGTCAACCTGACTCTAGACTCTGGTGGAGGGAGGGGGTGTCCTAGGGAGGGGTCCCATCTGGAGTACTGGGTTTCCGCCCTCCCATGGCCCCCCACTTCCTCCCTGGAGCTGCAAACAAAATCCTCCCTTTGTCTTGCTGGGAGTGTCCCAACCACCTCCGGCCAAAAGGATCTAGGTTTCTACTTCTGGAGTTTAGCACAGTATTTTCCCAACAAAGACAGCTCTACCTTCTTGAGAGGAATTCTGATACCTTAAAAAAAATTCTCTATGCATCCCCTGTTTTTATGCATTCAATCCTCCAAGCAAACCTCTGGGAACATCTGTTATTGTCCCCATTTTATAGATGGGGAAACTGAGTAACTAACCCAAGCAATGGTGTCAGCAGTATAAAGCAGGACAATCTGAATCCAAAACCTCCTAGTTCAACCACTTGCTCTTCAGAGTCTGGGACGTGCTGAGGGAGACCACCTGGGAGGGAGATCTGGGAGGAAGAATGTATTCAGCAGCTGGGTTCCTAAAAGAGTCTTAATTTCACCAGAGACACTAGTTTTAAATCACTTAAATCTCAACAGTCTGAAGGTAAATCCTTCTTGCTCTTGTTCTTCCAGAGTGAGAGAATAGGTCAGGACTGGCCTCATCACACACAGCCCAGACAGACAAGGCTCCTTCTGAGAGGAACACAGTTGTCCTAGGGGGTCAGGGTTAGGGTGCTTGGTTTGAGATGAGACCTGGGACCTGGCTGGGGTCTACCAGAGGGCACAGGCCTGGTGCTCATTTTGCTGTTTCCACCTGAGAATGTTCTGGAAAGTAGCAGTGCAGCTCTTTGATAAATGAGTCGATTAAGGAGGCATGGAGAAGAGGAAACCAGAAACGAGGAGAGAGGAAAAGAGACATTCTGCGTTCAAAAGAGCAACGTTTGATTCAAAGTGAATTCTGCTGTTGAGGCCAGAAACCAGAGAAGTTCACACAGGTCAAGGTTTTGTCCCATCTCTCGAGGGTGCTTGCTTCCAAGCTGGAGAAATGAAGATACTATGAAGTCAAAGTCGAAAGCTATGAATCAAGGTCTCATTTTCAGAGACCAGAATTTAGGGACAGAGTCACTAAGAGAGTCTCGGGTTTCACAAGCTCAGATCCTCTTCCACGTGTGGGTACGTGAGTTCCTGGGCTAAACATGTACCCAGAGGAAGACAAAAGAACAGCAGCGGACGGGGAGCCCTGCCTTCAGGAAGCCCTGAGTGAAGAGCAGCAAAAATCTGCTTCCTCTTCCCCTCTCTCTCCAACCCTGAAGGTCACTAGAGGAGACCAACCCTTCCCCCACCCCATGACTGAGCGGTCCAGCTTCCCCCACCCTCCCTGCCCTCCCTGGCCCCTCAGCAGAACCACAGAGGCCCTTTCCACCACCTGTTCTCTGTCTGGGCTTGCAAATCTGCACTTCTGCTCATGGAGGCAAAGGGAGCCCAAAGCCAAGGTCCCAGCCACAGATGCTGGCTGGTCCCAGGAGGTCCGCTTCTGTTTCATGGGGGCATCAGCGGGCAGCACAGTGGGCAGCCCTAGAAAGAGGAAATCCTCTTTGGCATTCAAAGCAAAGATTGCTTAGAATGGTGTCTGCTCCCCAGGAACCGCTGGACAGCTGCTACCTATTATTCTCTAGTCGGGTCCCAGCTCCTGGGTGTGCGGGGTGTGAATGAACGGACGAGGTGGGGTTGATGAGGGACTTCAAGGCTATGGTTCAGGAATAGTAGGTAGCTAGGTGTCTTTGTGGAAATGTGAGTGGACCCAATGGAACAGAGGGAAGCTTTCCTGTAAGTCGTGGGCGGGGGGGAAGGTCTGGGGGTCAGGTTGTGTAGGGCCTTAGTGGCCAGGTTAGGAGTTCGTGAACTTTATCCTGTAGCCAGTAGAGATCTGAATTTTAACAAAGACATTGTTTTCCTATTATTACAGGGCTAGGGCCTTCTGGGAAACTGAGGCAGGGTGAAGGACCCCCTTCAGACCACGATTCTTGCCATCACGTTAGAAAGATTTCAGACATGTCGCTCAGAGCAACGGGCATGAGTTTATTAGAAGGGATGGAAGACGGGGGCAGAGGGGATACCCTCAGGGGAGACAGCAGGTCTTCTCAGAGAGGAGGATGGTGCACACCTCCTGGCCTTGAGTTTTACTGCGGGGATCCCAGAAAAATTTCCAGAGAGTTCAGCCCAGGTCTATCTCTTGACTTTTGGCTGACAGCCGGATGACATCAGACTTTGAAGTCCCCTCTGCTGTGAAAACTCTAGGTCACTTTGGCCCATGCTTACTGGTTCTAATTGGAAACTGTTCTTACAGATTTTATGGTGAGGGGGAATTATCCTTATCTCCCTGAGTTCCGGGATCTGGTCTATGTAAGGGTCACAAAAATTGCCCCCTTCAGGGTAACTTGGGTTCTTCTTATCAGCATTTCAGGCCTGCATTTCTCCTGCAGATAGCAGGTGGTTTCCTAAGGAATGCAACATATCCTGTCAACGCAAGCCAGGCAGAGCTGCAGGTGAATTGCTTTTTAGAGAAGAAAGCATGTGAAGGTCAGCACTGTGGGTTCAGTTTGTAGATTTATTCCCCTTAACCTCATGTTCCTACGTCTCCGATCTCTCTGTTTCCTATCACTATCATAGATGAAGGCTTGGTACAGTCCAACTCTAGCTTGACGTTTGGGCTCTGATTCTTTTCCTCTTTCTCTCCCTTCCTCCTCCTCCTCCTCCTCCTCCTCCTCCTCCTCCTCCTCCTCCTCCTCCTTCTTCTCTCTCTCTCTCTCTCTCTCTCTCTCTCTCTCCCTTCTTATATCTTTTTTCCTCTCTGTCCTGGCATTTTCCAAATTCTAAAATTCTGTGCATGTTATATGTCATATAGTTGGTATCTAATGACCATCTTCTGGGAATCTACACAGCCACTGGTGAGAAGGTTGGAAATGTGACAATTTTTTAAAGTAGTATTAGCCATTGAATTACACACTCTATACAAAAGGCAACATGTCTAATTTCTCACCTTTGCAGTTGTCAGATCCTACCCCATTCTGCCAGGGACTTAAATTTATACTGTCAGGGTTATCACGGAAAATTCCAGATGAGGCTCAAATTAGAGTACCTGGGGGTACCACTCTCCCCAATTCTAATAGTTCTTGATTAGGGTTAAATTTAGCAATGTCTGAGGACATTTTTTTTGTTGTTGTCACGATCTACTTAGGGAGTTGTGCTACGGGTCATTAGTGAACAGAGGCCAGGGACACTATTAAATACCCTGCAGTGCTCAGGATGGTTCTTCAAAATGAAAAAGTATCCAGCCCAAATGTCCATGGTGCTGAGACTGAGAAACCCGGGACTAGATGGAGATCTCTGCCAAGAAAAGAAAGTGAAGGGAACTGAGTCAGTTAACTGTGTGGTTGGGAAGGGAATGGGGCGGAATGATGGGTCAAGCAACTGGAAACTACTATTCTGAGCAGCTTTGGCATCAAAGAGAAAAATCGGAATTTTTATGAGCAAATCTGGCTTGCTTATTTTTAATTAGTTCTCTTTTGGTGATATTCACATTTCAGTACATGACTCCTAAGGACAAATTAGTCAACCCAAAACCTGTCCCTAGCAGCCCCCAGCTTCTGATGAAGCCCGATGTCTTCATTAGTTGTCAAGGTCTGTGGCAGGAGGGGCTCAGCTGGGTTTGACCACTGATTCTCCTGTGGCTTTGACTTTCAGGAAATAAAAGCGTAGTCTTGGAAAGAATTAGGGACCAGGCAGTCATTTTTATAAAAGTAAGTTTGCAACCAGTTATGGCACACACAAGACCTGTTAAACTATACTGTTTGATTTAATTAATTTTTACAAGAATGACTGATACAGTCAGGACTTTTCCTCTTAGTTAGTTAATTTGTAGGCAGCCAATAATATAGAAAGAGCCAAACCTGGACTCTGGGACCCGATTTTATAGATTCAAAACATAGTTCTGATATTATTAGCTGTGTGGCCTCAAGAGAACTACTCTTGGTACCTCAGTTTCCCTGTGCATGAAATGGGGGTGATAATAATATGGAACACCTTCTGGAATTGCTACTATGATTCCTTAATGATGGAAATTGTTGAGATCTGAACTTGATAGGGACTTGAAAAGCAAATGAAATATATTAAATTTATCAGTATGTATATTTTTTAAAACTTTAAAGTTGTTTAACTAAATCTGGGTGGAACCAAAACCCCAAGTACCCCATAAAACAGATCCTTAAGATTTTCTCTATAAATAGCACAAAATTTATAAAAGTGACTGAGAAGCTAAAGGTAAGACTGGGATTCAAAATTTGTTTCTCCAATAAATCAAGTGTTGCTCTTAAAAAAAAAAAAAAAAAGGCCTCAAAGCAATGTTGTTTGCACACCGAATATGTTCCCTGGGAAATTAGAAAACTCACAATGGCCACATTAATTTCCAGGGAGCCCTAGTGTCTTCGGGTCTCCTGGGGTTTTTGAGAAAACTGGGAGTGGGACTTGGGGGAGGCCACTCAATGGGGTGTGGCTCCCAGTGCTCTTCCCCTCCCCCACCTCAGCCTTGGCCCTGGTACTAGATCCGTTTTCCATATTGGGTTTTGACCTAAAATTTCAGTTTGGTATGTGTGTGTGTGTGTCGGGGGGGGGGAGTTGGGGGGGTAGGATTAGGCCCAATAAAGATTCAAAATAGTTTGTTTTATTTGGACAATTGTATAATTAAAAAAATTTTTTTTGGAAAACCCTGAGGATCACTATTGTAAAGCTAATGTCTTTTCTTTTTTTTAATTTATTTTTTAGTATTTGGCGGACACAACATCTTTGTTTGTATGTGGTGCTGAGGATCGAACCCGGGCCGCACGCATGCCAGGCGAGCGCGCTACCGCTTGAGCCACATCCCCAGCCCTAAAGCTAATGTCTTTTAACCAAAGCTCACAATACTGAACTCCTTACACTTCAGGAATAAAAAGGTGGGTCTGTGGAGCTCTGAACAGGAAGGGTCTCCTTCTAGCTCACAAGGGATTGTTGCAAACAAGAGGCAGCATAGCCCAGGGTCTCCGCAGTGAGGAACATGGGGCCTTGGATCAAATCCAAAGGCTACTGAGCTGTGCTCACCAGTGTCCCAGGGCCTAGACAGAGCTCGATGATTATTTGATTTGATGCTGAATTTTCATTAATTCCTGAACCTTTCATTCTTAAGAACGAGGTTGGGCAAACTTTTCCAGTAAAGGGGTAGATAGAAAATATATTAGCTTTGCAGGTCAGATGATGGATTGAAAGTTCTCAGCTCTGTCATTGTGTCACAAAAGCAGTCCTCTGTAAGTAAATGGGCAATGTCATGTTCCAGCAAAAAAAACATATATAAAAATCAGGTGTGGGTCGGATCTGGCCTACAGGCCGTAGTTTGTGACTTATGCTTTGGAGCAGAGCTTCTCCAACTGTTTGGAATTATTAAATTATTTTTCAATAGATACAGTTTTCTGCCAGATTGAGTTTGGGTTCTGTTCCGTGACTGGCATCGGCCAATGGGATGGCGGAAGGACAGCTCTCTGCAGCTTGTCATTTAATTAATGGGAGGCCAGCAGACCCGAAGATGGAGACACTTCACATGTGCTTAGGTAGGTAGGTTTGCCCTTTGGGTCCTGAAAAGGACTAAAACGTTATCAGAAGAAGAGTTTATTCTAGGCAGCTGCTGCCCCTTATCCCAGCCAAACATAGAACACCTACGGAGAAGACCACAGCCCCAGTTGGCAACATGGGAAGCTTGAAGCACAGGGGCCCACCAAGCCCGGCCTGAATTAGTCTATTGCCAGTGGACCCACAGATGAGTGAGTGAGCCCAGACTAGATCAGTAAAGCTGCCTTAGCCACCCTCAAACTGAGAGCAATAAATGCTTCATGTTGGATTGTTTTATGTTCTGTTGTGATTGTTTGTTATGCAGCATCATTGTGGTAATAGCTAACTGATACAAAAACACTCAATGTATATCATGCTTTGTGATTCAGAGTCACAAAACTAATTATAACTAAATATTTACAATATTTTTACAAAATATTTACAATAGGACCTGCCAGGTTTTATTTTAAGCAATTTATTGACTCATTCCGTCTTTACGATGCACATCTATGAGGTACATAAATTATTCAGGCGAAGAAACCGAGGCACAGAGAAGTTAGGTAATTTGCCTAAGGATGCTTAGCTAGTAAGTGGTAGTACTGTGCAGATACAAATTCAATGGATCTGACTTCAGTTAACTGTATTTGAAATCGCCTATCCCCATATATTCTATTACATTGAAAAACTGCTTGTTGTAGAATACTATATACCTTGAGTAGGTACCATTTTTGTTTGTAAATTATACCTCAGTAAAGCTAAAAAACTGATGGTGGTAATCCACTAACGGATGTCATGACTACCAAGGGTCACAGCCTATAATTTTCAAACGTCCTCTTAAGAGTCTGCTGTGGCTTGGAGATGGCTCCCAAAAGTTCTCTTGTTGGAAACTTAATCCCTACATTCCATATGCGGGTGGTCACTGGAGGGGAGGCCTTGGGAAGGTAATCAGGGTCAGATGAGGTCATGGGGGTGTCCCCATGTTGGCGCTGGAGGGAGGGAGACCCCAGCTAGCAGGCTCGCTCTGTCTCACCATGTGCCACAGCAAGAACGCCCTCACCTGATGGGACCCCCTCGGGCTCAGACTTCCTGAAGCCCAGAACCATGAGCCAACTCAGTGTTTGTGATTTACGCAGCCTGCGGTATCTGTTAGGGCAGGAGAAAATGGGCAAAGACAAAGTTATTCTGTGAAACCCAAAACCAAAAGCCAAAATGGCTTAAGAGTCTTAAAAACAAGACTCTCCCAGTTGGATTGTGCCCCATGCACCCTCTTCCCCAACTCCCAGGTGCCACCTAGGCAACAGGAACGGCTGTCCTCAGCATTTCGGGAAAATCGAATAGCTTCCCCACAGTGTTCTTGGGACTGAGGTGGGGTAGGGGCTCTTTGAAATTTTGCCTCATGAAGAAGACCTTAGGCCTAAAGCAGGAAGAGTAAGGTTTGGTCCAGAGGAGGAGCTCCTGAGCATCCTGACCACCCACTGGGTCAGGCCACAAAGAGGGCTCCATATAAAGGAAACTATTGGTGCAAAGGTCCTGAGGCAGGAATCCACTTGTCTATTGGAGGAATGAAAAGCATTGTGGGGAAGGATATAAAGGCAATCAAATGGGAGGCAGAACCATGTTTTCACCAAATGGATTTGGGACCAATGGATATTCATGTGTAAAATAATGAAGTGTGACCCCCTACCTCCTACTCTCTTCAAGAATTAACTTGAAACCCATCATAGGACTACATGTAAGAACTGAAACTATAAAATGCTTAAAAGAAAAGGTAGAAGTGGATTTTCATGACCTTGGGATATGACAGATAAACAACACAATAAAAAATAAATTGGACTTCATAAAAAATAAAATCTTTTGTGCCTCAATGGACACCATCAAGGAAATGAGACAACCCACGGAATGCAAGAAAATACTTGCAAATCACATATCTGATCAGGGTCTAGTCTATCCGTATATAAAGAACCCTGTGACTCGATGACAAGAGAAAAACAACCCAACTTCAAAATAGGCAACGGATCTGAATAGACTCTGCTCCAAATAAGGTGTCCAAATGCCCAGAGAGCACAAGAAAAGAGCCACAACCTTGGGGAAATTCCAATCAAAATGCAACCAGGTGCCAGTTCATACCCACTAGGATGACTCTGATCAAAAGGACAGGTATAATGAGTTTTAATGAGCGTACAGAGAAAACCCGAACCCTCACCTGTGGGTGGAGACATAAAATGGTGCAACCATTTTGAAAAAGCATCCAGCAGTCCCTGAAATGTTAGAATTATCCTATGATCCAGAAATTCTACTCCTGAATATTTACCAAGAAGAATGGAAAACATAGGTCTACTCAAAAATTTTAGGCACAGATGCTCACAGCAACATTATTCATAAAAACCCCAAAGTGGAAACAATCCAAATGCCCAGCTGTTGACAGATGGATAAAAAACAGATAATATATCCACTTGATAGAATATTACTGAGTCATGAAAAGGAATAAAGTACTGATATATGCTATAACATGAATGAGCCATAAAAACATCAGGCTAAGTAAAAGAAGCCAGACGTAAAAGGCCATATACTGTGTGGTTCCATTTATAAGGAAAACCCAGAATAAGCAAACCATACAGATCCCTGGGAAGGGTTGGAGGGTGAATGGAGGGTAACTGTCAGTGGGTATGGACTTCCTTTTCAGAGTGATGGGAAGGTTCTAAAATTGATGATGGCACACTGGTTGCCCTCAACTGTGAATGTGCTAACACCCACTCCTTGCACACTCCACAGGGGCAACTGTATGGGTCGTGAATGAAACTTCAATAAAGCTGATCAGGAAAGAAAGATGGGAGGGCAGGAAGGAAAGGAGGGAAGGACAAAGAGAGGCAGAAGCGGAGGCTCAAGCATGGGCAGGCCTGGGGACACGGGTCCCAGGGGACCAAGTCATCAGAAACAGAAGCTGTGGTCATGCTGTGGAAGACCACAACGGGGTCTGGTTTTCGTTTTCTTTTTCTTTTTATTGTGGTCCTGGGATTGAACATAGGGCGCTCTACCTCTGAGCTACTTTTCATTTCTTTTCACACAAGGATCTTTTCGTCTTGAGACAGCGTCTCAGCTGAGTTGCCGAGGCCAGCCTGGAACTGGAGATCCTCCTGCCTCAGCCTCCCAAGTTGCTGGGATCACAGGTGAGCACCGCTGCCCGCTTTGGTGGCAAAGGGCAGCCATTGGCGTGTTCTGGGCAGAAGGGTGACATGATCTGATGATCGGAAGCCACTGTGGCTCTGTAAGGAGACTAGCCAGAGTGGGAGTGGGGGTTAGGCCTGGGCTCAGAGTCTCCGCTCTCAAGGCCACTCGAGAACGTCCAGCTGGGCCTTGGAGGTCAGAGAGGTCAACAGTGAAAGGTTTCTGAGTTGACTTGTTAGTCACAGTTAGGCAGGAAGGAACTGTGCGCCTTGGTGATATTTAGAAAGGGAACTGCAAGGGATTGGAAGGAAGTGCGAGGTTCCCTCCATCACGTCTCCGAGATTAATCACTGAGCACATGTGACACCTTCCGGCCTGCCCATCAGCTGCTTCTCCACCAGCTAAACTCCTGCTGCTTGGGGCAGGTTAATGACATTATGCAGAAGCTGCCACACAGTCCGTGTCCCTTCATCTAAAATGCCAGCAGAGAGGCGTTCTCACCCAAGGTGGGTGTCAACTCTTTCCTGGGTGAAGATCCAGGTATGGTGGGTCCTGAGGCTGACCCCATTTGGGAGAGGCTCTTTCAGGAAGAGAGTACAAAATTCCAAGTGTACGTAGGAAGCGAGTTATTTATGAAATTTAAAAAGCAGACAGGCACACCAGAAACACCACACAATCCATTAAAACAACGATACTTCATTTGCTAATTAACTACCTGCAAGCCTTTGAGAAGATGATCTCCCCCCACAGTTTCAATCATCCTGACTTTCCCCTTGCAAGGTTTTTATTTTAATTTTTTCCGCTAACCTGGGTGGATTAGAAACGTTTCTTTGTGCATCAGAACCCTTTAATGGAAAAGGCTTCTCCTTCAATACCCTCCATAATTTCTTGCTCCAGTGATATCTCAACAGCAGCTGGTACGACTCAGTTAGCTCCTTGTCACTCCATGTTCCTGCCAGTCCTGGGGTGGCTGAAGGACCCTGGTGGCAACCTCTGAGCAGGGAGCAGAGCAGCTTCTCATTGAAATCTTTCTCTTTGGGATCAAAGGTAGCTTTGGAATGTTCCATGAGGTCCCCCAGACTGGGTGGCTGTGAACATGGTGTGTGCAGCCTGTCCACCCTGCTCCCGGTGCTGGAACCACCTGCAAGTCACTCACAGAAGGCTCTGTAACCCTGGAGGGAACCCTTGGAACTTTAGAAGGAGCAAGTAAATGGAGGGGCTCTTTAGGTTCCCTCTCATCCATTTCTCAGGAAACCCACCTCTCCAACCTCTCCAAGTCCCCGTCACCATGAGCAGAGAGGACAGTGGCCAAGAGAGAGGAGGATAATTGAGACCAATTAGAGTCTTGTCCACAGCAAAGAGAACCTAGAGAAGAAGGTTCTAGTGAGAGAGAAGACAGAGGGCCCCAAACTCTATCTAGAATTTGGTTGTCATTCAAACTTCCTTTAGAAATCACTTTACAGAAGTACAATAATATAATACATCACATACTACCTGGAGTGTGCCCATAAACCAAGATTAGGAGTCACCACTAAGGGACTCCAGACAAGTAGACGATTTTGATTAGACATCTTGAATAAGACCGTGTATGATACATACAAGCAGATGTAAGGCAGTCTAGGATGATCCCATTCGCCACAGTTCGGTAGCATCACTACCAGTTAGTAAAGGGAAACTGGCAACGACAGCAGCTAATATTCTCTGGGGCTGAGCATGTGCCAGGCTCTGAGGCCGGCTTCTAAGCACCTTACCTGTACCATCTCATGTCACCCTCATGACATCCACTGAAGCAGGAACAGTCATTACCTCTTGCACAGAGAGGGTGCGTGGACACTCAGAGGTTGAGCACCTCGCTCCTGCCCCTTCGGTGGGTCTGCTGGCTCCAGAGCCCGTGCTCCTCACCATCAGGACAGAGCTCATCATCCCTGGTTCTGCATCCTGTAGCTCATTGCATCCGAAGACGTGATGTGAGTCTTTCACATTCCAGAGAGTGGGGAGAGCAGTTTACAACAGATTCTGCAGTGATCCTCACTGAGTCCCTAGTTAACAAATCTCTAGAACAACATATATCTATTTTACTGAATGAAAAGCACCTAAACCAAAGGTTCTGGTACCCCAGGGTTTATTTTGGTGGTTCTGAGAATTGAACTCAGGATCTGGAGCATGCTAGACATGCTCTACAACTGAGCTACAACTGAGCTGCACCCACAACCCTGGTGCCTAAAAGGTTAAGATCTTAGTCAGGATGCCAGTTTGGCTACTGTTACAAAGATCAAAATAATCATAGCTTAAGCAAATGAAAGTTTATTTTTCAGTCTGGTAACAGTGAAAACATAAATAGCCCAAGGCCAATGTGGTAGCTCCACAATAATAGAAATCCAAGTTTCTCCCATCTTGATTCTCCACTATCCTCAACAAAAGTCTTCCACCTCAAGATTGAATAGTGCTGCTCCGGTCCTGCCATCATGTCTGCATCCCAATCTACAGGAAGTGGGGAAGGAAGAAGTGAAAGGTGATATCCTTTCCCTTCAAGGTCATGGCCCAGAAATGGCACGACTTTTGTCCAAATTGTTACTTCCCACATCCCATCGCTCAAAATTTTTCCTTACATCTCCTAAGTGCAAGGAAGGCCAGGCAGCATAGTCCTCAGTGGGTCAATCTTGGAACTGGTTAAGCTTCAGAGACCCTGTTATCCAAGAAAAGAGTGGAGACTGGCTGTTAGGGTACAGGCAGCTATCCTGCCACAGGGATAAAGCCAGGTAAGAGGCCCCAGTGTAGGATTCTGCCTTGATGAGGCTTCTTTACCTCTGAATGTGCGTTGTATTTCTACCAGTGATTTTACTAATTTTATGTGCCTTTTAAGGACTCCAGGGAATCAGTGGCTGCTGGTGTTTGTTAAGTGAACATTTGCAGAGAAACTTTTTTTTTTTTTCTTAGCAAAGAAGTCCAACACTCAATGGACGGTGAAGTTCATCTATGTTCCTGCTCCCACTTGGGGTGAGAGCAAGCAAAAAATTCAGGTGTATACACAATCGAGCCTATGGCACACAGAAGGTGGGTGTAGGATTTATGGTTCCAAGGACTTGGCCCTTTTCTATCAGCAATTCTCTGAATTCACCTAAAAATGGAAAGGATCTATTACCGTGCAACACTTCAAACTCCTTTTCCAACCCCCACCTTCACATTCCAACTCGGATGTTTGGCTTCAGTATTAATATCACAATGCACTCTTGATACAAAGAGCACACCCCTGGAGCAAATTGAATGCCTGAGACCATTTCCTTGCCTTGTTGACTCTGGTCTGAACGACTGGTTCATATGACATCAGGGGTCTATTGCTATCAGTCAGCTCGTAAAAGTGAGCTATTTAACAGCGTGATCAATACAGGCTTACTCAATGACCCACACGCATAATATAATTTATAGGTTCATATTCATGCTCCGTGGAGTAAGACGTTATAAAACGACAGGCTAAGTCAACATGACCCCACAACACCCATCAATCTAATAAACCAAGAGATGCAAATTCATCCAACGGGTTGTTTAGAAAACTAGCTTGCACAGGCCTTACTGCAGAACAACTGAGTTTTCTATCCATCGGCTAATTAGTCAGGCCTTGTGAAGACATTGGGAAAAAGAATTAAAAAATGAGGGGGCCCAAGAAGTCATCGCACCGATCCCCGGTGTGTGGTCAGGTCAGTACTTAAACTTGAGTAATGGGAATTGAACTGTCTTTCTCTGAAGTCTGTTCCAGGGTCCAATTAGGACTGCTTTCATATTCATAACCACCCTTACGCTGCAATCTCAGCCCATTTTCTATAATCTGCTCTTCCGTGGAGATGAAAAACAGGTGGCCATTTTTCTCCCTGTGATAATCTTTGTAATATTCAAATCCAGGCACAGACTTCTCTTTTCCTTGTTAAGTAATCCAAGCTCTTTTTCACTGTTTTCAGAACATCTTTTTATTTCCCAACTATCAGTGTGGCTTTTCTGTGGCTTCCTCCATATCTTCTTTTTAAGGGCAAGGCCCAACATTGACTCACTGGAAAATGGCCCCCTCAGTCTGAGGGATGCTGTAGGGTCTCGTCTCCATCTTCACACCTCCTCATCTTGACCACAGGCCATGTTCATCTTTGGTGGCTTTTGGGCAATTCCACGACCCTTAAGTATTACCAGTTTCCCCCCAATAACGATTTCATTCTGTTTTGGGGAAAAACTCCTTCTCTTGTTTAGGTCATGATTTCCCTCCTCCAGTATGTTAATACACCCACCAAGCTTCACGTCCTCTGGGACCAATAAACATATGAAGCAATGACTCCAGCCTCAGATAAAGATTCTTAACAGCCCTAAACTAACACTTGGGCCGACAACTAATATTTCTCCTCACTGTCTGCTTTAGAGCATGAGCCCCTTTCCTCATGACGTTGGGTGGGCTTGACTTACTCACTCATACTGTGGAAAGAACATCAGAGACCTGGTCTGGGCCGGATCAGGGATTCTCAACTTCGTCACTATTGAAGTTTGGAGCCTGGCAGTCCTGTGTTACAGGGGGCTGCTCTGAGTGTTGTGGACCATTCAGCAGCATCCGTGATCTCTACCCTCTCAGCCAGTAGGACCCTGGCCCCAACCCTAACAAATAACACTGTCTCCAGACATTGTCAAATACCCCCTGGGAGACAAGATCACTCCCAGCCTAGAACTTCTCTAGATATGTGACTGCCCTCTGATCTTGTCTTTTCAGACAAAAATCAGATTGCTCAGAAAACATGTGCTCATCACAACTCCATCTTCCCTACCCGGCATCCCAAGAATGGTTGGACTGAGCACTCATTACCCTGAGGAGCTTCGTTCATACTATCTAATTTCATCCTTTGAGATCCAACAAAATCGTTGCCCTTTTACAGGTCGAGAGCGGCTCAGTCCCACACAGCCACCGAGGGGCGTATTCGAAGCCAGACCAGCCAGGATCCAAAACCTGTGCCCTCTCCCTCTTCTCACGCGGCCCCTTCTCCGGGCAGGCAGACCACCAGTACTCAGCTGATCATCCTTTCCTTCTCGCCAAGATGTAAGAACTTCAAATAAAGAACTCGGCAAACTTCCAATAAAACCCAACCCGGGGCCACTGAGGCAGCTAGAGGAAAACCCCCGTGGAGAGCCCCTGCCAGGGTTAACCTTGAGAACTCAGGGTTTCCATTATTAATGCAGATGACAGCTGCCTCCTGCATCTTTAAAAAGCTGTTCCTTTTTCCTCCCTCGGCCTGAAGACTTTCACTTCCCCTTGGAGTCCTCCCTACTTGCCTGGTCCTCACACCCAGACCCACGTGGCCCTGTGGAGTCCAGGGCAGAAGCTCCCCAGAGGCCTTTCCCCCTTCCCCTACCAGCAGGGATTACAGTCATTTCCAAAGGACTTTCCCAGGCACGGTCACATCTGATTTCTGCTGCAGGAAGGGAGCCTGGGAGGTAGGATTATGGAGATGAAGAAAACAGGGTGTAGGGAAGCTCTGGAGTGCCCAGCGGGGAGAGGCCAGGGAAGGCCTTGGGAAGGGTGAAGGCTGCTGGCCTCACCTCCAGAGCCTCTCAAGAGGGACATCTGCTCTGTTCAGATGTAAGGTCCTGTGCTCTTGTTGGTCCCTTTGTTCCAATCTTTCTCCGAGAGCCTGTTCCCTGGATCCTCTCTTTTTATCTGATCATCTAAAGACTTTTTTCCTTAGTGGCCACACAGACTTTTTGCAAATAGCATCCTTTTCTTCCTCATCCTTGAGAGGAGTCGGTTTCTAAAGAAACCTGCTTGGGCTGCATCTGTGCAGGCAAATGATCCACCCCTCTGGCTGCAGTCACAGGCTGGGGAGAGATTTCTTCCCCTTCTTTCTTGGGGTGCATGTCAAACTCAACCCAGCTTGGTGTCAGCACTACCTGGAGCTCCCCAGACCTTTCCTCACCTACCCAGTCTCACCCCGGATCACCTCGCTGGACTCGACCTGGGAAATGGAGGGAAGGTTGCCCAGCTCCGTGTCAAGAAGGGCCTCGTGAGGAACTCAGGCGGGATGTGAAAAGGGCGTCCTGTTCGCTCAGAGCCTTTGTCCCTCCGATTTGGTTCCCATTGGCTCTTTCTTGCCAAGATCCTGAGCTCATGGAAATGTACCTTCCTGCGGCTCATTTTCTTTATCTCGCTGACTTCTCTCCTCCCTTCCCGAGCACCCTGAAGGTCATCATTCTGTGGTCATTTCCACTGAAGTTCTCGGGCACTTCTCTTCAAAGATGGGAGAGATGTGGATCTGTTTGGGGTCTGAGGAGGACTCGGGCGAGACGGCAAGGTTCAAGATGGAGAAAGGAGAAAGGGTTATTGAAAGAGCAAAGTCCCAGAAGAGACAATGGACCGAGAATGAGAGCAAGGATCTTCTGACAGGAGAAGGGCAGACATAAGACGGGCATGTTGTAGGCAAGTGGGAGACAAGATAGAGGGAGCCCTTTAGGGTCCTCATGTGAGTGCCGAAGGAGGCTGAGTCAGAGGCTGGTTGACAGCGCATTTGGTGACCCAGTTGTTGTTTGAGGGAAAGTTGGAGGCTGGGAGGGCAGGCGTTGGGAGAGAGGCTGTGTCGGAGCGGAACACAAAAGTTCAACTACTAACTGTCAAAGCAAAGGAATTTAGTAGACATGGATGGCGTCTTCAGTAAGAAAGCAGAAAGGCTAGACATTTGTGGTCTGAAACCTCGAGATTAATTTAAGATTCCCAACTGTCACGTAAAATGCGTAAAGCCTTCCTTGCAAGCTGTCCCAAGAATAAGTCTTGAATGATTTACTCTTTATTATCTATCTATCTATCTATCTATCTATCTATCTATATATATTTATTTATTTTTATTTTTTTTTTATCAAGGATTGAACCCAGGGACACTTAACTACTGAGTCACACCCCTAGCCCTTTTAACATTTTATTTAGAACTCTCACTGAGTTGCTTAGGTCATTGCTAAGTTACTGAGCCTGGCTTTGATCTCGAGATCCTCCTGTGTCATTCTCCCGAGCCGCTGGGATTACAGGGGTGCTCCTTGGGTTTCTTGCCTGGAGTAGAAGAATCTACTCCGCTTCCAAGGGATGGTTTGACTGTTCCCAACAATGAGACCCCCTGAGATGATTGACATTTTTTTTTTTTTTAGAGAGAGAGACAGAGAGAGAGAGAGAGAGAGACAGAGAATTTTTTTTAATATTTATTTTTTAGTTTTCGGCAGACACAACATCTTTGTTGGTATGTGGTGCTGAGGATCGAACCCCGGGCCGCACGCATGCCAGGCGAGCGCGCTACCGCTTGAGCCACATCCCCAGCCTCGAGATGATTGACATTTTAAGATTCCTCAGATATCCCTTTTCCCCAAGCCCCTTCTTTCTGGGACATCACCCCACGTAGACTGCTTTTACCCTGCTGACCGTGGCAGGTGGGAGAGGACACACTTCATGGAGATGACACCACCAGAAGGTGATGACCATTAGGGTGGGGAGCGAGACTAGGAGGCAGAGAATGTGGGGAGCTGAGAGCCTATAACTTGCTTCTTCATTGGGAACAAGATTAAGCCCAGTGGGTGTAATAAGTGATGCCACCCAGTGCCATCTGCTACGGACTAACGGAGCCAAGGCTACCTGGTGGACAGATGTTCCCTCTATGTGGGGCAAAACCTGCTCAGCTCCAAAGTCATTGCTATTCAGGAATGTGGGCTCAGTGCTGGCAGAGCCTTTCATCATTCCGCAAAAGCTAGAAATCCATATCAAGTCTCCTGGGTTTTAAATGAATTTAAGATTCCTAACTGTCACGTAAAATGCATAAAGCCTTCCTTGCGAGCTGTCCCAAGACTAAGTCTTGAATGATTTACTCTTTATTATCTATATATATATATTTTTTTTTATCAAGGATTGAACCCAGGGACACTTAACTACTGAGTCACACCCCTAGCCCTTTCAACATTTTATTTAGAACTCTCACTGAGTTGCTTAGTGACATCTTATTGGCCAAACCACTGCTCATCTTTGAATTTTGCCTCAAGTTTGCCGGTTTGCCTGAGTAAATGGTGTGGACACGGCCGAGGGAAACTAGGGGAAAGCTTGTTCTCTAGTCTGGTGATGGGCAGGGGGTTGAGGCTGGGATCTGCCAGCAAAGGGACTTCCTGTGGGGGACGGGTGTACTTTCTCACCCACCCACTTTGATTCAAACTGAGTTAGCAACACATTTTAAGGGATTTTTAATTTTCATCCTCTTATTTTTAACCCTTTGGAAATTCTGTTAAGCACACACACAGACTTGGTTGACACTGTTTTGAAAAATGGAGAGATAAGCAATTAAAGGAAGTCACAGTCTGCTGTCTGAGCCCTCCGTTGGGGTCAGGGTGGTGTAGCTGCACAACTTGGGGGGGTCTATAGGCCTGGAGAAAAAGAAAGAGGGTAATAGGTAAGCAAGCCAGTACAGCTGGAGAGTGAGAATGAGCAGGAAACGGGAGGCAGCAGCTGAGCTGTGGTCTACCTCTGCTGAGGCCCAGTCAAACCCCCAGAGAGGGTGAACATGACCCTTGAAGTTGGTAGAGGCTCATAAATAGGAAGATCTTCACCATGTGTTGTGAGATGGAAGAATAGGTCATAAGAAAAGGTTAAGCTCATCCCTTTTGTAAGAAATAAGCAAATAAAAATTTTTTAAAAATGGCTGCACTACAGTCCCACCTTATCTGTGTGTGTGTGTGTTTTTTTTCTTTCCATAGTTTTTGTTACCCATAGCCAACCATAGTCTGAAAATGCTAACTGGGAAATTAGAAAAATAAGCAATTCATAGTTTTAAATTGCCCACCACTCTTAGTAGTGCGATGAAATCTTGTATCACCCCTCTGTACTGCCCAAAATGCAAATCATCCCTTTATCCAGAGTATCCACACTGTATATGCTACCTCTCTGTTAATCACTTAGTAGCTATTTCTATTATCAGACTGACTGTTATGGTGTTTATGTTCAAGGAACCCTTCTGTAGAAGCCTAACACTACAACACAATGCCTACATCGTTGACCTCACTTCATCTTATCGTATAGGTGCTGCAGCACTTTGCTAAGAGCTTGGACAATCAATAATGAATAAATTCAACCTTGTGAAGCGGGTATGATTATTGGCCTCCCTTTTCTCATCAATGAGGAGGAGACTCGAGGAACTTCAATAACTTGTTTTAGGTCACTCAGTGGCATAGCCCTTTGTGGAATCCAATTTTATTTTATTTTATTGTTATTTTTCTTTTTTATGATCATTAAATTTATTTCTTAACTGGTACGTGAAAAATAAATTTGTATATACTAATGAGTGTGATGTGTTTTTTTTTCCCCTTTTTTAAAAATTTCTTACATACATGACAATAGTGGCTGGAATCCTATTTTAAAATGTTACATTTTTGCTTTTTTAAAAAATATCTCCATGTGTGAGCATGTACTTGGAAGTCTGTGTCACATGGTGCCTTTTTTTTTTCCATAGGTGGTAGTTTGGAGGTTCAAATTTTCTCACCTGAAATCTGACTTAACACAAATCAAACACTACCTTCATGAGATTATTCAAGAAAGCTCCTTCTGCTTCCCTCTGTCTGGCTGATGGTACAGGTCAACTCCTTGGACCTTAGGTCTTTCTCATTCATTCACTAAACACATTTTTTATTATGCATATAAAATGTGTTGACTACTTTCCTACTTCTTTTAGTCTTTTTCTGTTTTGCCCCAATATTTACTTTATTATTAAAAAAAAAAAAAAAAAGAATAGGCAAAGATTGAGCTCGGAGTGTGTACTGTGCATTAGGTTAAGCACCCTTTAGATCATATCTCACTTAGTTCTCACAACCATCTTACCATTAGGTGCTAGGATCAGCCTACAGATGAAATCTGTGAGGTGCAGAGAGGTTAAGTTCCTTGCTCAATGTCACACAGCAAGTAAGTGGTGGAGCCAGGATTTGAATTCCAGTCTGTCTGACTCCAGACCTTGTCTGCTTAAGTGCTACTAGCTCTACTCATTGGCCAACACAGTAAGGGAATGAACAAGACTCCTTTATCCTGGGCCTCAGAGTATGCATTGACACCTTGAGGCATACGGCTGCCTCTTTCCTTGCCTGGCCCTATTACTTTTGGCTGAAAACCATGGCAACCTGGAATAACCCAGGCCCCTCCGGCCCACATTCTTGGCATGCTTGCCCCACCACTGTGTCTCACTTACCCTGATGGCATCATCGCCCTGGTCCTGAGTGAAGAAGTCAGAGTCGCCCTCTCTTCACGTTTATGTATAAACCTTTTCAGTCTGTCAACAGTTTTCCCTTTACTTCTTCCCCCCTACTCCATTTGGGACCTGTTCTAACTCTCCACGTCTCTTCTGAAGCTGGGGTCCCCTCTGGGCTTGAGGACGTAGGGCTGCCTTTGACTTGACAGCCTCTGCTCGCTTGGTCCTCCAGACGGTGGCCGAAGATACTCTTCCTTTTCTTTGGGACACAGACTCTTTTTCTGTGATCAGCTGCCACTTGAGGCATTGGAAACATTCTCCTTCAAACCACATGTACAGGGAGAGATGAAGGATGGCCTACCGCTTCTCCATTCTACTCCAAGATCCAGCTGGGCAAGGCGGCGCAGGCCTGTGATCCCAGCGGCTTGGGAGGCTGAGTCAGGAGGATCGCGAGTTCAAAGCCAGCCTCAGCAACTGTGAGGCACTAAGCAACTCAGTGAGACCCTGTCTCTAAATAAAATACAAAATGGGGCTGGGGATGTGGCTCAGTGGTTGAGTGCCCCTGAATTCAATCCCTGGTACAAAAAAAAAAAAAGATCCAAAGTTCTTGGATGAGTTAAGATGGGTCACCATCACTTAGGCAAACATGGAGCAAAGACAGTTAGTATTCTGGATAAATACAAGGTCAGTACATGGAGTTGGACCCTGGTAGCCACCTTCCAGATCCATTGAGGGATTGACCACCCATTTATTCCCACGAGCCCTTGTTTTCCATTCTCTGGTGGCAAATGACTTATGCTCTACAAAAGGCAGCTTTGATGGAGGGATGGTCCTTCTTAGCTACACTGCTCTAGATCCTAAAGACCTTATCTTTACACTGAGAACCACCTGATGCAGGGGGAAGAGTAATGATCAGGAGGCCAAGGTTGTAGGTCTGACTCTGCCCCTTAGCTGTGTGTTTTTGTGAAGTCACTTAAATCCTCTGAACCTAAATTTCTTTTTTTTTTTTTTAATAATTTTTAGTTGTAGATGGACATGATACCTTTATTTATTTATCTTTATGTGGTGCTGAGGATCAAACCCAGTGCCTCACACATGCTGGACGAGCACTCTACCACTGAGCCACAACCCCAGCCCCCAAATTTCTTTTTATGTTGTACGCTAGTGATAATCTGGCGTCCTGAGGTCAAAGGATTTGGGCCATATCAGTGACAATGCTCTCATAATGTCATATGAGACTCCCAAGTTTCCAGTCCTGGAGATCAGTGCTATAAACCCCCCAAATGGGTACCTTGGCTTCCAGGAGGGGTGTTGCAATGCCTAGGCAGCATGATTTCAGGATAGAAGCAGTGCCGGTGACCAGGTGGAGGTGTGGGGGGTGCGGGGGCCTGCCAGGGCTCCTCCCCTACCCCACCACAAGGACAGTTGCAGGCCTCTCAATCTCAAAAGAATCATGCAAATGCAGTTTCAACACCTCATTTCCGCTTCCCACTGAATTGCCATTTTTAACTCCCTTCCGTACAGAAATTCTAAGATCACACCAGACCAGCCTGTTAGCTTGCACCGTGAATAGTTTTTCAAGTTAGATAATATATTAATTACTATATGTATGAAACTTCTATGACTAGTCATAGTATTCTTTCTCATGATGATCACTCTGTTAGAAGCAGACATCAGTAGTGCAGAGGGTTTATAATGGAGCACAGTGAATTTCCAGACTGTTTCTCAGAACGACTCTCCCTGAACACTTATTACCAGGCCATAGAAGCATCTCCAGCATGCTAAAGCCAAGGAGTGAGACTTACGATCAAAGAGTTGCTCTTCACAAGGCTCCCTGGCAGGACCCCTAGTGACTAGGACACAAAGTAAACCTGACAGAGTGAGCAGGCCGTGTGGCTTCCTCTCAGACTTAGGACAATCCAGAGTTGATTCCCACACTTTAAAATGTCATCAGGGACCCAGATCTTTATATTCTTCCACCCAACCATCTTCTGAATATTGGCTTTTGCCCTTATATTTATGACCTCATATTTGCAAGATGATTGCCACAATATTGCCAATACCATACCTTCACATACTGTCAGCTCACCAAGAAGGGAAAAAGGAGGACAAAACCCCTCTCCTATGAGTCTCTCACCAGGGTGGAAAATCCTTCCAGGAGCACTTAGTAGGCTTTGCATTATTTTTCATAACCTAGGTAACCAGGTTACATGTCACCTCTGTCCAAACATAAGCCAAGGGGGAGGAGCTTCCACAATGATTCATCCCCAGGGACAAGTGAACTGCAGCCCTGAGTGGCTGCTGGGTAGAAAACCAACAGCGTCAGCCACAACAAAGTAATCCAAGCGTGGGTTTACAGAAAACAAGGAATTTGGGTTAAGCAAAGACACGCATTCTTCAAATGTAAAGTAGATGTATGTTTTATTCATAAGTTAGAAAACAAGAAACAAATGTATGAAAAGATGCACAAGAATTTGCTAAGCAGGGAGGACACAGATTGCCTCTGCAGACCCCGAGTGTCTGTCTCCCTTGAGCAGGTGAGACTTTGAAGTAAGTGAAGCCCACCCTGCCAATGTGTGGCAAGTTTTAGGGAGATTTTTCCATAGAGCAGAATTGCTGTGTCCAAAGGACAGGTCTCTAAGAAAAGCAGCTGCTCTGGTGGGATGCAGGAGGAGTCAGCCTGGTAGTGCTTTTTTGATGATCTACCTTCCCTCCTTCCTTCCATAGGAGGCTGAGCTTGTCAGCAATCCAAAGCCTCCAAAATCAAGGTCTCTAGGGTCGGCACGTGATCCTCATCTGAGCCAATTGATTCTCTCTTCTAGGCATGTGAACCTGGAGCAGAAACAAACACAGGGACAAATCAGTTGAAGTCGTGACTTGGCAATGCCTAAAAAGAAGGTTTAGAAGTTCCTGCTACTGATCCTCCCTGTCTCCAATCATTCCCAGGGCTTCCCTGTACAGCTTTCCTTTTCTATTCATTTATTCATTCCATAAATACCTTTGAGCACACCATGTGATCTGGGCACTGTCCTAAGTTCCAGAGACAGAGCCACAAACAAGAATGACAATGTCTCTGGCCCCATGGAGTGTGCGGCCTGATGAGGAAGACTGATGGCAGGCCAGTAAACAAGGCAAAGACAGACTGCACAAGCAGGAGGTGGGACGGAGCCCAGTGGGGAGGCCACTTCAGACAGAGTTGCCCACGATCCTCCAGGTAATCCTCCCTCTTTGCTCTATGCAGACAGGGTCAGTTTCTGTTGCTTTCAACCCAATCCTCCCTAAAAGACACACGGAACAAAAGAGAATTCATCAGACCCTAGCACAGCCTGGAAACCATCACCTCTGGATCACGAGCCCTACTTGTTCTGAATCCACTTGCCAGAACAATCTCTCGATAACTAATTTAATTTACCAAGAAGAACATCTAGAGAATATATTAGCATGGATAGACTACTAATCTAACGAAAAGGTGTTCTGGTGAGCAGATGGAAGTTTGCTTGCTACTGCCTACTAATCAAAGAGCTTTCTGGTCTAAACCTGGCTTGTCTGAGTCTGGGCAGCATGAGTCAGTTCTCCCAGGGTCTGATGTCATCCTGGATGAGACGATGGTTCCAGACAGACACCAGCTCTGGCGAGGCCAGAGCTCATACTAGGATGATGCAGCAAGGTACCACAGCCCATGACAGATGGCTTGGGGATTCTTTGCATCTTATTCATCATCTTTTAATGCTAGAGGTGAATTCTGAAGTCATCTAGGCCTCCTAGTATTCATGAGGAAAACTAGGCTTGAAGAATTGAGGTGCCTCAAGAGGCTGGCCAGAGGTCACACAAGCTAGCTGGTATTTGATACATGTCTAGGACTCAGTTGACAACTCAGTTGACAACCTGGGCCAAGAATCTGTGTGTTTTTAATCGGGGACCATGGTGATGAACCCCCGCTATTAAAATCATGGAACAAAACATCTTCAGACTAAGTGGTTTTTAATTCAATGCCTGGTGGCTGAGAGCCTAGCATGTAGTGGGGCAGGAGAAGCAGGTCTGAGCAGAACAGTGAAGATCCTGGAATGTCTTGCTGTAGGATGTGGACTGGCTCTCAGGACCTGTGAGCAAGGTTTTGAAAGGGAAGTAAGGCAATCAGATCAGTGTTTCAGAGAGCCACATTTGGTGGCAGAGAGAGGAACTAAAGGTACCAGAGCAGGGTTAGGAAATATAAAAACAGTCTCAGGGGAGAGATGATGAGAACTTGAATTAGGGCAATGGGAACAGAAGTGAACAGAAGCATTTAAAAGACATCCAGTGGTATCAATAGATCTGGGGGAAAGAGAAGAAGGAAGAATCTAGTTTGGGGGTAACAAGGTGGATGAAGAAAAGGAGGACTGCAGAAGCCATAGTAGGAGTGAGAGAAATTGGAGACGAAGGTGATGAGTGTGATTTTAGCCTGGTTTAGCCCCAGGTGTCAGTGGGACATTGACCCAGATGTGTGTGTAACCCTTGGACCTATTAAACCACAACTTGTAAAGCCACCTCTGATATCACACGCCGGAAAGAGACACTGGTTCTCAAAATCCTACTGCGAATCAATTATAGAAGATTGATGAGGAAGATTGATGGCATATAGAAATGAGAGAAGTGGGAAAGAGCTGGTCTAAATAATGACTGACAGGGCAGAGCCGAAGGAGGAAGGAGGCAACAAGAGTTGCCGGAGGGAATGAGTCAAAGTAAACCAGAAATATGCAGGAGGGAAGAGCAACCAGACAGAAGGAAGGGACTAGGCATGGGAACGTGGAGGAGGAAGACAAGAGGGAGACAGAAGATGTGAGTGATACGGGCAGGACTCTTACTTCCATGTGTCCTCCCTCACCTCTGTCTTGGAGTGACTCTCCTTAGTTATATCTGTGCAAAAGGGATCTTCAGAGAAGGAGGCTGCCTGGAGGGGGTGACAGTGTCTCCTGATTCACAGGTGTCCCCCCTAGGCTTTAAAGAGACTGCTTCCATCTGCAAACGTAAACGTCTGTTGAAGAAATGTGGAAGGTGTGGAAGAGGCACACAAACCTCCTCCTGGTATTTTTCTTTATCATCTTCCTCCTCACCTTCCTTTTGGTTTTCCGGGTCAAAAGGGCAGAATTTCCTGTCTGAATTTTGAAGCCTCTGTCGCCTTGATTTTTGTTCCTGGCTCAAAATGGAGATGAATTCCGAGTCGAAAACAAACAATCGTGTCTTGGGAACAGTCACGGAGTGTTGAAAAGACTCTGAGTGCTTTTTTCTGAAAACCTGTCTTGGGGAAAATTCCCAGTGGGGGAGGAAAAGAGGGATCAACTCCATCTGGGAAGGAGGAATTCTTGTTGCTCTGAAAAATCTCATGTTCTAAGCACGTTCATAAGAGTGAAACAAAAGGCTAACGAGATGGGGAAGCAAAGGTGATTGCCCAGGGAGAAAGAACATACCATAAAACAAAAGATTCCCTAAGCAGCAAGATTTATTTATTTATATATATATATATATATATATATATATATATATATATATATATATATATATATATATATATATATATATATTAGAAAAGCTGCTCACATGTACCATCAGCCTGCTGGCTGACAATGTGCACCTGTGATTACTGGGCTCTTCTGAATCCCAAAAGCTGGAAACTGAGAACTTTCTGGAAATCTGATGTACAATGCTGCCCAGGTGTACTGTGTGTCCAGGCTTACACGTGTCGCCTGGATGAAAAAACACTTCTATTCCTATTTTCTTGATTCTTAAATTACCAGGGAAAAGCACAGATCCTAAATCTAGGAAAGGGACAAAAAAAGATCTCTTGCAATTCCATTCTCAAGATAGCATTTCTCTCTCCTAATAGGAAGATGGACATTCAACAGGAAGCATCCAGACAGCGTCAGCCATGTTGGACCCACCCTGGTGTTGCTTTGGGCTGGTTGGGGGGAAATTATTTTGTGAACACTGTGACGCCCTCCTCCCCTTTGTTCCTGCCCCAAATAGACACAAAATATTCATCATCAACAACAAATATTTACGGAGCACCTACTGTATGCCATTCGATTGTGCAAGCCACAGGGGTGGAATCAATTTTTCCAATGCACTTAACTTTCTGAGACTCAGTTTTCTGTTCTCTAGGTTGAGAATAACACTCCTGATGTGAAGTACATATATGAGCTGGTGTATGTGAATTTGTGGACTCTGAGACACTACCCACCTAAGGGATTGTGTCATTAATTGTTTCTGTGCACAAGGTTGACCCACAAGGCAGCCTCCCCGTCTGGATGAACCACCATTGTTTTGGCAAATCTCTGCAAAGAGTTACAGAGGCCAGAGCAGCCCAGGTCTGTGCAAGGTCAGGCTGAGCTGCTCCAGTCCCCTTCATCTGAGCTGTAGCTGGGAGACTCGAGGAGATTCATCAGATAATATTCTGCTCACACAGAAATTCTTTTCAGTGGGCAGAGGAGCTATATTCAAAGACTCTCAAAATGAAAATAATTAAAGCTGAACTGTCTGCTCTCCCCCAGTGAACACTCACATTTTAATACATGGTCCACGGATCAGTACAAAGTGGAGGAAATTTTTAGATGGTATCCATATGGAACTGGGAAGTGTTTCTGTCGATCTTAACAGCACGACATTCACTGGAGATGACAGGAATAACCCTGGTCACCTATTAATAAGGACTCAGAGGGTAGAGCACTTTCTTCCCCCCACAAATCTCTAGACATATTTATAAAAACCAGTCATACACTGAAAATTGGAGTTCACATCAAAAAGTGTTTTGCCATTCTTCTGTGGTCTTAAGACGCATTTTGATGGGAGGAAAAGACTAAAAAGTCTAATGGTCAAAGTTGAGCAGACTGGGCTTGTGTATCAGACAAGTTACACACCTCCCCGAGCCTCAGCTTCCTCATCTGTGAAACGGGGAAACAATATTTACATTGCAAAGTTGTCAAGAGGATTTGAGATGAAATATGTAAAGAACTCAAAGCTGTGACTAATAAGTGTTCAATAAACAATATCTATTTCCAGTTTTAATTTCCCCTCTAGATACACCTAATTAAGTCTGGGCCTTTTTCCTTGGGTTCCACCTGCCAGCTGTTCCTACCATGGTTTGTAGCATAGCACAAGCTTTTCCTACACTTGAGTAAGGCCTGGGCATATTTTAAAGGAAAAAAAAAATCTTTTAGGGATTGATTTAAATTATATGTTGCCCCAAACTATATAAGCATAAAATTACACCCAAACTCCTAGGCAACAATGAAACCAAACTGAATTTTAAAAACAAAACAAAACCCTCTGCATAACTAGCACAACTCAGAAAACGGCCAGTATGTGGGCAACAGTGTTTGGATGAACACTGACCACAAGGAGAGCACAGCGCTGACCTCCCTGGGTGCTGGCTCTTCTGCGTGTGGCCCCCGACTTTTCCAGCATTTCATGATGTCACTTGGCCTTCACAGGCTTCACTTATGAATCACTTAGGAATCAAGGCCACTCATGTTCCTTTCTCATTAGCCTGAAAGAATTACAGCGGCACTGTTGTGTGCCAATAGGATGGTGAATACAAACACAGACTTGGTTGGGCCTGGAAATCTTGCCCTCTCCCTGTCGATGGAGTGGGTGATTATAAGTGATCCAGGGCAGGCTTCTTAAGACTGTTACTGAAATGTATACACAAAAATCACCAAATGTAAGGTTTTATTTTGTTTTGCAGTGTTGGGTATCAAACACATGCTAGGCAAACACTCTATCACTGAACTGCATCCTGGGCCCCTAAATCACCAAATTTTGGAATGATTCTGGCAAATTCTAAGACCTGTAGGAATCTACAGTACTCAGTTTAGAAATACTGGTATGATCATTAGGTCCGTGAGACACTGTCTGGGTTTGAATCTGGTACTACCATGGGTACCTGTGTGATCTTGGAGGAGTTCACTCATTCCCCATTCAACAAAGACAGTGAGCACCTACTAGGTTCCAGGTGCCATTCTAGGCACTGAGAATGTAACTGGGATTCAAGATAAACAAGGTGATGGCTCTCCTGGGGCTCATATTCTAGAATCTAGTGAGAAATCACTTAAAATTCCTCCCTAAACCTCAGCTTCCTTATCTATTAAATGGAGATAATGCTGAGCACCATGGCATGTGCCTGTAATGCCAGCGCCTCTGGAGGCTGAGGCAGGAGGATCTCAAGTTCAAAGCCAGCCTCAGCAGCTTAGCAAGGCCTTTAAGCACATCAGCGAGACCTTGTCTGTAAATAAAATACAAAAAAAAAAAAAAAAAGGACTGGGGATGTGGCTCAGTGGTTAAGTGCCCTAGGTTCAAACCCTGGTATCAAAAAATAAATAATTAAATAAATAAATTAAACAATTAAATGGAGATAGCATTTGGACAGACTAGAGGCCTGCTGGAAGACTAGATGGAAGAGGTGCTGGAATTTTCTGTTTGTCCCCATAGTACTGTTCTCCCTCTTCTTACCCTGCTCTGGGCTGGGAAGCTGATTTGTTGTGGATGGCATGACCCAGGCTTGCTCCCCCTCTAGACCCTCATGGTAGACATCAGAAGATGGGAGAGTGGGGTTGGGCACTGCTTCCCCAGGCTCCTGGATTTCTGGGGAGCACTTAACTCCTCCAGTGGTCACAGCTCCTGCCAAGTAACCATCTCCTGCAGCTTCAGCTCTTCCAGGAAGCCTTTGGATTCAGGGGTGTGACCATGCTCCATGCGATGCGGCTGGCTCCAAGTTGCCTCGTCATCCCTTCCTGGTTACCCTTCACCCCACCCACATCTTTGCAAATCGTCACCTTAATCCCTTTCCAGTTCCACCTGTATCCATCACTGATTTCCTGCCGGAACTCTGCCCTTGAATCACACATAAAAACATCTATCTCATTTTCACAAACTTAAATGTGCAAGAAGGGTCATAGCATCTGTTTTTTGTTGAGTAAAGTTAGATTTGCCCCATCTCCCATTCCATTGGATCGGCAGGATATCCTGAGCCCATTTTCTTCTCTGGGGTCTCCCTAGACTATGGAGCTGTGCCCTTTCCCTCCACAACTTACTGCTGCTGTCTGTTTCCTCCTGGTTCAAGCCCATCTGAGGTCAGGTTGTGCTATCACACAATGGTGTCTCCTCTAAAGGGGTGACATTCACTTAGAGACCTAGACTGAGGTTTGTGGGAGTGTGTGGGTGGGCATGGAGATTCCAGGCTTCTCAGGCAAGTCCCGTATCAAGAGCAATACACTATGTACACACACAGTAGAATATACACTTGCTCACCAATGGGACCAGGCCCTGCCCACCCTACTCCAGTACTTGCTTTCTTCTCCCATTCACAGGTCTTGGAGGCTGCATTCCCATGTGTCCCACCTTCTAAACCTGACAAGGTCTCTTTACCTACCAGAACTACATGGCCATGTATAAAGTGCACCTTGACATGTGAGCAGTCCGGGCTGCAGTCAGGCAAGGTCTGGAAAGACCAAACAGGGAGAGCTGGTCAGATCAAACAGCAAGCATGTCAGGGTTCTCTGGCCACTACAACAAAGTACTAAAGACCAGGGGACTTAAACAACAGACATATATTTTCTCACATCTCCAGTGGTTACAAGTGCTAGATCAAGGTGCTACCAAATTTGGTTTCTCCCCCTCCTCCTCTTCCTCCTCCTTCTTCTCTTCTTCTCCCCCCCACCATCCCCATCCTCCTTCTCCTTCTTCCTGTTCATTTTCTTCTGTGTGTTACTAGGAACTGAGCTACCCCTGAGCTACATCCCCAGCCCTTTTTAATTTTTATTTTGAAACAGGATCTTGCTAAGTTGCCCAGGCTGGCCTTGAACTTGTGATCCCCCTGCCTCAGCCTCCTGAGAAAGTAGGATCGTAGGTAAACAGCACCGTGCCCTGGCAGGTTGGTCTATTCCAAGTCTCTTTCCTTGGTTTGCAGTGGCTGCCTGTTTGCTCCCTCCTCAGATGGTCCTCCTCTCTACAGGCCACCCCTTGATGTCTCTCTGTGCAGTTCTTCCTCTGAGAAGAACGTTGGTCGGGTTGAATTAGGACTTGCCCTATTGGCTTCATTTTCACTTAATTTTTTCTTTAAAGCTCCTACCTCTAAAAAACAGTTATTCTAAGGAACTTGGGCTTAGAGCTTCCACATATTAATTTGGGGAGAATTCGGTACAGCCCATCTTCAGTGTTGGGAGGTGGGCCTGGTAGGTGGTGGTTACATCATGAGGCCTCTATCTTTATTTATGGCTTAATTTAATTACCATGAGATTGGGTCATTTAGCATGGGAGTGATGTGCTATAAAGCAAGTCCAATCCCTTGTTTTTTTTCTTGTCACACAGGCTTGTTTGCCCTTCGTCTTTCCACAATGGCCTAATGCAGCCAGAAGGCCCTCACAAGATGCAGATATCATGACCTTGCCCCTTTTAACCTCAGAATTATAAGCAATAAACTTTTTTTTTTCATTAAAAATTACCCAGTTGCAGTTGCTTTGTTATAGTAACAGAAACCACACTAAGCCACCAACAAATATTCCAGACTGGGAATCTCACTGGGAACCTAACTACCAGAGACCAGGAAGCAGGGCCTCATTTCCTCTCATCTTTACATTCTGTATGAATCTACCCCCAAAGACTTTCTGAGCGTTGCCTCCTCTTTGGTATGGAGGACTTGCCTAGTTCTTGTTTTCTCCTGCTTTTTCCTTCCCTCTCCCCTTCATGAGACCCAAAACAATCTCATCCATAAGCTTAGCTTTTGTACAGAAAAGAGGCAGACAAGTTGCCTTCACCGACTTTGACTTTTGGCTCTGCAACACCAACCTCTCCTCACATGATGTCATCTCCCTCCTGTGTGTTGGGCTGGGCAGGAAGGAAATGCAATGGGGAAATCAACTTCTTGATCATTAACCTGCCAGACACAAGAAGACTTTAGCACAGTGTGAGATGGAGTGAGGGCTCAATAATGCTGGTCATCATCATGACTGTTAATTTAATTATTACTGACATTGCAGTCATATAAGAAGCAGCATCAGAGTCTGTAGCCTGAGGAAAAAGCACCAAGTAGCCCGTGTGTAAAATATCACCGTCCCACAGGACAGTGTGCCTTGATGGAGTTGTTCTCTGACTGCGACTCCCATTAGTAGCCAACGGTCACAGCTGGTCATTGACAAATTCTAAAAGAGCTACAATACTTCACAGCTGGCCAGCGAGCACTTGAAATGTGGCAAATTGTGAAACAGAATTGAAAATTTTATTTAATTTTAATTCAATTTACATTGAAATAAAACTGTCTTTTTTTACAAGATTTTTGGGCAACTCAGAGTTACAGAATTTTGGTAACAGCTGGTAATAGAGATGAGGCATTTTCATCCCAAATCATAAAGCAATTCCCACTCAATTTCCTAGCCATGGCCTGGGCCCAGTTTTGCCTGTCTACCTGTGGCAGAGACCAGGGATGCACCTTTACTATTTCTACACACAAGCAAAGGCCAATAACATCACGTGAAAGGCTTGGGTGGATTTTGACTTTGATATCCCCAGTTCATTCTGCACAGGAGAATCATCCCACAGTGGTGCCATTCTTTCTCTTGGGCATTGAGTTTGCAGTATTTTCTCTTTACTGAGTTCTAGGTCATAAATATAATTCATATATATATATATATATATATATATATATATATATATATATATATTATAATTCATGTATATATTCATATATGTATTCCTATATATTCATAAATGAGTCGTACATATATGAATTAAAATTAGCATTGCTTTTGTGCATTAGTGTGGACTTCCATGCCACCCCCACCCCATGCCCAGGCTAGACCCTCTGAGACACAGCCAGCCTGAGGAACTGCACATTTCACTCCCTGTCCAAGCTGCCAATCTCAACGAAAGTCCTCGGAGCACAATTAGCATTTTTTTTTTTCTGGATGCCTTAATGGTGTGCCCACTGGAAATGTATACCTTGGCACAGCTGGGCCTCCAGGCTCCTGTCACCTTCTTACTGTAACTGGAATTGGCATCGCAGCCCCTGGAAAATGGGCACCTCTCATCTTTACATTCTGCATGAATCGCCCATTCTGTGGAGGAGCAGGGCTTGCCTCAGAGGCCTGCAGACATAACAGACGGACTGCTTTTCCCCTGTCGGACTTTTCCCAGGGGCTGGAAGGGGGCCGAGAATCCCTCTTTGAGCGGCTGTGATTTTTCCCTCTCCTCATTCTCTGCCTGTTTTCAAATTAGGCCATTTCTTTGGGGTCGAGTGTTTTTAAAGTCTCTCATTCTCACACCTTCACGAATATTCCCAAGTTACCTGTGTGGACTTTAAAGGCATGCTTGGCAGACGCAGAGAGCTGACGAAATCTGACGGTCTCTCTGTTTTAAACTCTTCGGTGACTCCCTACCCCACACAGGATCCAGCACAAACTCATTCATAATAATCAAGGAGGCCTTTGTGGCCCGGGTCCTGCTGACATCGACAGCCTCATCCCCTTCCTTGTCCTATCACTCCAGCAATACTGATCAGCCTGCTGTCCCTCAGATACCCCAGACCCTTGGCTTTCCATGTATTTGCCTGGGCTGTTCCTGCCCAGAAGGCCTTTCCCTCCCTTGTCCACCAGGGACCTGATCCCTCCCTGACACCAGGCCAGCACATGCTCTAGGTAACTTCCTCCTCTGCTCTCTCCCATCTGTCCCCAGCTCTTTTGGTGCCCTTTATCTTACATACTTCTTGGGTTTCACCAATCTTCCTGAATTCTATTTTGTTTCCTTGCCCATGTTTTTTCCCCCATTATTGGACCATGGCATCTTTGAGAGCCAGGGCTGTGTCTTTTTCTTCTGAACTTCCAGAAACAGCCATAGTACTGGGCCCAGAACCACCAATCAAAACCCATTAAATCTAATTTGTTAAATTTAATTGAACCCAGTAGAAGGAGCATCTGACATGGGGAGGTCGAACATTCCCCACCCTGCATATTCTCTTCTCAACCAAGCTCGGTGGCACTGACCTGCCACAGGCACGGACAAGGCACAGGCCTGTGGCTCTGGATATAATTAAGAAAACATATAGATTGTCTTAAGAAATACCTTATGTCAACAATAAAGCTCGACCAATAAAGCAAGGAGGTAGCAAGGGAGGACGGGAAGAAAGGAAGAGTCTCTCTCTCTTTTCCTCTGTCTCTTTCTCTGAGCTCATGTGCACAAAAGGAAGGTCATGTTGAGCATGCAACAAGATGGTAGCTTGCTACAAGCCCGGAATGGAACCCTCACCAAAAACGGAGTCTGCCAAAACCCTGATCATAAATTTTCCAGCCTGATCGTGAACTTTCCAGCAGAACTGTGAGACATAAATGATTGCTATTCAAGCCACTCAGTCTAAAGCATCACGTTGTAGCCACCCAAGCCGACTAGGATGGGCTCCCCTACACTCCACTCCCAATCTAGCAACTAGTCATCTGTTACAACAGTTGCATCAAGCTATTTCACCTTAACCTTCCTGATGACTTCCCATCACATTTGACTATAACCCACCCTTTTTTCCTGCCTACAAAGACCTTCTGTGATCTGACCTTCTTTCTAGAAATCTGTCTTAACCCTCTCCCTCTTTGTCATATTCCAATCACATTAACTTTTTCAATCTCTGACAAGCTATGACCTCTATTCTGTTGCCCAAATGCCCTTCCTGCAGCCTTTGTATGGCCCTTCAAAGATGCCTTGACCACCATGTCCGAAGTTACTCCACCGTCACTTCCCATCTTGTCACCTGTTTTATTTTCTTCATGGCACTTTTCAGAACCTGATACAACTTCTCATCTGTTTATTCATATATTCTCTGTCTTCTTGTTCTTGTTCTTGATTGAGAACTGGAACCTGGCCTGTTTCATTGATGGCTCTCTATCCCTGGCACCCAGACGAGGCCTGGTTCAGGCAGTGCTCAGAAATGATCAGTTATTGAGTGACTAGACGTGCCTGACACTGGCTAGACATGTTCACAGCGTTTCCCTGTCCAGAATGGTTCCTTGCAACAATTAGTAGGGAATTGTCAATGATTTCCAGGGTTTTGACATACCTGGGGTGAGTTCAGTCCTAAGTAGTTTCTTTGAAGTAGAAGTGAGTCAGAGAGCGTGTGACTTCATGCCCAAGTCCACTTCAAAGTGTTTATGGATGAATGCAAGGGCAGCAAAATATAATGCAGCCTTAAAATGGAAGGTGACAGCATCCCATGGGGGCCACACTGCAGCTACTGCTGACTTCAGCTCCGACACACTGATAAATGGTGCTAAGGTTAAACACCTGAAAAGCGGGTTCCGGCCTGCCTGCCTGCCCCCTTCTGTGCCGAAGAGATGGGTAGAATTTCTGAAACGCTGAGTTTCCTCAAAAATCAATGTTAAACACAAAGGTTAGATTGTGCTCGTAGGAGAATATTGTCCTAGGAAATCTGGAATTTTCTCCAGCTTTAGAAAGAGCATCAGACTTGGAATCAGAGACCTGGGCTTAAGGCCAGACTGGAGAGCACAGGACATTTAACCTCACTTTATATGTTTTCATCTCTGAAAAAGTAATGCTGTTCTACCTACTGTAGAAGGTCATTTTAAAAGTCAGAATTGGAATGGCTCTGTGGAAAGTGTTAAAATTGTAAGGGCCGTATATTGTGGTTTGTTACTATAAACATCATGATCCACTCCCTACTGAATCAGAGAAAGGCGGAACACTAGGAACTATTAATTCAAACCTTTTTACCTCGTGTGTGTGTGAGTGTGTGTGTGTGTGTGTGTGTGTGAGAGAGAGAGAGAGAGAGACAGAGAGAGAGAGACAGAGAGACAGAGAGAGAGAGAATCATGCATTTGGTTATTTCTCATCCTTTTAGGAGAGAACACAAATACACAAGTGAAAAGCTAATAGTAAAGCAAAGGACCAAATGAGTTCTTTGGAGAAAATGTTGTGGGAGTTTGGCACAGTCACCTGGAGTACTACAACAGCCTTCTAACCAGCTTGCCTGCCCCTCCAGGCTCTCTTCTCTGCAAGTCGCCCTGTAAGGTACCATCAGACATACCTCCCACAAAAGGGTAGGATATCTCAGTGGTTAAAGAGGCAGACTTTGGAGACAGACTGGTTGGGACCAGACCTCATCTGTGATACCCAGCTAGCAGTTTACTTCAGCCCTTTGTAGACTTTGGAATGTACCTATTTCCTCCCCTCATAATCGTTCTGAGAATTGAGTGGGTTTGGTATACATAGATAAAAGTGCTCAGTGTCACGAATGGCACCTTATGTGTCTTTGCTATTATCATTAAGTTGCTTTTCTGCTCCTATCCCTGGTGAACTCAGTTAATTTTTCATGGAACCTCATTTCCTACCAGAGTAGGAAAGACCTCAGCAGGTTGTCAAACCCTTGTCACCCATCCTGGCAGCTGTGTCTGTGACTCCTTGTGCTCCAGCCTAACAGAGTGATTGCTTCTCTGGAGACTCCTCTTGCTTTCAAAACTTGACTCCGCTACCCAGGGCTGGAAGTACCTTCCCTTTTCTCTGAACTTTTATCAGATTTTGTCATTATCTTTTGGCACATTACTTTCCAGTTTTGGAGGTCCCTTTATTCTCCCCTGCTAGAGTGTCCACCAGCTCTTGCATGGTGACAATTGTTATCTACTTGATTAGTATTCATTGCAATATAAAAAAAAAAAAGCCTTTTGCTCATATTTAAATTTAAGTAAATGTCTGTATAATGAATGAGATGGTCAGAAATAGCATCATAGGAGTGAGAGTTGAGCTGTGTTGGGAAGGAAAAATAAGTTTTTAAAAAAAATCATTATTATTTATTTTGATTGTACTGTAATGATTAAGTGATTGAGTCGTGTAGCTAAACTACCTGGGTTCAAATCCCAGTTCTGACATTTACCAGTTCTATGACTTTGGGCAAATGACCTGATCTCTCTGTCCCTCAGTCTTCTTACCCATTGAATAGGGATCATAAAATCTTTCTTCACAGAATTATATTGTGAAGATTATTACATGAACTTCAGGACATCCTTGGCACTTAAGAAGTACTAAGTCAACAATGGCCATCATTACTATTATCACAGAGGTAATAAATGCTTCTTGCATGAAGTCCCCCAAAATACACAATACCTTTATTTTACTACTACAGTAAAAGTAGAATTGCTCCCTGAGTCCACACCAGCAATTTTGCCCCCACAGACAGAGCTGCTGCTATTGGCCTTGTGAATATACTTCTAGAGGCTTTATAAATACAAATTATATTAAATAACATCAATAGAATCATATCACATATGCTATTCTGCAAGTTGATTTTTTCACACAACCATATATTATACTTAACTGTTGGTGTTGGCACATATTATTCTACTCCGTCCCTTTTATCACCTGCCTAGTACTGCAGGTTAAAAATCCATGATAATTAATTTACTCAGTACCATATTGGAGTTGACCTATATTTTTCTAGTTTTCCATTGTAAACACTGTGTAGCGACTATCTCTGATGTGCCATGTTACACACCTGTGATAGTGCAGCCGCAGGATGGAGTCCTAGATGGGACGCTGAGACCACGTCTATGAAGAATATTCATCCCCAAGTGCAAGGGCCTCGGTTACACATCATAATCTTTGGTCCTTCCCATGCTATTGCTCTTGGTCCCACGTGGCTCTCTTATATTTCATTTATCTGCATTTGATAATTAATGAGTACAATAATCACGTTGTAAAGTTTCATAGATGTTTCTTTTTTATATACTTTTAGTTATAGATGGATACAATACCTTTATTTTATTTATTTATTTTTATGTGGTGCTGAGGACCCAACCCAGTGCCTCACACATGCTAAGCAAGCACTCTACCACTGAGCTATAACCTCAACCCTCATAGATGTTTCTTAGTTGTCTTCTGAAAAAATGGTAATTGTTACACTGAAATGATAGGATTTAAGTAGACAAGAAATGGTAGGAAGAACTACTCTTTTAGGGAAATAGAGCACTGTGGGAAGTGAAGCTGATTTAGGTCCATGGTAAAGAGCCCAGCCTAACTTGTGAAGACGGTTTTGCTACTCAAGTTGTGGGCAGGATAGAAAGCCAGGTTTGAGCAAAACTAAGGAGCTGAGCTCTTACACCAGGCCATAGGATGTATCACATAGAAAAAAAAAAGTATCTTATAAAGTCTTACCTGTGGACTGTAGAATTACATTGTAATTCACTGCTTCTCTATGCAAATAGCATCTTACACTTAAAGACACCTCATCTCAGTTAGGAGAGACCACTTTATGCTACATTAACAAATGACCCCCAATGGTGACTTTAACCAATAAAAGTTTATTTCTCTCTCATTGCCTGTCCATTGGAGATTTGTTAAAAAGGGTCTAGGGATGAAATGATTCTGCTTATAATTTATGGGAATCATTGAGGCATACAAGCTGCTGGAACAGTTGCCATATTCAGTGTTTCGGGCTTCCATGCCAGGGGGAAGAGTAGCATTTTTAGGTCTTGCTGTAGCTACTAAATGTGTCAGCCTGCAAGTGACACTCTTCATGTACACACCTAGTATGAATGAACAATAGTTCATTGGCCAGAACAATTTGTTTTTTATTTTATTATTTTATTTTTATTTATTTTGACTCCATTTAATTGCCTAAAGTGGGGGGAGGGCAGAAAAGTAATCTCATCTGCCAAAGAAAGAGAGCTAAAAACAATTGTCAAGAATCAATACTTCACATCTCCTTTCTATTATCTAAAATCTGCTTCTCAGAAAATCCCACGGCCACTAAGACAGAAGGGCCTGATGATGCTATTGTGGCCAATGCCACTTCAAAGACTGGGCTAAAGGCAGGGCTTGAATATGCTTGGAAGCTGCCGGTTTTGATTGGCCAAATCTCATTTTGCTGATGGCTTCAGATTGGGTGGAAAGAGGTGGAGTAGTGTGAAGAAGCTTTTGGAACATGTGAAAACCTGTCCAAGAAAATCTTTGTGGTCGCTTCACTTCCTTCCACCTCTTCTCAGTGTCCTCTTCCCCGAGTTCCTAGACCTGCTGTGGGGCACATTCAGGTGCCAGCGCATTTCCTATTCAAGAAGTTTCCAAAGGCGGAATAAAATGCTAACTATGATGATAACAGTAATCATGATACTGAACGTTTTAGTAGTACCTTCCAGTACCAGTGCTTTTCATTTATTTATGAACTCATTTATCCTTGCAACCAACCCCATAAAGTGAGCACGTTTATCATTTACATTGACAAGTGATGAAATGGAGGCACAGAAGGTTAGATATCTTGCCCCAAGTTTACACGGAATTAGAAGCCAGGCGGTGAGATGGCAAAGATGTGTGTTGCTGTTAGGGCAATCTGGTAGTAGGTGGAGGGTATGTGGACTAGGGTCTAGAAGATCTCAGGGTCTGGAAGATCCCTCTCCTCAATCTGAACCCCCTGGCCATCATCATTTACCACATTTCTCAGTATTCTAATAAATATTTCCTAACCCATGCCTCATTAATTGTAGCCAGTATTCAATTCAGAGAAATGGCACCACAGTGAAACCTCATAAACCCAACAGAGCCTTAATAGACTTGACCTGAAAACGTTCCATAAAAATCAGTCATGCTGTCACCTGATTGAGGACCTGCTTTGTTTCTGCTAAGTAGTATGCTTTCATTGTCACTTATAATCCCTTGATGTTTGATTTTTTACTTTTCTTTCTTTTTTCTTTTTTCCATCTCTAAATACTTTTGTAATTTCACCATGAAAAAAAAAAATCTCCTTCCATGGTGCATTTTCCCCCCAGGTAGTGGCCACCTTTGAAATGCACACCAACATTCTTGTACATTTAAACTATGGTCCTAGGATGATGATGCCCGTTCTTGTCCTGTCATAGTAACTTTTATCTGAGACCTGTAGAACACTGGGTAGACATTCACAAGGCCTCTGTGAAGCAGAGAAGGGCAAGGAGAAGGACAAAGATGAAAATAATCGATAGGCCAAGTGTGGGACAGAAGCCAGACATGATGGTTCCTCTCGATGCTTCCCGTTTTTGTCTTTGGTGCAGACTAGATCAGAGAACATGAGCACTGGAGAGTGATCTGGTTTCTCTGCACCCTTTCATCTCTAGTTGAAAGCCTCAGCTCTTGTTCTTGTGACTCTTTTGAGCCTACTTCTAGTCCACGTACCATCCACCACCGTCCGCCATTGAGAGGAGGGCCACCATGTCCCCAGGGTGGTCTAACTCCACCAGTTACATGGGAGGAAAGAGAGTAGAGAAGAGCCTCCACATGTATGAAAAGGGATCTCAGCAAGTCACAGACCCAACCTGGTTCTATTACAGGATGAGAATTCCCAGTCCAAAAAACCAAAATCTGAAATGCTCCAAAGCCCTGAGGTTTTTTGAGTGTCAGCATGATACCATGTTGGGAAATTCCACCTTCGATCCCAAGGGACAGGTTGCAGTCAAAACACGATCATCAGTGCAAGCCAACGATTGCTTATTAGTAGTATCAGGAATGATGGTGATACCCAACAACCACCAATGTCCTATGGGTGGCTGAGATGGTGACGCTTGGTGGCTTTCAGATAGTTCATGTGTACAAACTTGGCTGCATGTACAAAATCACTAAAAATATTGAATAAAATCACCTTCAGGATATGTACATATGAAATATTTTGAATAAAGTTTACTCAATCTGTAATATAATGTGCTGACCCAGCCCAGGCAGAACATTATCCTTCTGGTATTTATGGTGTGGCCCCTGAAAACTTCATTTAATCTATAACACGCTTCATCTCAGCAAATGGGGGGTGCAAGTTGAGGATTCCTTGCAGGTTTAGGACCTTTAAATACAGGACTGATGGGCCAGTGAGAAATAAGGAAGATGACTGAGACTGAGGTGGACATCTTAGTGAAGGAGAAATGAAGGTCACTACACACCTTGGTCTGGGAACTGGAGAGGCTAGGGTTCTCTGGTGAAGGACATGAGAATCTGGAAAACCAGGCAAGAACCTAAGATGAGGGTCAAGGTCAAGGTTAGATCAGAGGCTGGGAATTCAACACAGCGGAGAAATCACCCACATGGACCACTGGAATGGCTCTGTGGGAAAAAAGTCTAAGGCTTCTCAACATGGAAGAGCAATGTGGCTCCCTGTGATGTCCAAAGTCATCTAATCAGGAGGAATGGTGGTAGGGTGAGGCTTAATCACTGTTACTTGGAGAACATCTCAAGTGGGTTCCATTCAGCCTTCAATTGTGGACATGAAGGACTTTTCCCTCCATGGCACTTTCCAGGTGCCCAGCTAGCCTCCTTCTGAGGGTTTAGAGACACCATGAGACATTGCACCTTGGGTTGACTACGTATGGAGGAAGTCTAACCATGACATACCAAGTCTGAGGTCATGGATAGTTGTTATTTCTGCTAATGGCCAGCAAGAAAAATGTCAACAGCTGCCTAGGAAGTCCTCTTTGGATACCAATAGACAAGGGAGCACTATAGCCCCTGACTCCTGTGATGCGCAGGCTCTGTGAGCAAGTCAAGAGTGGTCTGTGGAGGCCGACTCTGCCTGTGCCCTGCAGTCCCTTCAGATCTCACCTGCCACTGATTTCTCTTTCCTTTTGGCTCGCCCTAATTCCTGAAGTTCAGGGGTGTGACTGGTAAGGGATTTTGCTCTTACTCTTGATATTTCTGCCAAATATTTTGTTCTTTCTGTGGGTCTTTTGCATTTCCCTAAAGGACTGAGCTTTTGAAACTCAAAGTCAGGAAAAGACTTTTCCTGGCCATGTTTTCTATTGTAACATCCTTTCTCAGAGCCAGTCAGCACAGAAGAACCCAAATGGGGGTGGGGACATGGGAGCCACTAGAGAAAGGAAATACTGGGTTTGGGGGAAGCACTGGCTAACACACTGTAGGGATGTTAAAATGGTTTGCTCTCCTGGATCTAATTCCCAAGAGGCTGCCCAAGCTGCTTGTCTCTCTTGGGTGGGGACACTTTATCCAGGTGGCTTTTGGCAGGTCTGTTGGGCTCATGTATCTGGAACATCATTTGGGTACTTCAGGGTAGACATGGGGGTTGGGGTAGCTCTCATCAAACATAGGTCAGGGGGTTGGAGTTCCAGGGAGGTCTGGGAGCAACAACCACTCCTGAGACCGCAGAGGGAGGCGGAAGGCTGAAGACTTTCTCCTGGCCTGGCCTGCAAATGTTCTCTGAAGCAGAAGAGCACAGAGATGAACAGGGAGTTCCATAACAAGTTGAGGTGCAAGGACGGCCTCTTTGGTCCTAGGTAGGGTCCCAGGTTGAGCATGATATGGCCTATGGAGATCAGGGCCCCCATAGAGTTGATTACATTCAGACTTTGAAATGTTTTTTTCTGATTCATGTACTCTTGAGGTAGTTAGAAATTGAGTCATGACTCTGTCTAGTAACTTCCCAGGTTCTGAGTCTAAGCTCCAAGATGGAGCATTAACATTGAATAGGAAGGTCCCTCTGCTTCTGGAGAGCTGTGGTTTACACAATTCCTGAATCCCTCAAACCATAATCATCTGGACTGCTTTAATATGAAACGAAGCATCTAGATCCCGATTCTTGTCCAAATGACTGAACTGGCTGGACCAGGTGAAATGGAAAATACGGGGTTGGCCACAAACACACTGGGATTTTGGAGACATGGACTTAGCTTCCATCGTATCCTACACACCACCTCAAATGCATGCACTCAGGCAGCTGTGAGTGGGACCTGTTTTGATTTATGTGAAACCTTGGGCAAAGGATTTTAATTCATTCCGAGTGTGTATGCTATTGATGGCGCATCTGCACTCTCTCTCTCACACACACAAATTTGTTGGAGTCGGTCAAAGTCCCAAGGTCCCCAAATACACTTTATGAAGGGTGAATGAGATTTTGTGAGGCAACATGTGACAGTCACCAATCCCAAAGATCTCCATTTAGCTTTGATTTATTTCCAATTCTGAAAGATGTCATTTGTGTAAATGCAGGACACATTCGTTTGGGGGTGAGCGGAAATGTCCCCAACTTCTGGTGGTAGCGGATACATCTGAAAAATGGAACCGAATCAATTTTGTTCCCAAGAGGGACAGGTGGAGGACTCCCATTTCCTGCCAATTCAGTTGGAAACAATGAGGAGAGAGAGAGAAAAAAATGGAGCCCTCCCTTCTCTTTCTGGCCTTAGACATGAACTCCTGATAAGATCCTGGAAAACAAGCAGCATTTTTAACAGCCATTTGCCCTCTTCAGCTGAGAAAACAGCAAGAGCCAAAACTAGGAACTGGGGCCACCGCTATTGTGAATGTGGCCAGGCGGACTTATTGTCGCCAAACTGCAAAGCCCGAAATGACTGAGATAAGGAATATAATAACATTTTCACATGAACCTTGCATTCTTACCTCTTCTATAGGAAAGGATATCCCTGCAGGAAGGAGGAAGGTGGGGCCCCGCCCGTGTCCTACTGCAGTGCTGGGACTGCATTGTCCAGGCCTTTGTGGGACTCAGGAAGAGGGTACGGAAGTTTCTACAGGAAAACAGAGAAAAGTTCAAACGTAAACAGCATCCAAAAAAAATTTACCAATAGCAAACTAGATTTCCTCTTTGGGCCTTCCATGCTTCCACGCATCACTGGGCTGGCAGATTTTAATCTCGGGTTCTGTTCACCTTGGTAACCTCCAGCGGGTGTGAGCATGCTGTTTCCCTCCTTAATAAGTCGAGAGGATGTGTTTTCTATGGCAATGGAGACAAAAACAACCTCTTTCCAGAGACTGTATCCTGGCTTGGCCAGAGTCTGTTCTGTCTTTTCCATTTGTCATTTCTGGGGAGGGCATGAGCTTCCCTGAGGTCCTGTGTGGGGCAGGGCGGCTCCCTTTTAGGAAGATGTGAACAAAAGCTGAAAGTGGCTAAATAGTCACTTTCCACCATAAAGCAAGGTTTTAGTTTGACTCCCTAGTTTTGGCCAGAGATGCTCTCCGAGAATCTCATTCCTAAGGACGCAGGGAGAGTTGCACCCCATTGCTCCCAAGTAACTAGTGAGGGATGGATTTCCCTCCTACCTAATTTTCCTCTGCTATGTATACTCTACTCACCCCCACCTCCTACCCTGAGGCCCTGTGGCTCTGGTTTTAGGGATGAGAAAACCCTGGCTCTAACAGGGAGAGGCAATTCCATCCTGGAGTCTGAAAGAAAAACAGGCCAAGATGAGTTGGTCAGAAAAACAGGCCAAGATGAGTTGGGCACGGTGGCACACACCTAGAATCCCAGCAGCTCAGGAGTCTGATGCAGGAGGATTTCGAGTTCAAGGCCAGCCTCAGCAACTTAGTGAGGTGCTAAGCAACTCAGTGAGACCCTGTCTCTAAATAAAATACAAAAAAGGGCTGGGGATGTGGTTCAGTGGTTGAGTGTCCCTGGGTTTCATTCCTGGTACCAAAACAAAAAAGGCCAAGATAAGAAAAGTCCCGTTGGGCAAGCTCCTCCCTGCCTAGACCTTGTATACCAGGCCAAAACAGCTCCCTTTGGGGACTTGCAAAGATGGGTGACAAAAAAATGGTAGCAAAATATGATCTGCTTCCCTGCTGTGAGTCTTGAAGGGCTTAGTCTTCTCAAGGGCAACCTCTGAAATGCACAGAGCTGCTCTCCACGTTTCTCACTGATTGAAAGCTGTACAGCTCCAGCTAAGAATTGTGGAAGCCACTTCCAAACTGGCTCTAATGGGAGCTGCCAGGCACTGAAAGGAGCATCCGTTACTTCTCAGATGGGGCCAATCACACATTTCAGGAGTGAACAGTTACAGCTAATAGATAGACTTCCTAGATGCTGCTGCCATTATGGGAAATCAAAGCCCCCTCTGCCCCCGTCAAAACAGCTCTTAAGCCCAAGTATCTTTCACAGCCCATCTGAGGAGGGAGCTCCAAGTGGACTGCTCTAGCTTTTTAGGGAATTGCTATTTCCAGAACAAATGACTTCCATTATGTTCAGCCAGGGACCAATTCTTCACTTAAGTATGTAAAGCAAAATATGGCTTGTTCTCTAGATGTGTTACTCACAACAGAAAGCTTTTGTGCTGACAGCCCCAGACGGGTGATTGAAGCATGTTGTATAAAAGCCCAGGTACAACTAAGAGAGCGACCCCGAGTTCCAAGACCAGTTTAAAATGCCATTCAAGATGGAACCAGAAAGTTCTGCTGTATGTAAGGGAGACCTGCGTTTTCAGAAAACAGGAGATGAAGAACTCATTCATAACATTTGTGTTTTGAACAACTGTTATTTCCATCCTCACATTCCTTCATTTATATATTCATTCATTAACATAAGGTACCAGGTTCCATTTCAAGGTTAATCAGGAGTGGACTGAATGTACTTAACAGCAAGGCATTGATTCTAACTTATCAGGAAGGACACTTCTGCTGAAGGTTGCCCATTCCTGTGACCCTTGAGTCACCTGGTGCATTTTAATACTTTAGTAACCACTACATCTGTGCAGAACATCCAGATAGCCAATAGCCCTGAATACAGTGATATGCAAAACACAGTCACCATCTCCAGAAACCAACCACCTAGGGCCTGCTGCTCTTAATTAAGAGCTACTTCTGGAGGGATATATCTCTGAGTATCCAGCTGACTTTAGCCTAAAGTCCTGCATAGGCCTCAGCAGATTCTCAACTTCCACAAAAGGGAAGTGGGAAGACAGGTGTGGTGATGCAGGCCTGTAATCCTGGCAACTCGGGAGGCTGAGGCAGGAGGATCACAAGTTCAAGGCCAGCCTCTGCAACTTAATGAGATCTTAAGATAAAAGATGAAAAGGACTGGGGATATAGTGCAGGGTTCAATCTCCAGTACCAGAGGGGAAAAAAAAAAGGTCAGAGGAGCAGCCAGTGAGGGAGGGCCCTCCTGCTGAGCAAAGGCTCAAAGACTGAGTGTTGGATGGAGACTGAACAAGCTCGTGAGTTATGTTAAGGATGAAGAACCAGGGAAGAGATGCCCTGGAACTCAGCTCTTCTTCCCGTTTGACACAGCAGGGGTGTCACCTCTGTAGGTCGACTCAGGCCTGCCAAATGTGCTGAGGCCAGCAGGTCCAGCGACTTCTCAGTTCCAAGCTCCCAGCCCAGTGCTCCTTGGGCTTCTCACCCAGACGGAGGTCCTGTTCTCTTCTGTCTCCATGGAGGCTTCTCGACTTGACTGTCCATCTTTCTTCCCCACTCTGCCTTCCCAGAAGTCCTGGAGCCACGGTGCCTTTGGCTAGCTCCTGGACTTACCATGGCCAGGCACTGTGCCAGCTCCTGGGAACACAGCAGTACCCAAGATGAGCCTGCCTCTGCCTTCAGGGAGACAATGATCTGACCAAATGACAGACAGACATCAAATTGTTCTTGATTCACTTGAAGGTTTCTTCTTAAATAATCATAGTTTTAAATGCTATTTAGAAGCTGAAATAGAATATAATTTTTTTGATTTTTTTTTTTTGGTACCTGGCACTGAACCCAAGGGCACTTAACCACTGAGCCACATCTCCAGCCCTTTTTACTTTTTATTTTGAGAGAGGGTCTCACTAGGTTACTTACAGCCCTGCTAAGTTGCTGAGGCTGGCTTCAAACCTGTGATCCTTCTGCCTCAGCCTCCCTAGCCACTGGGATTATAGGTGTGCACCACTATGCCCAGCTTACTTTATTGATTTTTAAAATCAGTAAAGTAAATTTGATGTAATACAGTTTTTATGGTTAAAAAATGTGAACATATGTAGTTCTAAGTTCACAGACCTTGAACAATTAGCATCCGAGCCAAATTAAGTCTTCCTGAGGATAGGAGATAATCAAGACATATACCTTTCACCTGTGGCAGAATAGCCAAATTAATATCAATAGTATTATATATGGGAATGGGAGGGGACAGTTCCTGGGTTTTAGGCACTGTGCTGAGTATTTCACATGGATCCTCTCACTTATCACAATTCAAGAGGTAGTCGTTAATATCATCCCCGTTTTACAGAGAAGGAAATGAAGACTCAAAAAAGTTAATAAGTTTATGAAAACAAACCTTCTTATGGTTGAATCTGCCACTTATTTGGCTTTTTTGTGCCTAAGCTCAGGGTGGTAAACAAAATATTTAACACCTGCCATGGTTTGGGCACTGACCAATCAGAGCAGATGCCAGACCAGGGAGCTGGCGCAAGATCCCAGCTCAGGGCCCTTGGGGAGACTGAGGTGGCTAAGTCAGGGATGGGGATGGCTAAGCCTGCATCTATTTATGAACCAGTACAGAGAATTTCAATATGTTAACAACCAGACAGCCATGCCTGTGCAGCCCTGTCCAGGTGAACTGCAAAAGCCCCCTTCCTGTTGGCTGCTGAATGACTAGGAACGTGGTTGAAGAGTTACTAGGGGTTGGCTTGACATTTACAGACCATTGCAAAACTTAGTGTGCATTGGAATAAGCTGAGATGAGTTTGATTTTATACAAACTGTCTTAGGTTATTGTATTAGGTTTCCTTTGCTGTGACCAAGATACCTTAGAGGATGAAAAGCTGCTTGGCCCCTGTAGACATTTGCAATTCCTCAACTAGACTCTTTCTAAAAATAGGATGCATTTAGGGCCCAAAGCCAGAAGTTATAAACCTAGGTCTGGGCCCATCTAATTTTTTTTTTCCTTAAATGAGGGTGGATGGTCATCATTGTTATCCTGACAACACATATATACAAGGGGCTCACTTCTCTTATAAATTGTTACTAAGAACCAGATCTAAGAACAGTGAGACAATAAATAAAGCAATGGTGGGTAAATTCAAAACAACTCTTGGAGAAAGTTTGCAACAACTGGGGAGAAAGGTCCTTGGTCGAACAAACCCAAATCATGGAAGACCTCAAATTTCTCCTTGAAAACAAAACAATCTGATTGTTAAATGATATTCCTTACAATTACAAATAGTTTCCAGTAAAAGTCCAACATCGAACAAATATTACTATAAATCAAAATGATTGCCTTTGTTGGAACTTGCCCATTCGCTGACCTCAGAATAGTCCCCTTGGAAGACCTGCTCCCTTTTCCCGTGATGTCCCTGTAGGACACCTGGGACTCCTCGTGGGAGCCCATCTTCAAAGACAGTTCATGAGATACTTAGGAAAATAATTTCATATTATTTTATATTTGTATCTTGGTTTTGATCAAGAATCCAACAGCCTTCTTTCCCATCATTATCCAAATAATATTCCTGTTGCAAAATAAAATCCACCAAAGGATGAATATTTGTTCTTGCTGAGAAAAATAATTAGCAACAGTCTCAGAAGACAATTCTGTAATTGCAACAGCAGTGATAAATCATGGAAAAAAGGTCACTGCTTCCCAAGGTGGCCTCCTTCAATGGGCCACAACTTGTGGGGACATTTTGATGTGTTTGTTTAAAGAATTTGGAAAGAGAATCGTGAATATATAATTCTACTTTTTTAAAAAAATATTTGTGTGTGTGTACACAAATAGAAAACATATACACTGAATTATAAGATATAGTTGTTTCCGGGTAGTACAATTGCATATGATTTTTATTTTCTTCATTAATATTCATTCAGTGAGAATTCAGAGCTTTACTGGCACTGTGATAAGTGCTAGGAAGACAGCGTAAAGATTTCTTCACAGTTTTGTTTTACAGGGAGAATGTATAATTTTTGTAATCATAAAAATCAAGCTATTTCCATTCTGTAAAGGGCATATCTATATATCTATCTGTCAGATGAAGAAAAAGAGAGGGGAGAGTCTCTCTACATAAATCAATCCACTGGGGCAACCAGTTTTCTATGAAAGAACATCATTTGGTTTGGAAGGCACAGCCAGTGAAATCCCACTTGAGCAGCATTTCACAGTCTGGGTGAATTGGGAAACTAATAAAAAAATTGTGGGTAAAAAGATTTGGGTTTAAGATCCACGCCTGATAGTATTTGTGCAATTTTGAATAATAAGTTTAGTCACTCTATGCTTTGGTCCTATCTTCATCAATTGTGTGCTGCTATAACAGAAGACCACAGATTAGGTAATTTATAAATCATAGAGGTTTCTTTCTCATGGTTCTGCAAGCTGGGAAATTCAGTTCCTAGGTGCCAGCATCTGGGAGACCCTTCTCACGTACCATCCCATAGTGGAAGGTAGAAGGGAAAAAGAAAGGATGGAGGGAGGGTGGGGGGAGAGAGAGAGGTAGAGAGATATACACTCATCCTTTTATCTGGAACCCACTCCTGCAATCCTGAGATAAGGGCATTAATCCATCTGTGAAGGCAGGGCATTCCCAGCCCAGTTACTTCTTAAAGGTCTCGCCTCTCGACACTTGCTTTGGGGACAAAGTTCTTAACACATGAACTTTAAGGAACACATTAGAACTAGAGCAGGTTCTGTTCCTAAAATAAAGGAATTGGACAAAATAGTCCCTGGCAGTTTAGACATCTTGTGATTTTTAGCAACTGAAACCATCCACTTAAATCTTGAGACCAAACACACGTTAGTCATGACGTATAAATCCCTGAGCAAAGGAGATCTCTGGATAGACCTTACATGAAGAGTCATACAAATTGCTTAAAAGGGAGTTACTTTTAAAAACATTAAGCTAAGGTGTTTTTTGTTTTTTTCTTTCTTTGTTTCCTGACAACCACATAGTCCCTGCTCATTGAATGGAAGGTTCAGAGAGGGTGGATGCCAGGTAGGAAAAAGAGGTCATTACTCAGCTCTGGGAGGTCAATCTTAAAAGGCAGCCCTTAGAATGGGGGGAGATGTAGTGTGTGTGTGTGTGTGTGTGTGTGTGTGTGTGTGTGTGTGTATGCAGGGGGCAGTGGCAAATTTCCAGAAGCTTGCCTTTATGTGGGGAGAGGCAAACCTAGACCTTGGCCTTGTACCACAGTGGGAGCCACAGAAGGCGATGGAGGGAGAGAAAGGCAGTGGGGGAGAGTATCTTTGCTCTCCCCCAGGTGCAGACATCAGGGCAGGGATGGTGAAGAGTCTCGGTGGTGGAGAGAAGGTCAGCTCAGAGGATACTGAGCTCTTCTTTCTGCTTGGAACTCAGAGGAAATTCTCTCTCAGGGCACCCCACAAACCACAGGGCAGCCACAGCAGAGTCAAAATGGTGGTGGAGCCGGGCACAGTGCGCATGCCTATAATCCCAGCAGCTGGGGAGGCTGAGACAGGAGGATTGCGAGTTCAAAGCCAGCCTCAGCAGCAGCAAGGCTCTAAACAGCTCAGCGAGACCCTGTCTCTAAATAAAATACAAAATAGAGCTGGAGATGTGGCTCAGTGATTAAGTGCCCCTGAGTTCAATCCCCAGTAGCCAAAAGAAAAAAAAAAAAATGGTGGTGGATGTGTTTCCACACACACACTATGTGTTGAAAGGAATCTGAGATTATTTTCCATTTCCTCTTGGCCTATGTGTGGACTATAGGGGACAAAGAAGTCCCCCCAAGACATTCTCCCAGGTCAGCTGAGAAGGCAGGATGGTGAACTGGTGGGGCAGGGGGTGGGGCCACAGCAAACTCAGGTGTGACCTCTTAGCCAAGGGTTGGTGGGAGGAGCTGTCCTTCACATCCAGGGAGAAGTAGTGGTGGCTTCAGGTGGCCTCAGGTAGTATCCAGGGTCAGCAAGGGCTGGGCTGCATATGTGGCGAGCAGGAGGATTTGCTGGGCTCTCCCAGAGCAAAGGCTGTGCAGGCCAGCGTTGGAGGTGACGCCCAGGTAGAGAGGAAGTGTGGGTCACTCACCTGAGCCATGCCCAGTGCCTTAGGGCCCCTGACCCTGTAGCCAGGGCTCCTTTCCTGCAGTCAAACCCTGTATTGAGAAGAAGGACCTGCAGGGAAAGCACACTGAAGAGAGGAGGAAGTCCTGGCATTTGTGAGGTCCTATGTTGGGTCCCCAGCACTGGAAAAAAAAAAAAAAAGAGGGAAGGAAGCAACCCTGATAGGGAATTTCAGCTTTGACTTAGCTGATTATTTGGGGGGAAACAGATTGTTTTAAACCGGAAGAGGCTGTTACCCTTCAATAGGGAGTTTCTCCCCACCACATTATCAGCTGGAATGGAAGCAGATGAGTCAAGTTATAAAATAAAAATAAAAAGTAATGTATCTTTAAACAAAAAAAAAAACAAAAAACTGAGCTGTGAACATTTCTCTCCTGCTGGGTAGGTAGGTGATGACGGTGACTGTGAGCCCTATGTAGGAAAAGTCCCTAGTCTCTGAAAGCACGTAGTGCAGACTGGCAAGTGGCCTCTGTGTCCCTCTAGGAGGAAGTGACATTACAGCTGAGTTGAAGGAGGGGTTAGATAAGCAGGGGAGGGTACAACAAGGCCCTCAGGAGGAAGAAGCCTTGTTCCCCAGAGGAGCAGGCAGAAGGTGAGCTGGCTGGAGGAGCAGGAAGGGCCGGTGAGTGGTTAGGTGGAGAGGGAGGCAGAGGCCAGGTGCCACAGGGCAGCTTTGGGTTCCTGTTAACAGAGTCTAGTTCACTCACCTCAGTTTAATCGATAATCAATAACAATAACAATTTAATCAATAACAGGGTGTTTTCCAAGTCAGGACCACAATGAAACATTCAGAGATGTCTGGGGATAAATAAAGACAGAGACAACTGACCTAGAGAAACAGGGTGGGGTAAGGTAGCCAGTAGGAGCCGGATCACCATGACCCCAACACCTGTCACCTCCTGCAGCCCTCTTGGCTTTTAGGCACTCCTGTGCCAGACCAATCTCCCAGACCCCTAGAGGGCTGGCCCAGAGGCAGGGCTCTGCCAGGAGACAGTGAGAGATAAGGAGATGGTTGGATCCTGGCTAACTCTGGGGATCTCTCATTGGTGGCATCTGAATTTCTGATGGGTGTCGGACATGCAATGGCATCTCTGAGAACTCCCCTTGCTGAAGCCGATGGATGGAATGAGGGGACAGGACAAAGCCTGGTGTATGAGGCACAACTATGTTTTCTTTCTGCACTCTGCTCTGAGACCCGCTACACTCGTCCAGACTATTATAAAAAATCTTTTAACCAGTCTTTCTGCTCCCATTACAGCCTCCCTACATTTTTGTGCCAAGGATTGAGCCCAGGGGTGCTTAACCACTGAGCTACATCCCCAGCCTTTTTAAATTTTTTATTCTGAGACAGGGTCTCACTAGATTGCTTAGGGCCTTGCTGGATGGCTGAGGCTGGCTTTGAACCTGCTATCTTCCTGCCTGAGACTCCTGAGCCATTGAGATTACAGGTGTGTGCCACCGAACCTGGCCTTACATACTTTTTTACAAAAGAAATCAGATGGTGTCTCTCCTGTGCATAAAACTCTTTAGTGGATGTCTGTTTTGCTTTTAATAAAATTGGAAGTCCTTACATGGCCACAAGAACCCCCAACCAGGTCCCTGCTTACTTCTTCAATGTCATCTTGTCCCATTTGTTCATTCCCCTCAATGTGTGTCACACTCCTGAGATGTTTTACATGTGTCCCCTTTTCCCTAGAGTATCATCTGGGCTTTCTTATGCCTGGTTCCTTCTGTTACTCAGGTCTCAGCCAAAATGTTGCTTCCTCAGGGACACCTAACCTGAAATTCCATCTATAATGGCAGCCCTCCCTGTCACATTCTGTCCTATCAACCTGTTTTTTCCTCCCATAGTTCTTGCAGTCAGATATTTTCTTGTGCATGCATTTATTTTTTGCTGAGTGCTCATGTTCTTCTCTAGATTTTAAATTCCTAGAGGGCAGGAACTTGGTCTTGAATGAAGCCTGTCACAAAGAAGGCTCTCAGTTAATACCTGTTGAATAAGTACACTGAATACAGGAATGAAAGAGCAGATGTCTTTCTTCCCGGGGATGGACCAAGGTCACAGAATGACTGCAGACCCTAAGCATTTCCATTATGTGATGGGTCTTGGGGGTGTTGCTAAATAAACGACAAAATGTGGGAGAAGGGCTTTTTGCCCCCAAAGAGATTATTTGCCTGCAATCTTGTGACTGAGACAAACACAATCAGTTATCTTTAATCGAAACTCTAAAAGAAGCATTGCAGTCACATTAAAACACAATGCTTTTTTTAAAAAAAGAATTTCTTTTTTAGTTGTATATGGACACAAAACCTTTATTTTGTTTATTTATTCTTTTATGTGGTGCCAGTGTCTCACACATGCTAGACGAGCGCTCTACCACTGAGCAACAACCCCAGCTCCCAAACACACTGCTTTTAACCAGGAAACTGAAAACATTTCCTAGACCTAAATGTAGTGCAGTAGTTCTGCTTCAATTTGGAATTTGAGCATACCCCCAAAACTCATATGTTTAAGTCTTGGTCCCCTGGGTGGTTGTTGCTGGGAGATAGCAGAACTTTTAAGGGGTGAGACCTAGCAGGTGGTCTTTAGGTCATGCGGTTGTACCCTTAGAGGGGGCTGTGGGATACCAAACTCCTGTTCTTTCTCTCTTTTACATCCTGCTCATGAGGTGAGCTATTTTGCTTGGCCACATGATCCTGCCATAGCGTGGTACCTATTGCCACATGCCCCAAAGCAATGCAGCCAATTGATCATGGACTGGAACCTCCAAAACTGTGAGCCCAGATAAGCCTTTGCTCTTTATAATTTGATCATCTCAGGTATTTTGTTATAATGACATAAAGCTGACTAATGCAAGTTCAATGAACCATAGACTTGAGCATTTACTGTTGTGTAACACGCTGGGCATATAAAGACGAACGTCACTTGGTTCTTGCCCTCCAAGCACTCAGTCCAGCAGCACCAACCACAGAAAAATTTGATTAGTCAATACAGTGATAAGCCAGGAGGAAATGTGCAGAAGAGCTCAGAGGAGGAAGGGGCTGGCTTCAGCTGAAGAGGGTAGGGCAGACTTTCCTGAGGAGCTGCATATCAACTGTGCCTCAGAGGTAAAGAGGATTTTATTAGGCTGAAAAGCCTGGGGTAAAAGGCAGAACTGAAATTATCTTCCAGAAGATTTGAATGGCCAAAATCTACATACATGGATTACGATATCCTAGGAGAACTTGGAAATCTGGACTAGAGAGCTAGTCTGGGAATCCTCAGCAGGCATCGAAGCCATGGAGCAGGCTATCCATCCAGAGGGAAGAAGACAAGATCCACATGTTGAATGGAGACCAGGGCGATGGCCAAAGTGGAGGACTGGCTGGCTGAGTTCACCAGAGAAGAGAAAAGATAGAGCCATGAGGACAAATCCTTAGGGGTTCCAGGACTTAAAGGGCATATGGAGGAAAAGGAATCAGCCAAGGAGTACTCAGAGAAACAGGAACTAGCATCTGGAATGTTTCAACTCCCAGAAACCAAAGGAAGAGGAACTGGCCTTTTCACAGAGTTTCCCCAGCTCCCTTCATTATACCCACCCTGTGGGCTCTTACGGACTGGATGCCTGTCCATCCCACTATACAGGAAGGTCCGCAGGGGCAAGAAATGTTTCTGGTTTGTCTATTGCTATATTTCCTATTCCTGGGACAGGTCCCACCACCTAGGACAGTGTATGTGTGGACAAATGAATAAGTATTTTCAAATGACGTAGAGTTGAAAAGGTTGAAGGTTGTGAAAAAATCTCTGGATCTGGCAATTGGACACACAGGTGATGTGTGAGAGGTCAACTTTAGGCATGGTGATATGATATACCTGTGTCACATGGTTGTTATAGGATTGAATGAGCTACTGTATGTAAATGTATCCAGTGCCTGGATGTCGTTTAAGCTCAATAAATGTTAGGTAACTCTTATTATTCCCTTTAGTCTTCCCTTCCTGAAGATAATTCTGATAAAATAATTTTTATAGTGGTATTGTGTCCAATGGATTTACTTATAACCCTTTCAAGATATACTAGAGAAATATGACCTTAAAAAGGATCACAACTACAAAGCACTGTTTGATGAAATGGCTTTTATAGAACCCAATGAAATGAGATTTGTCTGTCAAATCTAGCTATCACTTGGTTGGTTTCCAAGGAACGAGAAGATGGAGTGGAATCTCCTTTCCCAATAAGGAGACTCAGAATGAAAGCAGCTGTATCCAGCACTGGGAACAGGGCTGTGCTGTGGTATTCTTAACCTAAATCTGTAAGTGTATTGGCTGCCTAAGAAGAGGAAGACTGAGAAGTGGGTGTCAGGGAGGGTCAGAGAGAACTTGAGACTGTTCCTTCACTTCAGCGTGTCAAAGTGCCACATTTCAGGGTAGCATTTTCTGAGCCTCTTTACTCTTGATCCTATTTTTCTCCCAAAGCACAAGAAGGGGCTTTCCTTGAAGTTCCCTTATCCCTCAGCAGACCAGATCCACCAAAGAGGAACACAACTGTCTTCAGTCTTCTCATGAAATTTCATTCACCAAGGAATATCAAACTTAAACCAAAGAGGAAGAAACTGGGTGAACACCACCCAAAGCCCCACTTTGTCCTGGGACATTTTCTGTTTTCCAAGTGCATTCATAGAAATTCATAGAAGAAATTAAAAATCACTTACTACCCCTCTAAAATTGCCTACAGATCCTCACTTCCCTCTCTTCTATGTAGAAGGGTATTTAATACTCAACCACCTGGCTCCTTCTTTGAGTTTTGCATTTTGGGTGGCTCTTGTGAGTACACACATCGATACACTTATGTTTCTTCTCTTAATTGGCCTATTGTCAGTTTTTTTTTTCCAAAGACTCGAATTTTCACACCTAAGTCTGAGCTTCCCTTAGTGGGAAGGGGGCAGTAAGTCCACACAACAGTCTCACAAGGAGACTAGGTAAAGGCAAGAGGATGAAACAGTCACTTAACCTTCCTTCCATTCTCTGAAGCAAACCCTCACACACAACAAAGGTCATAGAGCCCAATTTCTTTTTAAGAGCAGTAAAATTGGTTTTTAGAATGTCAGCTATAAAAGGAGCTGTATCAGCTATTTCTGTGTGACAAATCATCACAGGGGGGTTAAAGCAATAACCAGTTTCTTTACTCACAATCCTACTGGTCAGCAGTTTTGGCTGGGCTCAGCTGAGTGGTTCTTCTCCTGATCCTGTGGGGATCGCTATTATAACTGTTCATCTGGCAAGTGACTGGGCTGGAGGGCCCAAGATGGCTTCACTCACATGTCTGGTGGTTTGTGCTGGCTACTGGCTGAACCTCTTTCCCCATAGGATCTCCTCTCCTCCAGGAGACCAGTTCAGGTTTGCTCACATGGCCATATTGCTCTTAAAAAGGAATCAGGCTGTGGGATGTGGATCAGTGGCAGAGCCCTTGCCAAGCATGGGTGAGGCACTGGGTTTAATTCTCAGCACCCCATATAAATAAATAAAATCAAGGTCTATTGACAACTAAAAAAATATTTTTTAAAAAGGAGTCAGGCTGTATTAGTTGGGTGTTAGGGCAGCTACTGTGTGCCAGCCTCTGCTCAGGATGTGATGTGATAAGGGAAAGATCTGCTGGTGGAGTGGATGGTAACTGGTCAGAGGGGCTCGTTCATCACTCCTTTCTCAGCATTCCCAGGGTTTCCCCAGAGGTGGCCCCATTTTAAAAGTATGGAATTTCAGAGCTGAGGTCACTTTTTTCTCTGCCTCCGTGGTATTTGTACAAATGGCAGAGGAGGACATCATTCCTCATGCAGACAGCAGCCCAGGGGTGACACCAGTCCTTCTAACCCCACATTGTGCTTCTTAGCAAAATGCATATTCTTTGGGAACTTGGAGTCCACCCCCTTAGGAGATTCAGATCCTTGTGATAGGGACTTCTTACTGCCATTTCTGAGCCATTTTCAGGGCTGGTTGTGTGTGGAGTGGTTTTGGACTTGGCCATGTCTGCACCATAACCCATGGCTCCTGAAATACCTGGGACCAAAAGAGGAGTGAGGGGACATTTAAAGCCCAGTTAGTTTAACCTTTTAAAAATTATATGTATGATAAACTAAGTCTTGAGAAATTAAAAAAGAGAGTAAAAATTAGTCCCATAATTCAGACCCCTTAGCTCCAAATCTGGAGCTCTTTCTATTGCTATTTTCTCCAGATCCCCAAACTTGTCCTCATCCTTCCCTGCTTTGTTTGGACTTCAGGCATGAACCAGTTTCCTCTTCTGGCTCAAGGTTTCATAATTACCTGAGAACTTGTCCTTCAGATAAACTTTGACCACCAAGTGGCAATGGTACTTATATCAACACTGTAAATTTGAAAATATGTCATCAAGCAGCTATCATATGCCAGGCTCTGCTTCAGTTTTGGGGAAATAGTGGATAAGAGAGATGAAGAATCTACCTGCGGGGAATTTACTTTCTTGGAGAAAGTAAAATTTACTTTCTTGGAGGGCAAATAATATAAAAAGAAAATATATATATAAGATACAAATACGAAAAAAAAAAATAACACCAGGTTATAGAAAACAATGGGATAGAGATTACCAGACTGGTGAACATATACGGTCAGGAAGGGCCCCTCTGATGCCTTGGCATTTGAACCCAGATTGGCAGGTAACCAATAACTCTTCAATAAAGGAAGAGAGTGTGTTAGTCACCTTTCCCTCACTATGACAAAATAACTGAGAAAAATAGCTTAAAGGAGGAAAAATACATTCTGGCTGTTTCAGAGGTTTCAGTCCATGGTTAGCTGATTCCATTGCTCTGAGCCTGAATTGAGACAGAATATCATGAAAGAATGTGATGGCAGCCAGACAGTAGGAGGTGAGGAAGGGTCAGGGACAAGATAAACTCTTCAAGGACACAGTGTCCTCATGTGACCTACCTCCTCCAACCAGATTACACCTCCTAGAGTTCCCACCATTTCTCAATTGTGCCACAGGCTGGCAAGCAAGCCTTTACATATGGCCTTTGGGGAAATTTTAGGTTCAAACCATAACAGAGTACAATTGCCCTAAAGAAGGGACAAACTTATTCAAGAAAGAGAGGGAAGGAGCAGTAGAGAGAATGGAGACGGGGGTAGGTGGGTGCAGGGGGACAGGGGTAGGGGGCAGAGACGACCTCACCAAGGCCTTGTATCAGAGGACTCCTAGGATTCTACACATCTGAGTGGGCACATGGGAGGGTCCTAAGCCATATGACAGATTTTACATTTTCGTCAAAGATCAATCCAGCTGCATGGATAGAGAATGGATGTTGAAGTTTGAAAAGAGGTGGTTAACTATCTGGGGGGAATTTTAACTGTAATCTGCTCAGCTCTTCAAAGAAGATCTTATTTTGTCCTTGCTATGGACAAGGAAATGGAGATTGGAAGGGATAAAGGAACTTGCCCAAGGTCACAGAGCTGAATTTAACCCAGGATCACTGACTCCATTCATGGTAGCCTTTTTCATGTACCACGTGGTATTCCAAAGATCCTTGCCTTACCTCTGCGCCAATAAAGTTTTCCGATTATCATCATATTTTGAAGCATAAAATGTTAGAACTGGAAACTATAGATGAGAAATGCCTTGAAAGCAGAAATCACATCTTATCACCTTGCCTTTTAGTGGCACCGTTTCTGACCCATAGTAGGCATTCATACAATTTCTGTAGGAGAAAGGGAGGGGCAATCTCTCTGGTCATGAGAGATTCTAAATCACTCCCTACCTCAGGGGTACCATTTTCAAGACAGTAGTTAAGTGTGTTTCTCAAAACCATAGACAGGGCTGAAAAGAGAAATGGGCTATTGAATTTGTGGTTCTCTCCACCTTACTAACCTGCCTCAAGCTTATGTGTATAGATAGGGCAGATTTCTTCTTTTACCTTTTCCTTTGAGTTTGGTCAACTCCTCAAGATCAGAGTTAGTGTCTCTCTTGTACTATGCCATGTTGGGATGGTTTGGCCTTGTGTATTAGGCAGCTTTCCATAACTATAACAAATACCCAAAATAAATAAACTTCATAAGATAAAAGGTTTATTTTGGTTCACAGTTTCAGAGATCTTGGTCCACATTTGGTTGGTTCATTTGCTTTTGGGCCTGTGGTAAGGTGACATATCATGGCAGCAGTGCAAGAAGCTGCTCACTTTATGAAAAGCAGGAAACAGAGAGAGACAGAAAGTTTCCAGGGTCCCAATATTTCCTTCAAGGGCCTGCCCCTACTAGCCCTCCTCCCACAAGGCTCTACCATTTAAAGGTTCAACCACCTCCCAATGCTGCCACAGGCTGGTGACAAGGCCTTGAGCATGGGAGCCATTGGGGGTCACTTATTCAAACTATATCAGTTTGGTTTTTTTTCTCTCCAAAAATGAAATTAAACACATTAAATCTACATGTTATGGGGGAGCCAGGGAATATGGAATACCTTCCAAGTCTCCTAAAATAAGTTACTCGAAAAGTTTAATGTTTAAAGAAAGAACAGGGTGTGGTCAGGAAAGGATCTCAAAGAGAAAAGCCATCTTTTCTTGACTGTTCGGCAGATGTGCGGGTGTGGTGCACAGTATGAGGGGAAGGGGGCCTTCTGGTCTCCAGAGAGGACCCTGTAATGGGGCAAAACAGTTGACTCCTTACACTTCATCATGGTCTACAGAAAACGGTCCTCATGATAATCCGCTTTCATGGTTGATGCCTGAGAAACAAACTCGAACGTTAAGTTGTTAAGTTGGATCCCTGGTTGCCTTGGAAGACCACTGGACAGGGTAGGAGCTGCAAGCTCATCAGTCCCTTTGAGAAAGGAGCCCTCTCTTCTTATTTCTAAGTGGAATCACTCATTGCAGATGTTCCAAGAAAACTGTGTCACCAAAAATCCCGTCTTCTCTGAGGGTGGGGCCTCATAAGTTGAGAGAGGCTCAGACCACCACTATTTTAAAGTTGTGGAAATAATAAAAGTTGGCCAAAAGATAAAAGACAATTATGTGATATGTGATGTATTTTAAGTGTTTATGGTGAATCAAGCGATGCTCTGAGCCAGTGACTAACAAAACACAATGTGAGACTATTGTGCTAGTGACAATATAATTATAGGAGCTTCAAAAAAGACATTAGTCCTCATGCACTTTATGCAATGTGCTAGAGGATGGGAACGTAAGTTTTAAAATGTGCAATAAACACTTTCTATTCCCAATCTTACCAAGTACAGCTACTATGCAACTGCATGAATAAGATCATTTGGAGATAATTTTAGAGATGAATAGGAAGCCTTGTGTGATGAGGCCCAAGGCCAAATGGGCATGCTCAGTGTAAATCCAATCCACCTTCTCAATCTGTCAGCTAAGGCTCAGACCATCATCAAGGTAATGCTATCCACGGGCCACTGGCCAAATTGAGCTTCCCCTGCTTATATCCTGACACTGTCATGTGAGCCCCTTTAAATGAACACAGCTCATCTTGTCCTATATACCAGTCCACCATGGGTCTATTGAGTGCTTCTCAAGAAACCTGTGGGCTGACTGGCTGATAAACCAAGCCAGAGACTAACAAAGCTCCAGATGCTCAAGGTATCATCCAAACACTTCGTTTTAGAAGATAGCTACATGACCCAGGTGAGACTTGCTTGGGCAGATGGCAGACCATGTGAAAGTATCAGGACATGGTAACAAGGACACTGAATCATACATACACAGCTATATACTCTCCTGTCCTATTATGCCAATTCTCCCATTTGACTTTGTCTAGCTTTAGGGATCCTGGGTCTTCCCAGGCCTTGTCCCAACACTACCCCCCCTTAATTGTCAGCTTTTCAAACTATGTATCTCAAACCGTTCATTGGTAATGAAATCAAATTGATGGGTTGCAACCAACATTTTATAAACAAATAAAACAGAGTAGGAAATATTCAAATATATTAAACACTATAAATGTAAAATAACAGTAAAAAAACAGTTGTTTTGTGAAATTGTTTCAATTGCATATATGTGTGTATTGAGTTTTGTTTGTTTGTTTGTTTTTTGGGGGTGTACCAGGGATTGAACTCAAGGGCATTCAACCACTGAGCCACATCCCCAGCCCTATTTTGTATTTTATTTAGAGACAGGGTCTCACCGAGTTGCTTAGCACCTTGCTTTTGCTGAGGTTGGCTTTGAGCTCGAGATCCTTCTGCCTCAGCCTCCCAAGCTACTGGGATTACAGGCATGCACTCAGCTATGTATTGAATTTTGGTGTACATTTCCAACTGTAGGTTAAAAGATAATGTTTTAAATCCAGTGCTCTGGGTGGCTGGTTAAAATGCCCCAGGCTTTTGCAGACAGGGTACTGTGATCATGTGTTTCTAAAGCAGAATTGCTATGAATGATGTCATAGGAGGTTATTATTAAATTCTGAAAATTACAATGTTGAAATGCTAGCCCACAGGTGGTGGTGGTAGAAAGTGGAGCCTCTGGGATGTGATTTGCTCATGAGAGTGGAGCCTTCATGAATGGCATTAGTATCCTCATAAAAGAGGCCCTAGGATGGGACTGAGGTTATAGTTCAGTGGTAGAGCGCCTGCCCCGCACGTGTAAGGCACTAGGTTCGATCCTCAGCACGACATAAAAAATAAAATAAAGGTATTGTAAAAAAAAAAAAAAAAAAAAGGCCCTAGGAAGACTCCTTCCAATGTCTTCCATGTGAGGACATGGCAAGAAAGCACTATCTATGAACCAGAAGTTGCCCATGAATCTGCTAGCAAGACCTTGGATCATCCTTCAGAACCATAAGAAGGAAACTTCTGCAATTTATAAGCTACCCAGTTTATGGCATTTCATGATAGCAGCCTGTATGGAGTAAGACACTGACCTCATGCTGAGAACCATCCTGGATCTTTTCAGCATATCAGCATCCTAGACATTCTCGAAAGCCCTCAGTTTACGGTTTTACATGTGAAAAGGCTGAATTGAGAAAGGCAATGTGACAAATTTGTGGTAAAACTGGCACTCTGATTATACAGTTTCCCTGACTCCCCTTCCTGGGCTCCTTCTCTTAATATTTTTATGGTCCTTGATTATATAGCAAAGAACATTAGGAAAAATTTAAATCAGGAAATTCAGACCCTGGTGCCAACTCCATCCTTAACTCACTATGTGAATGTGAGCTAAAAAGTCTTGATGTCTCTGCGCTTCAGCTGAAAGAAATGGAAAGCAGGGTTAATAATATTAGGGATCAATGGAGTTCATCTATTTAATGGAACTTTTCAGTAATGACGACTTTTGCTTCTTGAGTATCGGTAGCATTTATTCAAGAAATATGTATTGCAATGGGGAGAAAGGAGTCTGAACCTATCATCAATCTCACCCTCTTACGAGTAGTTGCTGACGCTTTCCAGGAGGAGGATGTCTCTCCCCTTCATTTCTCCTCAGCATCTCCTCCATCCTCAGAGCCCTCACAGTGGCCTATAGAGGTTGGTTAGTTAAAGCTAATTCAATCACACCATCACCCAGCATCCTGTACCTCAAACCACAGTGGAGGGCTCCTGAAAGAAGCTGGCAGAATGGTGTTTCTCTTCCACCCCTTCTGGGTTGCACCATGCTACTTGGGTGCACTGGGGGCTCTAAGACAGTGGATAACCCAATTGCGACATTCAATTCTACCTGCTTGTGTGGGGACTCAGTGCCTGCTACCCACCAACATAGTCTTTCCAGTTATTTATGAGTTCTGAGGAATAGCAGGTTCCATGCCAGTGTGGGGAAATCCCCTCTCCTCCCCTGTATGCTGGGCCCCAAAGTGAGGAAGTGCTTGGGTTCAGAATATCCTCAAGTTTCATAGGAAACAACTTCTTTCTCTTCTGATTTTGCACCAAAATTCCCCCTTGGCTTCAGACTGCACAGATGAAGCCAATCAACCCATACAAACAGATCCTCAAGGAGGAGGGATTTAATCATCACCCATGGGCTTTGGAGCTCCAAAGACCATACTCTGCAATCATCTCTGCCATGGCCCCAGACCTTCCTACACTGCTCTCAAATGACTATTCTTATTTGAACATCAGGGATTCTTTAAATGTAACAATAAAACTCCAATTTCTTGGCTTTTCCCATCATCGAGGAGTTGGTATTGAGACCCCTAACTACACCTTCCCCATCTTTACCATTAACAGACATCCTGACATCCTGATGTTTTCTGAGCTCCTGCTTATTGTTGGATCCTGCCTGAATAAGAGAAAGCCTACATCTTCCTACAAAGCCTTGTCCAACACCTTCTAGGATCAAAACAAAAGATAAAAGTTCTCAATTTTTCTTGATCTACACATTTAAAATTCAAAGCAGTTGTGTGTGCAGGAACTCAGGGCATCACTGAAAGGAAAAAGGCCCAAGACCATTTGGCACTTCTCTGGAAGTATCATGCAGGAAGTGATTTTTACCAGTGACTGGCTGGTCAGTGCAGGTTTTCAACTATACTGGTCCTGGAAGTGATGGCAGTGACTCAGTGTTTGGAGTTGTGGCACCCTATCACTGCCCATTTCTCTGTCTTCCCTTCTAATGGTGCAATGTGGATTTGGGACAGGTCTGAGAGTACAGGGTATTAATAAATTTCAATCAGTTCTTTGATCTGAAGTTTGGAGTTAGTTCTAATTCTCCAAAAACGTCGTTAGTATTCCTCCTCCTGGTAATTGTTCATGTCTCAATTATTACCATACAAGATCATTTACAAAATTTTTATTATACATCATTCCTTTAATGAATGAGTGACTAATTCAACAAAAATTTTAGCATTTCTTGGACAGGTGTTAAGGATAGAGATTTGGGATTCATGAAGGAGTAAGTCATATAAATAACTCCAAGCCATAAAGGGATCAATTGAATAATTTGTCCCTCAGATATATTCAATTGAAGAATTTATCCCTGAATATTTGTACTAAAACATACTAAAATGAAAAGACAACATATTAGATAACAGAAATTGTTCTTATATATGCAGAGGAAACATAAAGGAGTTAACAGAAAATTGTTCTGATAAGTGCAGTAAAATGTAATTGAGAGTATTATTTCCAAAATTGATCATGCCACATAAATTTGGCCGAATATGAATCCAACATATTGTGACATGATGACTCCTCTCATGGTCTTGTATTTTGCTTTACATTTGTTTCACAGGATTCTATGCTTTGGGTCTGTACATCAGGAGGTAACGTGCAATGAAGGTTGGGGTTAACCTAAGCATGTTGGAAACCAAGGAAAGGCTGATTGTTATTATCCATGGTCCACAAATCAGAGCAAATGGTAGAACCAGGCTCAACTATGCATTGCAAAACAAGCAGAAAAAATTGAGCAGAATGGTTTTGTAACCATTTCAAAATCCCTGATTGGCCAGTTGAGGGGTAATATCTACAATACCAAAACAAAACAAAACAAAACAAAAAAACATATTATCCTCTCCAGGAATTTGACCTGCAGGTCAGAGACAAATTGTTTAATTGGAGAATCAACTGGAGAGAATTTGACCCATAAGTACAGAGTATTTAATTGATCCCCATAAAGTTCAAACACAATATTGTAAGGATAAGGAGAAAATGTGTCATGTACTCTATCTGACAGATCTCAGAAGGCTTTCTGGAGAAAGCAGGGTTTGAGGGAGTCTAAAAGATGGATAAGATATTTATAAGGGCTTTATGAGGACAGATGTTGGGAGGTTTCTGGGGTCAGCATGACTCCCAGGGGTGAGGCACTGGTACATATGGTTCTTAGGTGCAAACAGTTGGGACCCATCTGGAATAAGGGCTCAGGTCTGTTCAGAGATCAGAAGCAAAGCAAGTACTAAAGGGCCATCTTTGGGTCTGGGATTGTGAGAGTCAACTATTTCAGGAGACCAAATAAAGGGTGGGGGGGGGGGAATGAGGGCTTGCTTTTCTTTGAAGATGAAATTCCTGAATATGAAATTTTGTTCAAAGACACTAAAGTCTTCACCCAATGTGGCAAGAAAGGTCCTACTCTGGAACAAGGGATAAAATGCAGTTAAAAATCCACACCAAAAAAACATTGTGGAATCTCATTTGTCTATGCCAGAGGTTGACAAACTTTTTCTGTAAAGAGCCAGAAAGCAAATATTTTCAGCTTTATAGACCATATGGTCTCTATCACAACTATTCAACCATGTCATTATAGCACAAAAGCATCATTAGACAATATGTAAATGAATGAGCATGGCTGTGTTCCAATAAAACTTTATGGACACTGAAATGTTACAAAATATCTTCTTTTGATTTGTTTTCAACTTTTAAAACTGTGAATTCTTTTTTTCGGTACCAGAGATTGAACCCAGGAGTGCTTAATCCCTGAGCCACATCCCCAGACCTCTTTTTAAAAATTTTGTTTATTTATTATTTTCATGTGGTGTTGAGGATCAAACTCAGCACCTGACATGTGCAAGGCAAGTGCTCTGCCACTGAGTCACAACCCCAGCCCTCCCCAACCCCTTTTTATATTTTATTAGAGACAGGGTCTCACTGAGTTGCTGAGGCTGAGTTTGAACTCACAATCCTCCTGCCTCAGCCTCCCAAGATGCTGGGATTACAGGCGTGTGCCACTGTGCCTAGCTAAAAATGTAAATTCTTGTTATTCACAAAAGCCAAGAAGTAGAAACAACCCACATGTCCATCAATGTGGCATGTACATGGAATATTATTCAGCTTTAAAACTTGAGATTATGCTAAGTGAAATAAGTCCGTCACAAAAAGAGAAATATTGTGTGACTCTGCTTAAAATGAAATATGTAGTCAAATTCATAGAAATGAAAAGTAGAATGAGGACCACCAGAGGTTGGGGAAGGGGAAACGGGCTGCTTTTGATGGGTTTCAGTTTTACAAGATGAGTAAGTTCTGGAGAGGAGTTTCACAAGGTGAATACACCTAACACGACTGACCGAAACACTTAAAACTGGTTAAGATGGTAATTTCTTTTTTGGAAAACTACAATTACAAACAAAGAGAGAAAAATAAAACCCTTTTTCAATCTAGAACATTGTGGAAACAGGCAGTGGACCCCAGGGGCTAGTGGTGCCAGCCTTTAGCTTATGGATGGCCAGTTGAAGAGCAAAAAAGATGGTCCAAATCAATATTCTCGAATTTTCCCAGTGAAATACCTCTAACAACATTAAGAGAAGAATGCCAACTCCCACGGGGGACTGACTGCAAGTCTATAAAATTCTTTTAAATACTCCTTGGAATGAAATTCACGAACATTTTAAAATCCTAGTCCATAAGGCATTTGTTTTAAAGTACAATTGGCATCCACTGGATAAACAAGTAAAAACTGTGCTTGTTCAGACTCCTTAAGGGTAAGTGATTTTGTGAAGGCCACAGAGCCACAGCAAGGCAGGTGTGGGACTGGATCTCCAAAATTCCTGATTCCAACCATGCACTTTCCACCAGAGAGGGCTGCCTTCTGGTCAGGCTTTGGCTGTCCATTCCCAAGCCCCAACAACTACTGAAGCATTCTTCAAATTAACAATGGCAAATCCAATTTTGAGTTTCTACCCCAAATCATCAATTCATCAGTTTCAAATATTAATATTTGACAGTGTTCTAGAATGTTTTTAAATGAGTCTTCCTCGAAAACTCATTTTCTCCTCCTGCTGTAACTGTGCTTTCTCATCTATCTACTTTAAAAAAAAAATGCATTCTGTTATACATTACGGGAGGTTAAATTATGAGGAGCCTGAGAGATTTGTGGTTTTTGTACTCCCCGCGTCCATTTTTCTCCTGTGGTAGATTGGATTATCTGTTCAGAATGCTGCCTTCCCTCCCTACCCTCTCCCTGCCCTGTGACTTCAGACTTGGCCATATGATTTGCTTTTCCCAGTGGAATGTGAGTAGAATGAGAGTGTGTGAGTCATAAGCTGAGGGTTTAATAAGCATCACGTGTTAACAGGTGTCCCTCCTCTGGAGCTCCTTATTCCCCTGGAGAACCAGGTGTCCCCAGTAGGGCCTGTTCCTTTAGCCTGGGTCCCAGAATGAGAAGACATGGGAAGCAGACATGTGCTCGGCCTGCCAAGCTGGACTCACGTGTTACTATAAACTACTGTCAACCAGAATCCATTAAGAAAGAGTTCAAGAGGAGAAAGAGGACTTTGTTAAAGAAAAAAAAAAAAAACCTGTTTGCAAACTGGGAGTCACAGCCCGCTCTGAAGAACAAAGAGAGGGCCTGGCTTGTGTAGAGGAATTTCCCACCCATTTCTCACTCTGGTCTACTCATGCAAATGTGGGATGCAACCATGCCCGTTCCTGACGTTCCTGACAGGCTGACGTTTACCTATGACTGTAGGTCATAGTTCGTCGGTCAGGTCCAGGGAGCAAAATGAGACTTTTGGGAAGATGTTCATCTTAGCATTTGAAACAAGAACTGCCAGGGCCTAAAGGTTCAGGTCTTGGTCCCTCCAGGAATAGAGAGTACATGAATGATTCCCAGTCAGCAGTGGCTACCCGACTTCATTCTGAATTTAGTCCCAATTAACCACCTGGGACTCTCCTCAGAGATTCAGCTTTTCTTCAAGTACACACTACTAGGTCTTGGAGTTGTTTGTCACACAGTGTGATCTCAGCATAAGCTGACTAATACACCCCTTCTTTTGTAACCAGGGCTTTGATTTTCTTTTGAGATCCAACCGTCTAACACTCTTCATCCTCAGGGTTAGTGTACACACCCTGTCCTGGGTACACCCACTCTGATTTCTCATCACTCAGATTTTGTGGATCATCTCTGGTGAACTCTCAGCTGTTCTCATCAAAACTGAGAGCGCCTCTCTTGACTGCAGAAATGTATGATGTTAGGCTCTACCGCCTGTTATAAAGGGCTCCTGAAGAAATCTGACTCATAACCCACATAATCCTAACCCCTGACTGTTCTACAACAAAGCAGAAGAGTGTGGATCATGCCATACAAGATTCCACACTTCTTGTCTGCTTTTTGATTACGGGAAGGAAATCATGGAAACGAACAGCAGTTTTCTCTTAGAATGCAGAGGACAGAAACTGCAGACACCTGAAAGCACAAGCTATTCCTTGGGCTTCGAGAAAGACTGGAGTTGGCTCTGAATTATTCATTTATATGAAGAGCTGGGAGTAATGGTACAGATTATCCAGAATATCAGAGAAACTTCCTATGGGCATGAAACTCTATGGCTGCCCCCAAAGTGTTTCAGAAATGCTTTAGCCACAGAGGCAATTCTTCATGACAATTAAGTTGTTTGATGAAAATATGTGCATCTCTGCTTCCTTACATATTAGGGTTCTACAAAGATTTATTGGGGCAAAAATAAAATAAAAAGCACATAAGCCACCAACTTAAGATCTATTTCAAGTTTGGCATATACTTTCAAAAATTCAGAGTTTTATTATTTATTTATTTTTGTGGCACTGGGGATTGAACCTAGGGGCAGTTTAACCACTGAGCCACTTTCCCAACTCTTCTTAATTTTTTGTTTTGAGACAGGAGCTTGCTAAATTGCCCTGACTGGCCTTGAACTTTTGATCCTCCTGCCTCACCCTCCCAAGTCTTGATTTTATTTTTTTTAAAGCATCATTAGATTCACAACAAATCTCAGCAGAAGGCACAAAGATTTCCCACTGCCCCACAAATAAATAGCCTCTCCCATTATTAACATTCCCAACCATTTGTTACCAATAATAAACGTATACGTTGGCACATTATCACCCAAAGTCCACGAAATCCATCTTAGGGTTCACTCCTGATATACAGTCTGTGAGTTCTGACAAATGTGTAATAACATGTATCCCTCATTACAGTGTCACATGGAGTAGTTTCAACGCCCTAAGATCCTGCACTCAGCCTGTTCCTTTCTCCCTCACCCCACACCCCTGGCAACCACTGATCTTTTTTCTGTCTCCATAGATTATGCCTTTCCCAGACTACCATATAGTTGGAATCCTATGATAAGTAGTTGTTTCAGACTGGTTTCTTTCAGGCATTTACTTTCTAAAATAAAGCAACATGGGTTCTTAATTGTGTGTGTGTGTGTGTGTGTGTGTGTGTGTTTCTGAGAAGAATAATAAGTTTACATTCTCTCAGTCCACAGACAGCTGGATCATATAGGAACACAGTATGAATTCTGCTGAGTGACAGGAGAAGCCAACTAGGGATTTAAAACGATAATCCCCAAAGTGGAAAATTAGCTGTGGAGAATCAGGGGTTGATAAACAGTCCTCTTTCCCACACCTTCTCCCCCACTGTACTCTCCTACCTTGACTTCCCACCCCCACTCTCCAAAATGTTCTCCTGCCTTTTCAGAGGTATGGGGAACTTTGTCCCACCCAAGAGGTTATCTGCATCAGTCACAAAGCAAAAATGTTGGACCTCTTAGATACTCTGATAGGTACTTCAGGGTGGGGGTAGTAATAACTTCTGTGACAATACAGGACTGTTTTTTAGAAGCTCACACTTAGTAGTAGTAAGAGCTTGTAAATAAGTAATTTTTCAGAGAGGTTGCAAAAATAGAAACAAAAATGTGGAGGAAATGTTAGAATGTGGTCCTTTTGAAAGGACTCAAGCCCTGCCCTCAGAGTATTTGGTTTAATTGGTCTGGGTTGAGTACCTTGTTGGATGGTTTTCAAAGCACTCCCCAGGTGACTCGACTGTTAGCCAGGGCTGAGAAACACCCCAGACACACAGAATCAGGGACTTCCAGGGTGAGGCCCAGCAACCAGTGTTTTAACGAGCCCCCCAGGTCAAGCTGTGGCACAGTGGTGCTTGGAAACCATTGCTCTGCACCGCCGGGGAGTACAGGCATGGGACTGGAAGGTTCTGGAAGGTTTGCAGTTGGGGTTGGAGCTTAGGGGTGGGGGTGAGGGACTCTTCAACCGGCATCCTTCTTCCTTAGTCATAGGCTCAGGGCAGTGCAGAAGCCTTCTCTACTCAGAGCCTAGCCTGGGCCCTCACTGGTGGGACTCTAGTCCTGGGGCCACAGAGGCTCCTTCAGATGCTTCAGTCATTGGGGCCCAGTGGTCACTGCTCTTTACCACCTGGAGCAGGCAGGGAAGTTTGGGACTGCATAGTGAATTGCCAAAAAGTTTTCTGACTGGAGAATCGTCGCTTAACGTTTATAGCTTTTCAACTTTTCCCCCAAATTGGCCCCTCCACACACACACACTTAGAGGCTGGCTTTCTTTTTCCTTTTTTTTTTTTTAAAAAAATTAAACCCCAGACAAGAACACTGTCTATCCCAAGACAAAAACTGCCTCCCTTTCTGTACATCCTGTATCTTCTCATCCTAAACAATCATGCCTGGCCCACAATAAAAACAGCCCTTTGCCCAGAGCAACCAAACCCTGAACCCCACTCTTGCCCCCCAACTCTTCTAGCTGTCATAAAATAGCGAGTCCAGAGGCCTCCCCACAGTGGGCCTCCGCTCCCAGGCCAGCAGGACACGACCCCACAGTGGTGCCCCCATGCAGCAGCAGGGCAGAGACCCCCGCCCCCCCCCCGGGAGAGGAGGGACCCCCGTTTCTGCCGCTGCGTGGAGTCAGCGCCCGGTGCGTCCGGGGTAGCTGCGGGTAGCTGGCCGAGCCCCCCTGGCCGGTGGGGAGGGGCTGCGGCCACTCGGGTCTGGAGGCTCCTCCCCTGGGGTGGCCGAGCAGGAAGCGGGGAGGGCGGCTGGCGGGGGCGCGCGGGGCGTGCGGGCGTGCGGGCGGGCGCGCGGGGCCCGGGACGGCGGAGTATGCGCGGGCCTCGGCGGGCAGCCCCGGCTCACAGCCGCGGCCCGGGCGCGCGGCGCGGGGCGGAAAAGCCTGTTTACACAGACTGCACACCGCCTGGGGAATAATGCAGTAAAGGAAGTGAGCCGGCTCGGCCTGACTGCTCCAACTTCCTGCTCTCACACACACCAGAGGGGGAAAAAAAAAGAAAGAGGAGCGAGAGAAAGAAAAAAAAAAAGGGGGAAAAATCAGGATCTCATTACAAGAGCAACAGACCGTCTGCAGACGCCTGTCAGCATGGAAAGTCGGGGGCTTTCGCCCGGGTCCTCCTAGAAATTCCCCCGGAGAAGGATCTTGAAAGCTCCCCCACATCTGGGTAGGTAACAGGGCTTCTGCCTGTTGCTGGGACACTTGCAAAGTTTCATTTGGGGTGTTTTTTCCACTCTTCTTTTCTTTGGTTGGGTGGGGGGTGGGGCGGTGGGCGCCACGGAGTGGGCTGTGGGCCAGGGTGGGTAGGTGGGTGGGAGTGAGTCCGCGCGGGAGGGGGCCAGCTGCGGGAGGGGGCGCTGCCAGGATGCTGCTGCGCCCGCGCCACCGCCGCCACCGCCACCGCCGGAGCTTGAGCGCTGGGCCAGGGCCGGCGGGGGACCCTGCGCCCGTGTCTCCCAGCCCTGGGGCTGCGCTGCGAGCCCAGAGTGGGGCGTGCAAACTAGGGCACCGCTGCAGGCGGCGGGCGGAGTTGGGGACCGCGAGACTTCAGGTCCCTGAAATGAAGAAACCGTGACTGGAGTAGGCTGCGTGCCTGTAGGCTGGACCGTCGTTGACCTTCCAGCTGGGGCTGCGGTCGGGCTCCCCTCCGGGTGGGCAGAGGGCACCGGTGCTTGGATTCAGAGAAGGGGACACGAGTGGAGAGGGAGGTGGAGGACATGGACAGCGAAGATGTGGGGCTGGGGGGTGCGTCCACTCTCGCTGGGCAGGTGACCCCCGCCCAGGTCACCGCCCCAGGCTCACACTGTATCAGTCGGACATCGAAAAGCCCGTGGAGTCTGCTGGGCCCGGTCTGGGAGATGGACCCTGCAAGAGATGATCTGGGCGCTCCCAGCTCTTTAGCCTCTTACCGAATGCTGGCCTGTGATGTTACTGTAACTTTTCTTTTGGAGGGTGGATTAAAATGTGGAGGGTTAAAAAAGTAAAAAATAAAAGATCTCGGTTTTGTTGTTTTCTGAACCCAGTCATCCTGGGGACAAGCTGCAGTTAGGCTGCGAGTGGGGGTGGGAGCAAGAAATGCTATTTCAGAAACTGCAAAAGGGGCTTTAAAAAAAAAAAAAAACGAGTGTCGGGAGAGTTTCTGGCTTGTCTGGAAACGGCAAGACTAATTGCCATGCGCTTCCGCTTTGAAACTGGCAGCAGACAGCATCTTGAAAATGACTCACTAGAGGAGCTCACAAAGAAACTGTGGTTTGCTCCTTCTCAGGTTTATGTATTTGTGCCTTTTACAGTTTCCTTTGTAGTGTTGGAGGGTCCCCCGCCCCTTCCCCGCCAGCCCCCTCCGGCCCTCCTGTCTTTGAAAGCCCCTGGTGGGTCTTTAACTCCCCTCCAATCTCCCAGCCCAGGGTGGGGGCAGACTGGGGGAGGCCGAGTTGTTTTTGGAGTTGGCTAGGGAGAGGGTTAAAGGGATTCTGCTGCTGCAGGGGGAAAAAGTTCCCTGAATTTTCCACTGGCTGCTGCAGGAAGAGAGAGCCCCTTTAGTCATTGCTAAGTAATGTCTGCACACACACCAACTAATCTCATTAGGAGTTTCCGCTGCTCCACACAGGAGGGGTTTTGTGCAGCGACTGTCAGCCTGGGGAGCCCAGTTCTGGAGACAGAGACAAGTTACTGCCTTATTTACTTAGAGGTGCCTTTTCTGCCCCCGTGAGCCTTTTCAGGGCAGTGTCTGAAAAACTGTGAAGTCACTTTGGCCATTTTGGGTCTTAAATTTATAGGTTTTTCTTCTGTGTGTGTGTGTGTGTGTGTGTGTTGTGGTTGTTGCCCATGCAGCTCACACACACCCATCCTCTCCCATCTGTGCTTGGGCTTTGTTGGGAGCTGGGGGTCTGAAAAACCCAGCATGTTCCGAGCATCTATTAATGAGCTTAAATCGATTTCTGAGCCTTATAGCCCAACAAAATACCCTCTGATCTCTCTCCTTTTCTGTCTGGGTCTGTGGCACACATTTATTTGGAAAAGGTCAGTATGAGTTTGAATTTATGAGGATTATAAAATTACAAATTGTATTAGGAGGGCATGTGGGTCAGCTAAGGAAAGTGTCCATCAGTGTTCTTAAGAGTTTCCAGTAAGGATCCCGCCTGCAAAACCCCCTGAGCATGAAAAGCCATGGCCATTCTAGGCCAAATATAGCACAGGCCTTCTGGCCTTTTTTCTTTTTTAAGCCTCTAAATGTTGTCTAGAAATGTGTAGGGTTACTAAAAAGGACAAAGAATTTCAAAGCACCCCATTGGAACATGGGGCCCCTCCATTGACAAGGACACATTGTCCTCTCTTGAGGGTTTTTAAAGTGTTGGTGTTTCTGTTACCTGACAAAGCCGGCCCTAAAAGCAGCCTAGCCAGTGGGACCAGGCTGAGTCAGTGGACATCAATATAGGATGTCCCTCGTACCATGCCTGGCAGAGTAGGTGCTCAATAAATTGCTGCCTTGGAGCTGTGAGTAGGGTGACAACATTGATCATAGGTGAAAAATGTATAATATTATATTATCATAGGTGAAAAAAAGGCTTTCAAAAGTTTGCATCGTTCTTCATGAGAGTTCCCTAAGACTGGAGGTTGTATATACCTCTCCTTTGAATAAAAAGGAGATAATTAGAGCTCCTCATTCCAGCAAATTGTTATTGGGAATGTGTAAGTTTCACTTATATCTGTAGTTTTCAACCAGAACTCATTTTGCCTCCCAGGAGACATTTTGGGTTGTCATAACCAGAGGGGGTGCTACTGGCATCTAGTGGGCAGAGGCCAGGGATGCTGCCAGTCTTCAAGCAATGCCCAGAAAAGTCCCTACAAAAGGATTTCCTTGCCCCAATGTCAGTAATGCCCAGATTGAGAAACTCTTATTTCCCTTAAAAATGATGGTGATGATAAAACTCATACACATTCATTCAACAACTAGGGCATTTGAAAGTGGTCAGTTGTATTTTTGTTGTTGTTGTTGTTGTTAGATATGTAGCATACTATTCATGAATTTTCTGTCGGTCGTGTGAAGTAGAGTGACTTGCACATGGTGACATTGTGACTATGTACACACTGTGAGTTGAGTTGGATTACTTCTGAGATTTAATGAGCTCAGCATCTCCATGCACTTGGTACCAATGCTTTTTAGAATGGTGGCAGCCCAGGTCGGGGAAGCAGTGATTTTTCAGCCCCATTTGAATTTTGAAACTACCTAAACATTTATTATAAAATCTCTTTTTTATTTTATAAGAAATTAAATAATTCACAACTGCTAATATACAGTAAGTGTAACTCTGAGATCATATATTAAAATTTATATTTGTAATAACTTTTTGGAACTCTCTTCCTGCAATTGGTTTTAAAGGACTTCCAGGCAGTGTATATAAATTAAAATATTCCTGCTCAGCTGTCAGATATCGGATTTTGTGCATTTGGTGCCACCCAATTACATTTATATAACTGATTCAGAAGATTGATATGGTGCTTTGAAATGTTATAAACCTATCGACAAACTCAAAATATTTAATGAACATTTATCCAAGGATGTGACTTCCTGGAGTAATTTTTTTTTTCTAGAGTGAGGTACTGGTTACTCATTGCAAGCTTTGCTTTGTTTCAGGCCTAGGGAATGACATAGTCATCTCCATGTTTCCTAGATCTGGGGTTCCTTATCACATCTTAAAAAAAATTGTCTCTCAGTCCATTTTCCTTTTGCCCTGGGGACTGGTTTCTGATGCCCTCCCGAGGGACCTGCCTTTACACCTGCCCCTGAGTGGCATGGGCGATTTGCATGAAGGACCCAACTCTTGGCAGGTTTTCTTGTATGTTTTAGGCAAAAGATTTTTATGTCTCAGATGTTCATAATTCCTCATTGCCTTTATAGATTGATTTATAGCCCTACTTGGGATCATGCTAGCCTAAAGGTATTTTCTGAAGGTTAGTTATTTTTTCCTGTTGTAAAAAATATTAGCACAAATTACCTTAGGAAAATAAGAAAACCACCACGAGAAAAATAAACAAACATCTAACATAATCCTCCTTTTAACATTTTGCTGTGTATTTTCCAGTCTTTAAAAATGCATGCGTGTGTGTGTGTATGTGTATACACACATGAACATGTATTCACATAAAATTTTTTATTTGAAATCACACTGTACATACTGTTTGTTATTTATTTTCACTTAACCTATCATGTAACACATTTTAGTAAGGAGTACTGAGACTGAAATTACCACACCTAAAGCTTGTATTTATTGATCTCATAAATGTGTTGACTCAATGATGGATTTACATAATTTCTATGTGGTCTTGTCCAGTGTTTTCTCGTCCTCTGCGGCTCAAGTCATGTTTTAAGAATGCTGCCCTCTTGAAAGACTGAGTTCCTATGTGCTGTGAAATTTGGGATTTTGATGAGTTTCTCTATGATTTAAGAATGAGTCATGATTTGCACTTGAATATCAAGATGTAGTAACAGGAAGTACAGGGCACTACACATTAAAATAGAATGTTAAGTGATGAAAGGAGAAAAACGAGGTTGGACCAAAGTGCACCTTGAAATCACCTAGTTACGAAGGGGCAGAGGGTGCATTTTGTCCTGTTTGGTTTTATATCAGTAGAGTTTCCAAACTTTGAAATTGTTGCTTTAAATTGATTTTTAGTTCAAGATTACTCTTGCCCATGGCCAGTTCAAATTGAGGTTATTTAGCTTTTTGATCAAAACCATGGCAGAGTCTGTGAAAACTGTTTTTGCCATGTATAATGCACCCTGTTAAGTTGAATTATGTGTGTGTGTGTGTGTGTGTGTGTGTGTGTGTGTGTGTTTAACCTTCTGTTAACAAATCCTAAAGGCCTTCAAATAGTAAATCATTCCTTTTTTGAAGTAACTATCCTTTGCAGAAATTCCAATCTCCAGGATTCTCATTCACATCCAGCATCCATTATACATGTGTCAGCAGTTTTCAAAAAAACTTTGAAACAGGTCATTTTAATAAATTGTGATTTGGTTTGAATTGCCACTAGAAATGGATTCTTTGACTACTTTATTGGTATCTATTAATTTACACTTCCTAGAAAGTAATTACTAAATCATTCTAAGGATTATTTTATAACTTGGCTGAGATTTACTTGTATATATTTAAAGAAATGAAGATGATAGTTCTATTAGTGCATTCTAATTTGGACTGAGATGTCCAGTCTAAAAAAGAGGATTGAAGTATCCTAGTTTCATAAGTTTCTCTGCCCCCTCTGTACCCAGGGGTACTCTTCCTCTGCATCCCCAGCGACATCCCCATTTGATTTGAGGCAGGTTCTCACTAAGTGGTCTTGGCTGACCTATAACTTGCAATCCTCCTGCCTCAGCCTTCTGAGTTAATGGGATAATAGGTGTGCACCACCATGCCTGGCCATCATAGTATTTTTAAAATGATTATATCTAAGAACAGTTCTTAGTTATCCAAGCAGAATATGGAAGTGATGGGATTTAAAACACGCGTATCTGATACCTTTCTAAAGCCCGATGAGATTAGGGCTTCAAGCAATAGAATAAAAAAATACAAGACTTTGGACATCTTTCACTCTTTTAATTAAAAAAATTGAGGCATAATTACATATATTAGAATAACAGATCTTAAATGTTATTCTATGTATACATGTATCCTTCAGCTATTTTTAAATATCTTCTTTGGTTATTTTTTATTCCATTATGGTAATTTCATGACTCCACCAAGTAAATTCTTAAACCCCAGAACACCTTGGTAAAATACTGCAGTATTTTTATTTAATCTGTGTGGTTAAAAAAAGAAAAAATCACCAGGCTGGGCCTGGTGATGCATGCCTGTTATCCCAGCAGCTCAGAAGGCTGAGGCCAAAGGATAACAAGTTCAACATCAACCTCCACAACTTACTGAGACCCTAAGCAACTTAGTGAGACCCTATCTCGAAATAAAATATAAAACAAGGGCTGGGGATATGGCTTAGTGGTTCAGTGCTTCTGAGTTCAGTCCTCAGTACCAAAAAATAAAAATCACCAGAATGTGTGGATTTCTTCATTGTACAGTGAAATGAAAATAATCTCTTTCACAGTCTTTAATATCCAGGACATAGTTACCTGAAAGTAATCTGGATGTTGTAAATACAAACCTATTCCCTTAAAACTAACTGGGCTGAGAGGCTATCATTTAATCTTCCTGGGCCTCAGTTTCCTGGGCAAGATGGTAATATGGTTGAAGTGGAGAAGTTGAGATAGTCCCTTTCCAGTCAGGAGTCCCATTTGTGTTTAATACTTTTTTTGGAGTCAAACTTGACTTCTATGAGTTGTAAAAGTGCAAAGTGAATCCCCAAACAACTGACTTCAAAACATACAGCAGTTTTAAACAAACTCTATGATTTTGCAGTGGGAAGAGGAGTTCCCCTGACACTGTCCCCTTTAATTCTGTGTTGGCCCTTTATTGGGTAGGGAAGACCCCCAAGGATCACATGCTGCACTTGTTTCCGTCCTCTCTCGAGGCTTGTGACAGGCAGCACCCATCTCTAATGACCGTCAGTCAGTCCCCTCATTCTTGAGGTAGCAGTGACTGCCTCTGGGTTGGGGTGCTGAGTAGGCCCAGGTAGTGTTCGGGTCACCAGGCAGAGTTCCTGCTCCTTCCCGCCTACGGTCCTTGAGGATGTCCTCCTCCTCCACCAGTGTCTTGAGGGCTCCCTCTCACCCCTTCTTCCTCAGGAGCTGGAGCAGTTCTTTCAAATCACACCAACTTTGTCGCTCCCCACCTGAAATTCCTTGAGTGGCTTCAGCTTAGTATAAGGACCTAGACCCTCACCCAGAGGAGCAGCAAGCTGTGATTTGGGACAGTCACTCTGGCCTGCCCTCAAGTCCTTAAATGCTCACGGTGGCCCTGGCCTCTGGGCCTTCCTAATTGCCCTCCTCTCTCCTGAGAATCCCCTCCCTCCACTGGGTCTAGCCAACGAGTCGTCACCCCTTAAGCTCCCTCTCAGCTCAGTTATCATTTTCCAGGGAGGCCTCTGCTGTCCCCCAGTTCACAATCCCTCCATCGTCCCCTCCTGGCCTTCAGAACCTTTGCCACAGGACGGTTTTAGATACGTATTTCTGGAGATAGGGCGGTTGTCCCTCGTTCTTCATTCATGTTCTTTATCCAACCCTCAGGAACCAAACATGTGGTGGCTGGTGGCCGTGTTATCTGAGGTCACTGTCCAAACCTTGAACCCATTAGTTTCAGATAGCCAGGGATGCCTGAACACCTACCTACGTGTCCCACACCTGGGTGCCCATCAGGCTGTATGAATCTCTGGCCTGTTTCTGTTCTCCTACCCATCCCATAGTTGGCACTCAGTGGAGGGGACACTTGTCTGTGCAGTTGCTGTCCCTTTGCTGTTGGACAGGGTAAAGCACTTTGTTTCTCTGAGTGACTCTAATGCTTTCCTAGACAGTGAAACTTCTTGGATTAACAACAGGCGGATCTCTTGGTTAAACCGTCAACAGCCCAGAGGATCCATATTGTTTTCCATAGTTTTGGTCTAGACTTTGAAGAGTAGGAGCTGTCAGGCAATCAGGTTACTTTGTTGGTATCTAAGAGGACAAACTCTAGTTCTGTGGTTGGAGCTAGTGTTGTGATTCCAAGAAGGGTTGGTCAACAGCTCAGTCATCATAGGAAGACTGTAGCTTGGAAGAAGTTTTGTCCATGTCATAGTGAATCAATCTAAAGTAACTATCCTTAGTCCTTTATTGAAGACTTCAGTGAAGCGAGTATTCATAGTGACCTTGGATCATCAGGGTTGAGTCCCATAATATTCATAGTTCCCTTCTTAACTTACACAAGAAAAAAAGTGTGAAGTTTTGTCCTTAACTTTTTGAGGTTAATGACATTTCTGATTGAGTTTTAAAATAAAGTCTCTGCTTGTGTGATGATGAAAAGATCAAGGACTAAATATCCAAATCGGTGTTGGTGAAAGAATGCTAGTTCTACTGATTAATTTCACCTGGGTTTTGCCAAGGAGCAGTCAAACCTCGATTAACCAGAATGTACAGGGGAAGCAGACTTGTCCCCCTACACTGAACTAGAAGAATGTGGCCAACACAGCAAAAACAGCAGGATAAGCCCAGGGATTCATTCCCAGGTATGCTCCTGGCTGACTTGGGGATTCGGCCCTGCTGTGCCTGTAGGTGGTCATCATCCTCAGAGTTGATAAAACTGAGGCCCAGAACGATCGGATGCTCCCTTAAGCAGTACCCTAGACAAGAAAAGCTGGTGTTGACTTTAGGACAGTTTCCTAACACCAGGAAAGTACATCAAAAAGGTGGAGTGTATTAAGGTGAAAGAGATCGGTGTGGAAGGCGTGTGTGTGTGTGTGTGTGTGTACATGTGTCGCATGTGTGTGCCTGTGAATAAAGGCTGCAAGAAGGACGCCTGGATGTGAAAAGGGGACAATGTGTGGCCTCGGTCTCTGCTGCTGCTCCATACAGAGCCTCTCTGCCCATGTAGATTTGAGCCCCAGTTCAGAGGTTGGGTGCCTAAAGTGTTTACGGAGCTTCTCCACCCAGAAGGATCATTGTTTCATTGTGAGAAGTCAGGCGAGAACCTGGATTTATTATATGATTTTCAGGAAACGAGAAAGTTTAGATTCCTGATAATTTCATCAAGTCCTATTATGAACATACAAAGAAGAGACCTAAAGCCATTTAGCACTATTTGAAAGACTGTGTGAGTTGCCCTGCCTTGGTTTCCTGGTGTGATCTTGAACTTGAAATCCTCTGGAATCCAGAATTCACGAGCATTAGTAGGGAAGTGATTTCTCCTAGTGTCCCTGCCTATTTTCTAAGCCAGACCCCAGATACTGATCGTTTAGACCAGAAGGCATTGGATGGCATCTTTTTCTATTCTTTAAAAACATACCTCTAACTGCAGAGGTGTGTTCACATCTGCACTGGATGCCTGGCTTGCACGGCTGGATGGACTGCATCTTTTGCCTTCATCTAATGGTGAAGGTAAAAACAGATGTCAGCTTCTTGACATACTACTGAGTTCACTTAATTATTCCTTACTGTTCCTTACTATTACTCCCCAGCTCTGCAGTTTTGATATGTGGGTCAATGGAGCACTTGGAAGAATGTTAAAATGTCTTAAAATAAAGATGACGTTTGAAGATATCTTGAATCAAACCAAGTGACCCAAGTGTATGGTGGCCCTCTAAGGCTTGGAGTCACTGCTTTCAACAAAGGCCATTGCTGTGCTTTGATTTAAATCAGAGCTGAACCACAAGAGCAGTATCCTTTGGCCTTTGCCACTTCCTCTGTTGTTGTTTCTAACTAAATATTAAGACTTAGTAAATTGTCATGAAGAAAGTAGCAATTTTAAGACCTCGATGTAGCATATCATACGTGCACCTCATAATTCAAATACTTTACCTAATTTTTTTCTTTACCAAGCTGTAGGGGAAATCATCTCAATTCATGTCTGGCTGTTATTTTGTTAATATATTCATGCTGAACAGTTAGGAAAGAGGAAAAAGGTTGTATGTGGCATTTCCAAAAGGGCCTGGCCAAGTCAGTAGAGGGCAGATTCCTGTGTGGGAAGCAGGGCAGTGAGGTCGCTGGGGACCTGGGTCTGATACTCCACACCCAGGCCTTCTCCTCTCCGTTGTTTTGTGCAGCAGCGTTCATCTCACATGGGTAAAGGAGCCCGGAGCAGCCACTTGGTGACAGATTTAACATGCTTTCGTTCACATATTCAGTGCATCTTGGTGATTCATGAAAAAAAGAGATTTTTAAGTAGGAAGCGCCGGAGAAGATGATTTAGTTTTGAAATCATTCACTGTGCATTTTGCAGCCGTTTTCTTAGAACATCCACCAGCACACCAAGATATTTTAAATGCGTTCCACTTACTGTGGTTTGTCTACAAGTCAGGCGGGGTTTTAAATAGACATTCAGTGAAACACCAGAGGCCTTTTGCCTGGTCTCTTACCTTAACACCATTATATGTTCACTTCATGTGCAAAAGAACTTTGTGAGAAGTTACTTAGATTTCGAAGGAAGAGCCCTCTGTCTTTGGCACCAGAGCTGTCATCTGTAGCTGGACCTCATATTGACGTATGAAAATGTGAGGAACATCTGCCTGTGGGGGGAGCAGCACTAACGAGGGCAGTCACCACCTCTGGGACTTGAGTTGCAGCAGATCCCCACATATGTCCACCACATGAGCAGGTGATGATACATTAAAGACTGCAGACTCTGTTAGTTTTTTTTTTTATATAGATCTCCTCCAAAGTGAATACATTATCATACCCTATTTATGTATAAATGTTCATGCCTAGAATTTGCATTTCCTAAACCATGAACAAGTTTTGCTGTGAGAAGAACACCATAGAAAAGCAGTGAGCTGAAGTGACCATAGACTCGGGCTCAGAAGAGTCCAGTTCGTGGCCTAGGTAACCAACTCTGCTGGGGGCTCTTTGTGCTTCTCAAAAATCTCTAAACGTGGGGCTGGGGTTGTGGCTCAGAGTGCTTGCCTTGCACGTGCGAGACCCTGGGTTCAATCCTCAGCAGCACATAAAAATAAATAAGTGAAGTAAAGGCATTGTATCCAACTACAACTGAAAAATAAATATTAAAAAAATCTCTAAACATGATGTCACTGGTGGCCCTTTGTTCATAACCATTTTTTTGTGAGAATACTATATATGTAGCAGGACCCAAAGACCAGCCGATGTCTGTTATTAACTAGCTAAATCTTGACATTATCAGGAACCAGGAACATATGTTGGCAAGTGTTTGATTTCAGAAAAAGAAACAAATTTATAATTCTAATAGCCTTTTGTAAATTATCTGTGTTCGAATATGCTGTATTGTGAAGTTTTAACCCTGATCAGACACTTCTATACCGTGTCAGGATTAGCTAACTAATGTCCTTTTCTATATCTCTGTACCATTTTTAAGAAGAAATTTAAAATGGGTTCAAGGAATTTACTCCAGGAAGAGAGAAAGGTAAGTTTTCCAGGAGGGTTGATTTCTTAGTGACTTTGCCATCCTGAAATGACTGAAGAAGTGAAACTTATTATTTTAAGTTCTGTGGAGAAGCAAGATAGTTCCAGGTCTTTCTGGGAAGAGCGTGTCCTTCTCCTTTGCCAGGGCTTTCTATGAAGCAAGGCTGGAAGGAGAAGGTCAAGGGTTCCTATTGCTCCATCCATTCCCCTAGAAGTTGTAGCCTGATGTGTCATGCACGCATGAGAAGGTGCTGGTGAAGAGAGACGTGTTTTGGTGGTGACAAGAAATGAAGTGGAGGCAAACAACCAACCTGTGGGTTGACTGTGGGACCCACAGTGGCCTTAGAAAGACAGGGGCAGAAATGATCCTAATTCTGGAGGAAGGGGTCCGGGGGGGAGCTGGAGGTCTGAGCCATGGGGATGGGTGGGGAGGCTCTATAATTCTCCCACCTGGGGTATCGCTATAATCACTGTGCAGATGTTAGAAGTGGCTCAGACCAGGTGCAGCCGGGCCAGGGGAAGAGGAAGGCGCACAGATGTTTGGGTACCTCTGCCAGGAAACCCCCACCCATTGCTACTGCAGGACTGGGGTGCTGAGCACAGCTGTGCAGACTTCCTGATCCCCAGGGTCCCTCGGGGATCCTTCTGAAAGGAAGGGACAGTGTCACAGCTCACAACTGACCCCACCTGGGACTTCTTCCTCCCAGGGTTGCACCGTCCTTCCTGACCCAGGTGTGGCCCCGGGTGTGTACACATGTAGGCAGAAACCATTGCAGACTCACCATGGATGCAAAGAAACAGAGACCAACTCCATTAGAGGAGCGGAGACATGACTTTTCTTTCTTGAAACACACTTTATCTCCCCCCCCCCCCTTTCTTCTAATGTTTCCACTGGGTGGTGCTGCAGGAATTCCTACCTTTTGCCTTGGATCTACCCTTCCCAGAAAGACGCCTCTGAAGCATAATAGGAGGAAGTCCTGATTTAGAAAGATTTTACAGTTTCTACACAATAGAAGAGTTTGGAGGATGCTCTGGCAGGAAATGTCTCAGTTTCTGAATGTGGAAAAACCACCATCATTCTGTATCATACAGAAGTGTTCTCGTTGCACCGAGTATATATTTTGAGTTTTACCAGCTTCTTTACCAGTTTTACCAGCTTTCAAGTTTATCTAAAAGATTATGGTTTCCTTCTTGTGGAAGTGGGATGTGAGATTGCCTTTATTTTGACTTTTGTAAAGCCATCTTAAAATTTCTAAGTAAATACATTTTCAATGGTAAGATAACCATAGATGTTAAGGGAGGGAAAAAAAAATCTCTGTTAAGGCTTTATTTGGAGCTGAAGACAGTCTTCCATTCTTATTTCAAAAATCATTTCCACAATGTATAGATCAAAAGGATTCCTTTGTTTATTTGCTTTGCGGAGCTGGGGACGGCGCCCAGGATCTCATGCTAGGCCAGCGTTCTACCACTCCTACATCTCTAGCCTAGATTACATTTTTTTTTACTTTCAAAATACTCTTAATCTTAAAAACGATTTGCTAGTATGTAAGGAGAGGACTGGGGCTGGCCTGATTTGCCCTTTTACAAGCAAGAAGACCCCAAGGAGAGGAGCGGACCCCTCTGCTTCAGATGGCACAAACGCTGAGGCTTGGGCAGTGTGAGAATGTGTAAAACTCCCCCCTTTCCCCCTGAATGCACAGATTCCATTTTATTAATGTTAATAGTACAGAAAATGGGCAAAAGATTTTCCATTCAAGCAAAGGCCTCCAAAACATACGAGTCAAGAGTATTGTGGGATGGAGAGGTTAGTACTGGAGATTGGGGAACTCATTAAAGCTTGGATTTCAGGACAGTTGGCAAGATTTTCAAAAGTTTCACTGGCTGGCCAGGCAGCCTGGTTTCTCGGTGCAATCCTGGACACCACTTTCTTAGAACCTGGGACAGGCCTTTCTTTGAGGTGTTTCTTTTCCCAGGAAAGTTGCTGAGGCCCCGCTGGGGGCTGGATGCCATCCAGGTGCTGTCACACAGTTTCAGTGGGGTTCTCAGCATGGCCTCCTTCCCACGTGGAGTGGTTGTCATGATTCATTTCAGAGTGACAGGACACGCCCATGTGTTTCAGGCCCTTCTCAGGGGTCAGGCTTGCTCCCTTAGGTATCCTATGAGCTCCACGCTGATTCCACTGTCCCGTGTGCACACGCCCAGGGGAAGGACCGCTGTTTCTGTATCTGAGGAGGAACTGAGTTCTAGAATCCTTAGCATCTCTTGTCCTCAAGAGCCAACGCTGATCATCTCATGTGGGGCGCACCTGGCCTATCTAAACCGGCATTCACATCTTCTGACAGAGGAAATTGGTTAGAAAGAAGTGGCAGGGATCAGTTCAAAGGTTCTTTCTTGAAACAGAACTCAGTCAGAGTCATTGGAGTCACAGATGAGGCAAACCCAGAGAGGAACAAGGATATTTCCTGTCTTGATCCCTAGTGGGAACGTTGCATTGGATTTGACGTTAGCAGGAGACATCTCCGAGTAGCAGTGGCCATGCATATAAGAAGGGAATCTTCCACGGGGGATGCATGGTGATCATGAACGTGGACTTGTGAGTCAGATGCTCCTGGATGTGTGTCGGTCTGTCCTTCTCCTTCCTGGGGCCCAGTGTCTGCTTTCATATTTTAAGTCCTGGCTTCCACATAGCATAGTGAACTAAGCATGAAATTTAGGTGGCATGTATAAAGCACTCAGCACCATGCCTGGTACATACATGGTCATTACATGTCAGCATTAAAAAGGAAAAGCTTCTATGTGAGTGGATTTTTTTTTTTTTTTTTTGGTCTGAGCCTTGAGAATTCCACAGAATCTCAGTATTGGTGGTGGTAGAGGCTAGAACTAACATTTCTTTAGAACAGGGCTCTTGACTGATACATTGATTGTGTCTGTATGTATACACACATTTTCCTCCCTCTCTCACATTCTCAAAAGGATCCATGAACCAAATACATGAAGAAGATCCTGCTCTGGGGTTGTGACTGAGTGTCTGTGTCTATGTGTGTATGCACACACACATCTGTTTTATGTGAATGATTACATATTTTAGGTTAAGTGTTAAGATTGTTGGTCTTAAAAACTGTAATTTCATATAGTTCAACCTAATTGTGGTGATAGTTAGGAAACAATTTGCAATAGTATCATAATGAGATTGAGGTATGATCATATAATGAGGTATGATCACAGCTTATTTTCATGTTATCTATCCGAACGTAGCCAATTAAAATCCATTAGGCAGCCTTGGACCACTAGTATTTTTATATTTTATATATATAATGCTATCTAAAATAAGATTTTTTAGGTCGATTTAACTATGTGTAATAACACATGGAATGAATCCTGTTCCTAGTTCCATGCTCTCTTGATCCAAATGACTTTAGGAGAATCTGCTTAGGGTTTTTTTTTTTTTTTCCCCCTGCTGAATTCATATGGTTAAGTCTTTTGGGGAGGCCAGAAATCCTCAGAGTTCTCTCGGACAGTTAAGCACATCAGTGATCTTTGAGAAAGCAGAGTTTGGCTGTCGTGTTGAGGGTTAACACAGCTGACACACAAGAGCAGATGAAACCAGAGCTGCAGTTACAAAGTGGGACAGATGTGGGAGGCCAGGTTTCCTGTGGCCCATTTTCCAGTTTCCTGCCTGCAACCTGCAGAAGAAGAGGAAGCTTAATGTTACCAAGTCCGAGAACTGGAGGGGGATGTGCTTCAAGCCAGAAAAGTTTCATGCCAACAACGGGGACAACAAAAGCCCCTGCAAAGAAAGTGAATGTTCAGGATTTCATCCAAAAACAGCTGGGAAGTTACAGCCCATCTGCTTAAAGAGAAGCCTTCTCACGGGCCTGCTCTTCCACGGGAGACCCTGGGGCAGGGCTGACCCAGGATTTTACAGCCCGACTCATCTTTCAAGACAGGGTCTGCTGTTCTAATGCGGTTGGTTACTTGAAAAGATTTTCCCTGCCGTGACCAGGCCTTCTAAATCTGTTTCCTGGGCACACTGGTGAATGGGGGAGGTAGATGTGGTTAACCAAGTGGCCAGAATGGAATCCTGGGTGACCTGCTGGCTGCTTTGATCTGGCAGGCGTGCGTTCTTTTAACTGCCCCATAACATCTTCACCTGATATTTTCAAATAAGAGATGAAATGGAGGTGTGTATGTTCATGGTGACATCTCTCACGCTCTGTTTGTATGGCTACCTTGCGATCCAGGTGGGGACATGCAGGGCTCTGGCCATCAGAGCCAGTGGGGAAGTGGGCAAGTCCATCTTTGTTCTGAGGGGGGAAATTACTAATCTTCCAGGCACTTTAGTTCATTTGAGGAGTCGGATTGTGCAGTCCCGCTGTAAGGGTAGAGAAGTTGAAGTCCAAAGTAACTGACTCACTGCACACCGTTTTATTGAGCACCTGCTGTATGTCAGTGTTGTTTTGGAATTTGCTGGGTGATGCTGATGGATAAAAATAAATAGCTCCAGCTGGGTGTGGTGGCACATGCCCAATCCCAATGTTTCCAGAGGCAGAGGCAGGAGGATCTCAAGTTCAAAGCCAGCCTCAGCAACGGAGAGGTGCTGAGCAACTCAGTGAGACCCTGTCTCTAAATAAAATACAAAAATAGGGCTGGGAATGTGGCTCAGTGGTTGAGTGCCCCTGAGTACAATCCCTGGTACCCAATAAATACATAAATAGCTCCAGCTTAGCCCCACCTGTGGAACCTTGTTGGAAGCTGCCATCAGGCAGATAGGAAGGCAATGTGAAGGCAAAGTAATGATGCATGTCCTACAGGACACTGTTCAGACTTTCCCCACACGCCATCTTATTTAAATCACTTGCGTCTTTGAGGCACAAACAGGTGTATGCTTCTGGAACAATCAGTTATTTCTTTACTCTGCAGATGGAGTATCTCTTCTTCTCCAAGCCCAGGAAGAATAAACTCTATATCAGGAACCTTAAGAAATTTGGGGAACTTGCCAAGTTTAGAGATCAAAGAGGTACCTGGTGAGGAAACCTGGACTGAGAATAGGCCTTTGCCCATCCTGATGTGGGCCTTCTCTGAAAATATGGGATAAGATAGGGTTGGGTTGTGCAGGGGGTAGGGGTAGGGGTGGGGGTGGGAAGGGGCATGAATTTCAGGGTGCCGGAGGAAGTCAGAAGGGCCCAAAGATACTTTCTCAGCAGGAGTCAGTGTAACCATCCATTTACTTTTCCAGAGAATATTTACCCATATAAAAGTCACCAGTGAACTAACTGAACTGCTTCTAATTTACCCAGAAACAACCCAATGTCAGAAGGAGAGAGGGATGGTTCATACACACAGGAAATTATATATTTTGTTATGACAGTGGTAATCAGTGATTTCTTCTGAGAGGTCTCTCTTTCCTCAGTTGAAAGCGTTATTTAAAAGACAATGCAAATTATAAAGGGCACATCCACAGAAGGACCAGTGTGTATCTACTCCTTTTTTCCTATTCCCATTGTTCATTAAAAAATGAACAATCTGTAGATATTTTAGAACAGAGGAAAATAGAATTTTTTTTAATTAATGGAAAAGCTTTGGGGGACATGAACTTGGTCTCATGCATATATATATATTTTTTACATGTGTCCATGGACAATAATTACAATGCTTTTTGAAAATAAATTTTAATAATCTTAGCTTCACCTCACAGACTTTTTTGTTATTTATAACAAAAACAATTCTGAACTTGTAAGGGCTGCTTTATTTATCAAGTTATCCTTATTGACTCAATGCCTTAAGGTTTTTCTGTGCTTAGTTATTGCGAACTCCACATAATACAAAATATTTTCTTCCAGTTCCTTGGTTCCAGTGTGGTTTGTTTTATAATACAAAGTGGTTTCTGCCCTTTTTCTTGGACAATGATAACATAGTGGTTAAGAAACATGTAGACGCTTAAACTACAAAGTTAAAGTTGGTAGGTTTTCAGCGGGAGAGCTCAGACTCCTCATTTTACTAACCCTGCAAGTTTTAATAAACAAAACCACACATGCTTACTGAGCACCTACTCTGTGTATTTGCACAGGAATATTCTTCCTTTCTTGGAGCTTTCATAACTAATTTTTCTTTCTTTTTAATTGGTTAATTTCATTAGTTTTCACAACATAAAAAATTTAAGAAAATCAAAGATGATCATTCTGCCTCCTCAGCTCCACCCCAGTGAAACTTGAAAAATGAAACCCGGGACATGCAAGGAGAAGTGCTAGGTTGCCATCAATAGAAAAGCAAATAGGTGGGTATTTCCACATCTGAGAATGGAAGCAAAAACCCCACTTCACCTAAGGATTCTGTGCAGCCAAAGCACATTAGGGCGTCTGGCGCCACCTTGTGGCAGACAGGAGGAGACCCACCTCCAAGAAGAGGAGCGTGACTCCTAAGAGGCAGAGGGGTGGGCCACCTGAGGATGAGCTAGTGTCATGTGACCCAGCAGAGCTGCAGTAGGCAGAGAGGGACACTGGGACAATACACCATGTTCTGTTTGTAGCATCTTTCACTTTGAGACTCTGTCCAGATTAAAGAATGAATCCAGGAGGTTTAAACACAGAAGGCAGAAAACAATCCCTTAGAATCTGCAGAAATGTCCCCTTTGGGGCCAGGGGTACCACCTCTTGACTGGGGGGCCACCTCCCCACTTCTCTGCCTGTTGCCCCGGCAACTGCCTCCCCGCATCCCTCCTAATCATCACTCTCTGATCCAACAGTCTCATCCACTTGGCTCCCTAGCCCCTTTCAGGGGACAAGATGAAGGGGAGCAGGGCTAGCCCCAGGGACAGTGGGACCCCCACCGCACCCCACTGAGGCCAGGTGCAGCACCTTCACCAGAGCTGCTTAGGCTGGAGCCAGAGAACAGGCGCTCTGGAATCTGTATTATCTGCAAGAATTTACAACTGTGTTTTCATTTCTGTTGATAGTCTGAAAAATAAACAGAAGCACACACTAGGGCACCTGATAAACACACAGCAGGCGCCATGCTGTTCAGAGTTCTCCTGGGTGCTTGGTGCCCGTATCGGGGTCATTGGCCAATGAACAAAGAACCACATTGGATACAGTTTCTGAATGATGCCTGGGAGCCAGGTGAAGGCCACATGATATCAGCCTGCTCTATGAAGAGGGCTCCTTGTTTCTTAAACAGTAGTAGCAGTTAACATCTAAGTAGCCCTCACTGTGTACCAGGTACAGAGTATCAGTAACTTCTGTGATTCCTTCAGCAACATTGTAAAGGAGATACTTTCATCACTATCCTTATCTTGCCCTTGAGGCTACTGAGGCCCAGAGAGGTTAAGTACCTTCCCCAAAGACCAACAGCCAGATGGGACTAGTGCTTGCATTTGAACCCATACGGTCTGGCTCCAGAATCTGTTCTTATCCACTAAGCAGCCTTTCTGATAGACAAAAGTAGTTTCTTCTCTCACTTTCCAGATATATAAAAAAATAATGTTTTAGTTAAAAACAAAATCCCCAAAACTATTGCAATGTCTAGACTCTGCATTGTCTAGACCCCTGGTATAATTCTGATTTCATGGAAGCTATTTTACAACCTTGTTAATTATAGAGAACTGGGAGCAAAATAATTCTTTTCTATAGAAATGCAAATTCTGTACCGTCTCACAGTATTTCATTGACTCCCCTCCCAACCTCAGTTTTGTCTCCATTAGCATATTTTTTCAGCAATTCTAATCTATAAATGCCTCTATTATTCAAATTCTTTCCTGAACCCATTATAACATCTGCCGGTTCCCTTGATGGCTAATGGGTAAAATACCATCTTTGACATGTGTTCATTTTTATGTCTGTATGGCAGCCATGCTTTTACAACCTTTTGAAAATTATTTTTTTTTAACACAGGAATTTTTCCTCCCTTACCTTCTCAATGAGGCCTTTGATAACCACCTTGATACCTCGGCCACCCCTTGCGGGTGTGCCCTGGTCTCCTGTCCCCCTACCTGGCTCTGGTTTCATTTTTCCATAGCCCTTATCTTCCCACATATGTAGTTAAGTTCATCAGGACTTGCTGCTCATGGCCTTCTTCTTTTACTAGACTGTGAACTCTAGAGGGACAGAAGCCCTTGACCTTTCTGTTCACTGATGTGTCCCAAATACCCAGGAGTGAGGCCCTAAGCAACTTAGTGAGACCCTGTCTCAAATTAAAAACTAAAAAAAGGGCTGGGGATGTGGCTCAATGGTTGAGTGTCTGAGTGTCCCTGAGTTCGATCTCTGGTACCAAAAAAAAAAAAAAAAACAAAACAAAAACAAAAAGCGAATCATCTTGAGAAGCTTCATATCCAGTTTTGTTGTTTATATTTAATGGAGACTATAATAAAAATTATAATAGGGAGAACTTGTCAGTTTCCCTGCTTTTTTAAAGGTGGTCTGTATACGATTCAAACTTGACAAGTTATTTTATTATTTTAATTACTTGACATCATAATTGTACATATTTATGAGGCACAGTGTGATGTTTTGATACAGGCGTACCTGTGGGATGATTGAATCAGGATAATTAGTGTATGCATCACATCCAACATTTACCATTTCTTTGTAGTAAAACACTCAACATCCCCTTCCAGCTATTTGGAAATATACAATATATTATTGTTGGCTGCAGTGCCCCGGCTGTGTAGTAGGGCCCCAGAATTCGTTCCTCCTAACTGAAACCGAATGCCCCTCCCTGCCCCTGTTCTCTCCACCCTTGCTCACCGCTGGGCTACTTCACTTCTGTGAGACTGACTTTGTCTAGATTTCTCCTGTGACTAGGATCATGCAGTGTTGGTCTTTCTGCTTATTTCACTGGACATAATGTGCTCTGGGTCTATCCTTAGTATCACACATGACAGGGTTTCACTTTTTTAGAACTGTATAGTACTCCGTTGTGTACATACACCACATTGTCTGTCTGTTCATCTGCAGATTGGGGCATTTAGGGAGATTGTAGATCTTGGGCTGTTGTGAATAGTGCTGCAATAGATCAGCAAGGGCAGATGTCCTTTTGACACACTGATTTCATTTCCTTTGGGTTTGTACCCAGAGGTGGGATTGCTGAGTCGTATGATAGTTCTATCTTTAATTTTTTGAGGATCCTCCATGGGTTTCCCATAGTGGTTGTGCTCATTTACATTCCCACCAACAGAGTGTGAAGGTTCCCGTTTCTCTGTTTTCTGACAAGCACTGGACAAGCCAGTGGCTTGGGAGGCTGAGGCAGGAGGATCACAAGTTCAAGGCCAGCCTCAGCAACTTAGTGAGGCCCTAAGCAACTTAGTGAGACCCTGTCTCAAAATTAAAAACTAAAAAAGGGCTCAAGGGTTGAGTGTCTGAGTATCCTGAGGAAGTGACCATTGTAGGACTCTCACTCATCAGTGGGTTCATACACTGAAGGCTGAATGGAGCTGGTGGAAACTGTTGGTCGGGGGGTATGGCTGGGGAGAGTAGGTCACTGGGGACGTGCCCTGGGGAACTATCTCTTGTCACTGGCCTGCCCCTCCACATCCCCCTTTTCTCTTTGTTTCTCTGCCTTGGAAGCAGCTGAAAACCTCTGAAGCCATGAGCCCCAGTAAATCTTCCTCCTCTAAGTCGTTTTCCTCAGGTATTTGTCATAGTGACGAAAAGCTGACGAACAACCAGGAGAAGGAGCAGGGGAGGCTGAGAGCAGCAGCGTTGCTCTTTGGAGAGTGGGAGTCGAGAGGGGTCCAAGCCAACTGCTGTGCCCATCATCTGTGGTCAGCTCCAGTAGAAATGGTGAGAGGCCATCTAGAGATAGAAAGGCCCTGCAGGAACGGGTGGAGGTGAGGCCAGAGGAAGTCAGAAAAGAGGGGGCTTCTCTTCCTGTAGGAGCCGTGTGCCTTTTTAAAGTGGACTGATGCTCCCTCATAGGAAAGTGCAGTGCTCGATTTTCCGTAAAGAATGGCAGCGCGGGGTGTGGCGGCACCCACCTGTCATCCAGTGGCTGGGGAGGCTGAGGCAGGAGGATCACGAGTAAAGCCAGCCTCAGCCAGGGCAAGGCGCTAAGCAACTCAGTGAGACCCTGTCTCTAAATAAAATCCAAAGTAGGGCTGGGGATGTGGCTCAGTGGCTGAGTGCCCCTGAGTTCAATCCCTGGTACCTAAAAAAAAAAAAAAACTTGATAAAATGTCCTGCATTCAAAATCAGGTCTGGACAGAGGAAGGGAAAGAAAAACATTTTCTAATTAGGAAAAAAGAGTTCATTTGGGCAAATGTAGAAATGAAGAAATCTTGACCTGGATGTAGAAGGTGAGATGGGGAAGGCTGGGGGTGTGGAAAAAAGAAGGCTGGATGAGGGGGGCCGAAACACGGATGGAGGGAGGGAATAAATTTGGGGGCTCTACAGTCCAGAGGTGACTGTCACTCACAACAACCTAGGGTGTATTTTATGAAGGCCTATGTGAGGTGCTCAAATGCTCCCACCATAAACTGAGATGAGAGGGAAATGCCAGTTACCCCCGTTGATCAGTGTGCGCTGTATGCATGTGCTGAGACACTGAACCCCATTAATGTGTGAGTTCATACATGTTAATTTAAAAACCAAAAGAAAATTATCTGGGAAGCATTTTTTAAAAGCTTTCTAGCATTTCTTTCATATGTTCTACAGATTTTCAGCTGGGCATCGTGGGCAGTGAACTAAATGAATTTAAGCTCATGAAATCTCTTAACTTCAGGCCTCCGTTGACATAATGATGTGTCACATGTTAAGTCTCAAGTTCAACAGCTTTCTTGGAATTACATTCCTTTATAGTGGCTTCCAGAATAAATGCGACTTTATTGTATTAGTGTGTTAAGGTATCAGAGTTTCTTAAGGACTATAGGCATTGAGGAATTAAATTAGGAGAAACATCATTTTTTTTTCAGATGGATTTGCTCACGTGGACCGTGTTCACCGGAGAAGAAGGGCAACCTCCCCAGTCACAGTGTTGAAACTTTTTTTTTTCTTTTCCAACAACCCAGAGGGCAAAATTCACAGCTGGCAGAGGTGTGATAGAACAGAACGTGTGATTATGTGTGAAAACAACAGTAAATTATGAAACTCAATTTCATCATCATTTGAATCAACAGTGGAACTAAATGTCAAAGAAACACAGTCTGTTCCCTCAAAGGGAGAGGACAAGAGCCAGGTGGTCAGCTGGTAGCCTGCTGCCCACTGTGCCCTGCCCACCTAGCACCCATCTTTAATCACACAGATGGCTCTGGCCAGGGAGGTGTAGGGGCAGAGCTGCCCAGGGCCACCCTGGCCTCCCAGAATGCCTTCTGCTGGGAGCAGGAAGGAGTGCCCCCTCTTTGCAGATAGGATCATAAGCTCAAGGGGACCGCCTGAGATGGGTCTCTGAGTAATGCATGGCGGGATTTCCCACAGAGGAGCTTTATGTGACTGTACAGTCATTGCACCTGACTCACTGAGGAGGGTCGAGGAGAGGCTGAAGACAGCTCTGGAGCAGAACAGGCCCTTGCACTGGGCAGGCCACTGCAGACACTTGGGGCCTGTTCCCTTAGTCACCTCCGGTGGAGCTGAGTTGCTCACTGTCTGCCCCTCTGCATAATCCTCCAGTGAGCCCCCAGGCACCCAGCCATCACCCGAGCCCTGCTGGGGCCTGAGAGTTGTCAGGGGCCGCTCTGTGACTCCTGGTTCCCAGCCCCTGAAGCAGGGGGTCCTCATGCTCACCATGCCCTCCTCTGCCTGTTCCCCTTCTGCTCTTGGGCGTCTCCTTTTTCCTTCCCCACTTCCCTTCTGTCTTGGCCTCAGGCTGTGGCCTTAGCATCCCTGGCTGCCACTCAGCCCTCTTGGGGCCTCTGAGTAGAGACACGGATAAGAAGGGCATCCTCCCCAGTCACAGTGTTGAAACAAGCACCTCCTTTCCCCCAGACCGCATGCCCCCACATCTGGTAGCATGCTTTTATGAGTCTGGACACACTGCAGCCTTGTGAACGTGAGCTCAGGAGTGTGAAGATATTGGCACCCCGTGAAGGGAGGAACAAATGGGCTGGGTGTTGTAACAGTCAGCTTTGGCTGTCACAGTACTGCGTAACAAATGGTCCCAAGAATCATTGGCTTACGGTGGCATTTATTTTCTCACCAGTCAGCCTCAGGGGTATTGGTTGGTAAAACTGGGCTCCAGGTCTTGGGTTGAGCTCATGCCGGCTCCATGGTCTCATTCTGGGTCAGCAGCTTCACACAACTCAGGAGGAAAAGTGTAGATGTGACACTTTTCAGACCTTGACTCCGAATGAGGATGGTGCTACACATACCCAACTGTCCGTTGGCCAAATCAAGGCCTGTGGCCAAGCTTCGATATTAGCATGGTGGGAAGAAAGTACCACGTCCACTGTCGTGTGGAGCACAGCAGCTTGACCCTGGGAAGGAGGGAAGGGCCTACCCTACGGGCTCTAATCCACAGTGTTGGAACACCGTGAGGAATTCCCCAGGGTCAAACATTTGCATCAACGTTTCTGTTGCCTCCTGTCCCACTGGGAACTTGATGGTCCCTGTCAGTTGAAGGTGGAGAGGGGGCTGGTGGCCGACCACTTTCCCACCCAGCACCTCCTTCCCCCCACATCCCAAGCCCACAGGCAGCTTTCTGCCCTTTCAGGTGAGTTCCTCTGAGCATGCCCTGAAGTTTCAAAGGTATTTAAAAGCTCAGTTTGGAGTGTTTGGCCGAGGCAACGGTTAGCAATTCTTAGCACCAGTGACGAAGAACACGTGTGGCCCCCTTGCAGATCATCCGCAGGGTGGACCGCATTGGGAGCTGGAGCCCATGAGGTGTGCGGAGCCCAGCAGTCGGCCTGACCGGACTCGGGGTGGCTCTGAGCAACAGTGAAATGATTTACTGTCGTGTGGACCGAATGACCATTGTGGTGAATGTTGACTTGGATAAAGGAATAAACCCCCTTAAAAATACCATGCAGAGGGCTGGGATTGTGGCTCAGCAGTGGGTGGAGCGCTCGCCTAGCATGGGCAGGCCCTGGGTTTGATCCTCAGCACCAAAAAAAATACCATACAGAAAAGGCCCCATGGGTTTTGGGAGCGCGTCCCCGATCTGCTTCCCTTCCACGGTGTTGCACCCTCACCCCAAAAAACAATAAGATGCTTTCTTCTGGCAAAACTTATAAAAGGAAATAAGGAAACACGTGCTTATGGGGTGACTGGGTATTTTCACGTCCATCCCTGTGTGCAGAGGGAGAAGGATGATTGTCATCACTGTCTCGGGTGAGTGGGGAGCTGTGGTGTTGATGATGGGTACAAGTAAACCTCCCGTGCTGGGAGGACCACATTTTTTTTTCTTTTTGGTACCAGGGATTGAACTCACGGGCACTCACCCACTGAGCCCCATCCCCAGCCCTGTTTGGTATTTTATTTAGGGACAGGGTCTCTCCGAGTTGCTTAGTGCCTCTCTTTTGCTGAGGCTAGCTTTGAACTCACAATCCTCCTGCCTCAGCCTCCTGAGCCGCTGGGATTATAGGTGTGCACCACTGCGCCCAGCATGAGGATCACATTTTATTGTGTGTGGGTGTGCGAACATGTCCCGCTGAATCCACTATTCTGTATGGCTGTAATGCACCAATAAAAATTAATTAGAACAAACAACCCTTCTAAGGCCATTTTTTCTGGCTGCCAGATCTCCCAGAGTCATGCATCTTTTTTTTTTTTTTCCGCTGCCCATTGCTGTACCCTGGACTGTCCTGAGGACTTCTCTGTCCTCTGTCCCCTTACTTTAGTAGAGGATGATCCCTCGTTTCTGTCAGGCGTGACTCCTCTCTGGTGCGTTTTCCATTCCGGAAGCCAGATTTCTGCCCTCTGGTCTTGCCCTGGTTTCCTTGGCCCGGCGCTGAGACATCAGTCCATCCTGCACAGATCAAAACTGAGGGCTCTTGTGGAATCCGCTCCTGACAGCTGACCTACAGTGAAGTCCTTGAGGCTGGCCCAGCCATTTCCTACTTCCTAATTAAGCAAACAAGGATCAAACCAATGGATCATTATTATTGTTTTCGTAATTATTTTAGGACCAGTACTGATTGTTAACGAATATCCTCCAGGGACAGAAGTTGAGAGACTCTAGTAGGTCCCCCAGGAGCTGGGTCTGGATGGACCAGTAGATTCTCACCAGGCTCTGAAGCAAGGGAACAGCATTTTAGGAAGAAGGAACAGCACCTACAAACTCTCCTCCATCGTCAGAGCAAAGCCCTTTTTTTAGTGTTTCTTCTCCCAGTGGGAGAAAGCACTTCTCCATGTGTGTACCTGCAAATAGGACAAGTGCCTGGGGAAGGCTTCCGTTGGCCAGGACTGGTTCTTCAGTTCTGTGGCATCTGCTGGTGGCACAGGATACGCTCGGGCCTTGCGCTATATTATGAGATTGCAGCAGTACAGAGTGGCAGTGCAGAGTCCCTTCTTCTGGAAGCTCAACATATTGTAGGAGGGGACAGTCACATCCAGGGCTGTGACAGAGGGCTTAGAGGCTCCTGTATAAATGCACTTAGCACATATACCACATTTCAGCACATAACTGGTTAGAGACTGGCCAACAAAGGATTTGGCAGTATGGGCAGGAGTAGCCACTGGTGTTAAGTCAGGAAGACCTTGGGGACTCATTCCACATGTGGTCATTTGGTTCATCGTTTTCCACATCAATCCCAGTGCCCTGCTGTTCCTTGGTGGGATGTGTGTAGTGAATCCCAGGGTCACAGGGTTTCCCTGTACTTCTGGATCGAAGTTGCTTACAAAAATGCAGAGATAATATTCCATGTTTGTATGAATATACTGAAAGAAATCCCTGCTGTCATGGATAACCAAAAAGAACAAACAAAAATTTTTTTAAAAAAAAATGCAGCCAGAAAGCACCGGGTTCCAAGTGGGGTTCCAAGTGGGGTTCCGAGTGGGGTTCCGATGGTGTTCCGGGTGGGGTGGAAGGGAAGGCGGCTTTCTCTTAGGCTCACTGGAGGAGGCGGGGCATCCTGCAGCCCCTGTCCCCTGCCAGCCGGGTGGCTCCTGACCTGGCCTCCTCTCCCCCCAGGTATGGAGAGTGCAATCACGCTGTGGCAGTTCCTGTTGCAGTTGCTGCTGGACCAGAAACACGAGCATCTGATCTGCTGGACCTCCAACGATGGTGAATTCAAGCTCCTCAAAGCAGAAGAAGTGGCCAAGCTGTGGGGACTCCGCAAAAACAAGACAAATATGAACTATGATAAGCTGAGCAGAGCGCTGCGATACTATTATGACAAGGTAAACCCTTGACCTTGCATGAGCCAGCCTGGGGGGAGGGGGGTCCCCTTTCCTATTCCGGGGATGAAAGCAGATAGTGGTGCTTCATGAATCAAGTTAGAAAATAAAAGAGGGGGCCCCTAAGGCCGTTTCTAAGAAGACCTGTTAGGAGGATCTTTCTCCCTTCTCTGGAGCCTTTTGGAGGTTACTGTGGTTCAGATTTTATTTTTTCTCTGTCTTTTACCTGCAGTTGGTTGAAGAATCTCACTAGCCACAGGAATTAGAAGTCAGGAGGTTGCGGGGCTTCTCTAACATTGACTTGCTCCAGGGACATAAGGAGTGTTCAAGTCTAGAAAGTCTGTTTTCTCCCTTCTGGTTTGCAGTTCGGTCAGGAGGACCTTTCCTGAGCAGTCGGGGCATGGACACATGATTTTTAAGGTTCCGTTGTCTCAGTGTGCCCCATGTGCAACATAGGGATCCTTAGAGTGCCCATCTCAGGCTGGTTGTGAAGACTGACCTGTCCATTCCGGGTTGGGTATTTTGAACAGTGTTTGGTGCATGGTGTTTACAATTTGATGGGAAGCTTCTCTAATCACAAGAAAGCCTATTTTCATTTCTGAGTCACAGAGATAAAACAGAATGCTTGGTTAAGTGAAAATACAGCGTAATTGCCAGAGACAGTTGGGGTGAGTTTTAATGCATTCCTGGACAAGTGGTTCAAGTGCTTCTGGGGCAGAGCTCTCGCCATTTAGGAGAACCACTTTAGGCCTGTAATTGTTGACCGTTTCTATTCAAATCTTTTTGTGGCTGAATATTTAGCCTCATAGACATGAAGACTTACAGTCATCGTAACGGTAAGCTTTTGTTCTGGTTTACCGTTCATATTGAAAGGTGAATTAAAAACTGATTTAAATAGTAGACCCTGATCTATATTTAGTGCCTTCTGTCTGCCAACCTCTTTGGAATTGAAGACATAAGGATTACACATTTCAGGAAGTGAAGACATCTTTAATTATAAAGTGTGCCTTTATGGGATCGTAATTGCATATGATTATGTCATTGAAATGCTAAAGGTGCTTTCCTTTAATGTGGCAATTAATTAACCCTGACTTAATGCAGAGTCCCACTAAGAGGGAAGAGCACTTCTTGCTAATTGCACTGTCTGAAAGCGGCAGATGGTGTGGTGCCTCGCATTTCCCCCAGGTTCTAAGTTTTGCCCTGGGAATCGGGGGCGCCCTGAAGGAAAACAGTCCAGCTTCCCTGCTGGCTCCGAGCCTAAAAGCTTGGCGTTTTCATTGTTTTAAATCAAGGTGTCAAAGGAGAGCAGTGCTGCCTCTGTCTGCGACTCCATTCACCTCTTCCTCTTTGGGGCTTGGAGTGGGGCTGAGGGGTGTCTCTATAGCGGGAAGGGATCTCCTGGCTGGACATGACTGTCACTGCCATTTCCACGGCACCTGATTCCCCGTCGCAGATATTTCGTGTCTGTAGAGAAAGTGTTTCTCATAGCCTCCAAGTACATTGGGTACTTTCTGCTAGGTGTCCAAGGCTCCGTGATGAGCACCTCCTACCCCTGTCTGCTTTAAACCATGGGACCCATGCTGCCAGGGCCGCCTCCTTGCACAGGTGAGAACATGGGGCTTTGATTGAAAGACCTGCCCCTGCTCAGGCGGCCTGTGAGTGGCAGAGCCCAGATCTGAGCCCAACTGGTGTGCTTGGTTTCCTAGCCAAAGGCACGCGCACACCCTGCCTTCTGGGCCATTCTCTTCCTTGGTACATCTGAGTTCCAGGTAGGCAGTCAGGCTGCCCAAGGGCACTAGAACCTAGAAATCACAACAAGAACATGTTCTTTGTTGTCAAGAACTCCAGTATTGGAAAATCCAGGCACATGCTGTGTAGAATGTTGAGCCCAAGGTTTGGGGCCCGGGCAGCCACTGGGGGTTGCTTGCCAGTCTTTTCCATTTCCCCTCCTGTTGGGGCAAAGCAGGGACCCTGCATGTGACTTTGGAGCAGCCTCTGAGCAGCAGCCTGGACCTCACAGTGACTGCAGGAGCTTCTTTGGGCAGGAGAAGCCTGTTGTCCTATTATGTCATCTCAGGCTTGGACACCAGAAGAGGATGTGCCATTTCTTTCCTTCCACATCCCACATGTACACATGCATGCTCACATGTCAGTTTGACTCTTCCATATGAAGTGCTTTCAAGGGATGTGTAAGATTAAAAGTTAGACTTTTATTAGTCCATCTTGTATTGCTACAACAAAATACCTGGAGCTAGATAGTTCATAAAGAAAAGAGGGTTATTTAGTTCATAGTTTTAGAGACTCAAGAGCATGGCACTTGATGTGGTGAGGGGCCCCTTGGCTGCATCCCAACATGGAAGATGACACCGTGCGTGGTAAGAGCATGTGTGAGAGGTAGAAATTACATGATAAGACAGGAAGTCTAAAATACCTGGGGTCAGTCTCACTCTTTTATAACCACCCACTGTCTCAGGACTGAGGTCCCATAAGAGGATTAATCTCCCCTGAGGGCAGCCTTCCCAAATACCTAGTCCCTCACACTCAGGCCCAGTTCTTAAAGGTTCCCTGCCCCCAACATCACCACACTGAGGACCAAGCTTCCAACTCACCAACTCCTGGGGGACACATCAAGCCATCTGCAAACCATAGCAGACCCTTTTTATTAATTATATATTTTTAGCTGTAGTTGGGCACAATACCTTTATTTTATTGATTTATTTTTACGTGGTGCTGAGGATGGAACCCAGGGCCTCACATGTGCTAGGCAAGCACTGTACTGCTGAGCCACAACCCCAGCCTCCCGTGTAGCAGACTCTTAACACAGTTTAAAAAGAAGAGGAGGAAGAGGGAGGAAGATAAAGGGGAAGAAGGGAGGTGAGTGAAAGAGGGTAGGAGGAAGAAGTAAAGAGGGAAGGGAGAGATAAGGAAAAAGGGAGGCGACATAAGGGATGCTTTATTTTACATTTTATGGTGAACACTTTCAATGTTGCATAACTGACCAAAGTGGATCCAACTGCCAGTGGCTGACAATTGTTGACCTACAGTAATGGCCGCCTTAAATGGCCGGACCTCTAACCTGAGGGACATGTCTGTGCAGGGTCCTTGTGAATGTGAAGCTCAGGGCCATGTGGGTGCCCTTGGTGTCCTCAGGCTGACCCTGAGGACACAACACTGATCCAACTTGTCAGTGTTGTGGTCATTCTCTTCCCCCTCCTCCCCCTCTCTCCTCCCCCTCCCTCTTCCTTTCGTTCTCCCTCCTAGATTCCACCCCCTTCCTCCTCTCCCTCATCCTCTTTCCCCCTCTCCTCTTCCCCCTCTTTCTCCTCCATCTCCCTCACTCTTCCCAGAGCCTGCGAGGGACACGGGGGCGGGGGGGGGGGGGGTCACTCCCTAGTCTGGCAGCCAGTTCCCTTTCTGTCATCTTTTCTGTCCTTTGCTAGCTCTAATCTTTTCACTCTTGGCTGAAACTGCAACCCCTTGGTTTGTCCTAATAGGGAAGTTTCCCTGCCAGAGTAGACAAGCATGAGAATATCATTATTTTTATATGTTATATGTTATATTTTTAGCTCATTCCAGGATATTAAAAATGGGCAGAGGGGGAAAAAACGTGCAAATGTGTACAAAGCTGTGCAGAAGACAGAGGGACATAATGTATGTGCTCCTGATGTCACACTGGGCTGAGGTCATCATTCCTTTAAAACTGGCACCAGCACCCTGGGGTTACTATAGCGAGGTGCTTCCAGCGTAGGGCTGGTGGTCTGGGGTGGAGTCCAGCTCTGGTGGAGGTAGTTCTCCCCGTCTCTCTGGGCCTCAGTGAAGTCTACCCCATGGGGCAGCAGGGGACAAGCCACAGTGACACATGTGCAGTGATGAGAACAGTGACCAGGACACAGTAGGGGTGACAAAGCATTAGCCAGAGTAATAATGTGGGTGGTGATATTTTCTATGACTAATTTGCGAAATTCAAATGAATATAGAGAAGGAAATAAAAACCTTTACACCCCCTTCCTGCACAGGCACGCAGACGTAGGGGGTGCCAGGTCCTGGGAATGGCGGCTGCCTTCACTGTGGGTATGTCAGGAGCCCTGGTCCTGCTCCTTAGTGCCTCATGATGGACAGCAGCCGTTCTCTATCTGTGATCTGTTTATCTATTTGGACTGCTGTGAAAACTCACAGAGGCACTTTCAAATTTATATGACCCTCCTGCTTCCCGAATCAAGCTCCTACACTTCCCCAGGCACCCCAAGTTGAAGCAACCTCCCAGCTTCCTGGGCCCCATAGCGCCCCTGTGGGCTGTGCATTCAGTGCCCCAATTAGAGCCCAGCCATCTCAGTTCCCCCAGGGGAAGCAGGGGCAATCACAGCGCCTCCCCTCATTGCTTGGCTTGTGGATTAAGAGAGAGGATGTGTGCAGGGTGCTCAGCACAGGGTCAGGTACTCAGTAGGTCCACATGCCACACCAAGTGCATGCCAGTCGTCATTCCTGCTTGTAAATCCTGCTGCCTTATGTCACAGTCATCTGTTTACCCAGGTGTCCTTCTCGCAGAACTTCTTTTGTTGCCCTGATACCTTGCACAACCTCTGGCACGTATTAGCTGCCCAGTAAATGCTAAACAAAGGTGCAAATGTGTTCTATTCAGGTACAAATCACTCGTGTCATAGAAGTTGCATCAATTAAGGGAAAAAAAAAAAAAACTCACTGCCTTCTTATTATTGGGCTGCATTAGGCTGCTGGGGCTGTTGTAACATGACCACAAGCTCTGAGTGGATTCAGGCACCAGAAATGAATTCTCCCACAGTTCTAGAGACTAGACGTCCAAAGTCAAGGTGTCAGCAGCTGCAGGGCTGGGCTGCTCTGAATGGCTGGAGGCACCTTCCTTGCCTCTTCCTTGCTTCTGTGTGCCCGTCAGTCTTTGGCATGCCTTGGCTTGTAGCCACCTTACTCTCTCTTCCTCTGTTGACACATGGTGTTCTCCTTCTGTGTCTCTGTGACTCTCCTTGTAAGGACACAGTCATTGGATGAAGGCCCATCCTAATACAGTATGAATGCAAAAACTTAACTTGGTCACATCTGCAAAGATCCTGTTTCTTATTTATTTTATTTGTTTTAATTAGTTACACATGACAGTACAATGATCTTGACATATCATACATTTGAATCAGATGGGATATAATTTCTCATTTTTCTGAGTGTACAGGTTGCAGAATCTCATTGATCATGCAGTCACGTATATACCCACAGCAATAATAATGTCTATTTTATTCTGCTGCCCTTCCATTCCCCCCTTCCCCTCCCCTCCCCTCCCATCACTTCTCTCTACTCAATCAAATATCCTGTTTCTAATAGGGCCACAGTCACAGGTACTGGCAGTTAGGACCTTCAGGGGTGACACATTTCTACCTATAACATGTCCCTACATTTCAGACACTGCTGGGCTTTTATTTGGATTTTCAAAATTACATAGTAAAAGGAGAGCCTTGGAGATGAGGGTTCAGATTCAGCAAATCCTAAAAGAAAGCTGCTCCTCATGAGAAACAGCAGCTCAACCCAGCAGCAGGGGTAATAGTAGACTTGGAGACAGGAGCGATAGTTCAACAGCAGGTGCATCACACTGTGCCACCACCAGGTCCCCAGAGTGAGGCAGGGTGGAGAAGAACAAGGTGGCTTGGAGGGATTCAGAGTCTTTAGGAACTGGGATGATCTGGAATAGCAGAAGACTTTAATAGACAGCTGAAATGGGAAGAGAAGCTGGCCCCGTGGGCTCCTGGGTCAGCAATGGCTGAGATCTAGCTCCAGTCTCTGCAGTTCCTTCCCCCACCTGCATCTCTCTGGACTCCCTACATACATACAAGGCAAGGTCAGAGGGTCAGGGTTTTCCTGCCAAAGATGACCTTCCCCAAGCACAACTTTTGACAAGGCTGCTGGGCAAACCCAGTTAGCATTGCAGACAGGAGAGATGCCCAGGCCAGGAGCAGCATGCTGTATTCCCCGGGGGGGCTGGGGACTGAAGGACCCCTGGCCAGCTCCGAGGCACAGGTAGGCACAGAAAGCACCTGTGGCTGCACATGGAGGTGCAGAAGCCGGAGCTGGTGGAGACTGCACAGGGCATTTACTTTGAGCCAGGGCATCTCACAGTCGCCCCCTACCGCATAGCTTGTTTTCCGCAGTGTCACTTTAAGTCCTAGGAGATGGGTTTGTTAATGTAGTGGCGATTGTTGGCAGTTTGGGGTGGGGTTGTTCTTTTCCCCTCTTAGGTTTAAACTGAGTTTTCTGAAAGGTAAATTTACTGATGTAATTTTAGGGATCTCTTCCAGAGATTGTATTTATGAACAGGCGAACAGCTCCTTTTTGGTTGTTGCTTAACAACATTGGGCGGGATCAGTTTTTGGATCTCTCATCTCAGGGTGAGATGGAGCGTACCTGTATCGGGCCCTCACAACCGCCACACACCTGTGCACCAGATCCAAGGGGCAGGAGGGACTCCTGAGATTCACGGCATCTCTGCACTTCTTAAAGAAGTTCTGGGTTGCTTTTAGCCTGCTTCTGCCTCTGATTGACAGGGTCCCTTTCCCTTACCTCTGCTATTCATTCAGCCATTCCTCTGACAAAACCCTTCCCCACCCTGGGGTTGTTCAGCAGCCCATGGGGGATACAGACATGCAAATCAAAAAATGTCTCCCCAATCATGGGAAGTGCTACCATGGACATGATAACTCGGCCTTCCTGGGGATTGGCCGAGAAGCAGACGGAAGGCTTCCCGAGGTCAGGGCACTTGGCCTGGGCCTCCAGGCCTGAGAATGAGTTTACCCAGCTGGGAAAAGTTGGAAAGGAATATACCAGAATGGAACAGCCTGGGCCAAGGCAGGGAGTGTGAAAGAGTGTGACTTTTCCAAGCGCAGAGTATTTGTTTAGGGACGGAGGGAGAGACGGGGTTGGAATGTGAGTGGGGAGTGGAACACGGGGTACATCATGCTATCCTTGACACTTTCTGGCGAGATCTGACGGAGCCATGAAAGCAAGGGAGTGCCCCGTGATCAGATTACACATTTTAGAATAAAAATCTGCGTCTCCTCTTCCTCTTCTTGGCGTTGACCGTTTCACATCAGATCCTACTGTTCTGATCTTTTTGGCTACGAACCCGTTTCTCCCCACCGGGTGAGCTGGCCCCACCACACCTGCAGTGCCAGGGCCCTCAGGCCCTGCTCCAGAAACCCCTGCGGGGAGAGGAAGATGGTGGAGGCCGGCGTCACATGGGGTGGGCAGCTGTCTTCTGTTCACGAGGGGCCAGAGACACAGGCTCTCTAGGTTGCTACAGAAAGACCTGGAAGCTCAGACAATCCCTCATCCTGTTCCATCCAACAGACCATTTGTCCTGGTTGTTGGCAGTGAATGCTCATCCCAGGGGGAGGCTGGACACTCTGCCAGTTCCCTTCTTATCAGCAGATGATAATGGTGATAGCATGAGAAATCTCCCCCGTCCACCGCTTAGCCTCACAGTGTCCTGGGTCATCTTCACTTCATTGGAAGGGGTTTAGGGGACAACAGTGGGGACAAAGTCATTGGCAACATATTCCTGGAAGAAGAACGCATCACCCTCTCAACTTAATTGGGCAATTCATTATAAACTGGGTGTGCGCTCAGGCAGGACAACGTTAGTTTTAATAATACAAGTCCCGAGTTCCACTGCCCGTGCCAAGAAGCCAGGCCCTGGTGGGATTCTTAAATCCCCAAAATAAATTTTGTGAAGATAAAATGGTACGTTGTCACAGCAGAGGAAGAACAAAACTCCAGCAAATGTTCATATCGCAGAACTTTCTAGGACATCTTTGTTGGCTATGGAATTCCACGGAAGACCCATCTGTCCTGGACTCCATTGGTGGTGTCCTGTGTATGGACGGAACCTTCTGTGCCTAGCCATGGGCCCAAGTGTTGAGAGCCTGTGTGTTTTGTTGGGTGTCTCTTTTCCCTTTATCCCATTTCCGTTGCTCAGATGGTTCAGAGGACAACAGATGGCAACTGGGCTTTTGTCTGGGGGCCAAAGGGGTAGCCAGGGCCTCTCTGCAGCATTTGGGCCCGGAAGCTGCCTGAGACCTGTGGAGTGGCTGAGCTGCCTCGTGGAGGTTTTCCAATCTGGTCACCTTGCCCCGGGATGTAGCAGCCGGCATAAGGGGACTGGGCTACAGGGGGAGGGGACAGACACTGCATGTCACCTGAGGGTGCTTCCTGTCTTGCCTGGGCTTCCAAGCCAGATTCCCCACGGCACACAGAGTTCCCCTAAATAGGGCAGTTGCTAAGGAACAAGGATGAGCCGGAGCCTTGGGAGCACCGTCAACACCGCATTGATGAGCAGGCTCCTGCCAAAGCTCCCGCAGCCTGCCAGATCCACTTGCGTCAGGCCGTTGCCCAAGCCCACACCGAGTCTGCGTTTGCCAGCACCAGCGGTCCTGCTTCTAGGCTTTTAGCTGCAGGAAAATTGAGGGGTTGTGTAGACAAACTGACAGAAACCCTCACATTCACATCACACCACCCGCCACCCACCATCTACCAGCTGCTCCTCGTGCAGCCTCTTCCCACCTCCTGCCTGCGCTCAGTTCCTACCCCAAATTGGTAACATAAGGAGGGAAGCTCACGTGTATGGAGAGGCGCTGCGCTAGGTATTTTTACATTTATTAACTCGTTTTCTAAGTCCTGATGCACTTGTCCTCATGGTCAGTAGTGGACCCATTGGAGAGGTTGGGGATACTGAGTCTCCAGGAGGTTTATAACAGATCCATGATGTAGCAGCTGGCCAGCAACAGAGCTTTCAGCCTCGAAGTCTTTTTTTTTTTTTTGTATTGGGAATTGAACCTAGAGGTGCTTTACCACGGATTCGCAACCCCTTTTTATATTTTATTTTGAGACAGGGTCTCACTAAGTTGATTAGGACCATGCTCATTTGCTGAGGCTAGCCTTGAACTTGTGAACCTCCTGCCTCAGCCTCCCAAGCCACTGGGATTACAGGCCTGTGCCGCTGTGCCCAGCAGCCTAGGAGTCCACACTCAGGATTATGAAGCTGCAGGATCCCATGTTAAGGTCCCTGGGCTCAGACTGGAATCTTACATTCCTTGTGTTGCTGGGTACTACCCCAAGGCCGGCAGAAAGAAGAGACGCCCCTCCCACATGTTTTGACTAAGACAGAGGAAGGACTGTTGGCAGGATCCACAGCCAGATGAGCATGGGAGGTGCTGGTTTGGGTGGCCCCGTAATACCCGTGTCTTTAGAAGTTGCCTCCTAAAGAAAGCCAGGTCGGCACTGGGCAGGCTTCTGCTTGTGCACCTCCCCAGTGTCCTGTGGTCCCCAGATAGACTCCAAAGACCCTTCCCCACCCAGCCCCAGTCCCACTGCCTCGGAAGTCCCCCAGCTGCCCTGCCCCAGCATGGCCTCCTCATCCCTCTGTCTTTCCTGCCTGCTCCTCTGCAGGTTGCCTGTACTCAGTGACCACCTGCCTGCTCTGTGTCCCTCCCCTCTCCTGCTGTCACCCTGTCTACCTCACTGGGCCAGATACAGGTAGAATGGGTGAGGAGCAAGCAGACATGTGTCCTTCTGTCACAGAGGAATCTGTCATCTCAAATATCAGAGCAGGAAAGGACACAAGAAACCACCCCAGGACCCTAGAGGGGAGACCATTTTTATTTCATTTCATTTTTACTCTTTACTTTTTGTGTGTGGTGCTGGCTTTACCCTGAGCACCGTCTCCAGCCTGGGAGGCGATTCTTAAGTAAACAGGTGGCAGAGCCAGGATGAGAACATGCTCCCAGGCCACCTGTGTCCCCTGAGGCCCCCACCGGGGCTGCCAGTACTGGAGAAGGTCAGTGCTGCCACAGTGGAAGGTAGTCCAGTGTCCAGTCTGAGCCTCCCAGGTCTGGTGTCCTGCCACACCAGCAAGATGGCTCTTCTCGTTTGCAGCACCTTGGGGACCACCATTGTTCAGGCAGCAAGGCTGAGGAGCCCTCCCACCCCAGCCCCAGGCCAGCTGAATTTGGTGTGACAGTTCACACTGCAGCTTACCAGTGCCAAAAAAAGAAAGAAATCTTAACCCAAACTACCAAAAATCCTCCCCCGGGAGCTGGCGAGTTGGCCAATTCAGAGATGCAGTTAGAGCCCTTGGTTGGCAGCACTGTATGCTTAGAAGTTCGAAGTGTGTGTGGGCAGGTGTGACAGGGCTTAGGACCACAGTGTCAAAGCATCACAGGGGAAAGGGAAGGGCAGGAGAGACACTTCAGGAACCTGTGGCTCAGCCTCCCCTGTCCCACTGTGCAGAGGTGACTTTACAGAGGGTGTGTAATAGTCCCCTAGGGCTGCCATACAGACGACCACTGACTTTGTGGCTTGAAACATCAGACATTATTCTCTCATGCCTCTGGGGGTCAGAAGTGTGAAGTCAGGGAGTTGCGGGGCACAGTTCCCTCTGCAGGCTCCAGGGAATGTTCTCGGCCCCTTCCAGCCCTGGCAGCTCCCACAGTAGGATGTTCCTGGCTCCCAGCAGCTCCAGTCTCTGCCTCCATCTTTCCGTGGTCTCCTTCCTGCTCTCTTTTTATAAGGACATTCGTCATTGAATTGACTGCCTACCCTAAATCCACGGGCTTCCAACTTGACCCTTAATCAATGTGTCCACAAAGACTGTATTTGTCAATAAGGTCACATTCTAAGATTCTGGTGGACATGAGATTGTGGGGACATCATTCAGCTCACTTTGGGAAGGGAGAGGGGGTAAACTGTCCTGGTTAGAAAGAGCTCAGGTGGATGGAGAGAAGGAACCTGTCATAAGATCCTCCATCTGGGACAGGTGGAAAGGGACCCTGCCCCAAACGAATTTGTAACCAAGCCCCATATGGCCAGCTGACTGCTCGGTGTCCCCTCCAGGTCAGATGGTATAGATGGAGAGGAAGCAGAGCCTGGTATGGAGTCTCCCATAGGAAGGTTTCTTCTCCTTGTTGGAAGAGTGTTTAGGTGTTAAGGAGAAGGAACCAGTGTGAGCCATCAGGCATTGCTTGTTCTAACTTTGGAGAGGGTGATTTGGGTTTTGTGCTAGGAAAGTGTGAGTCAGACTGTGTTCTGAGCGGGAAACCAGACGAGGAGCAGAAGAAGGGGTCCCAGTTGGGAAGCCCATGGCCTGGAGTTCTGCCTCTTCTGCTTGGTAATGGTGGGGACCCACCTCCGAGCTTACGGTCCCTCAGGTGTAAAAATGGAGGCTCACGTGAAACCATGTGTAAGCTGCTGTCAGCTGTGAAGTGAGGTACTATCTAAGGAATCCTGGTTGCTTGAAGGCAGAATACAACAAGATAGTGTGGCATAATGAGCATTCTGTACACTTAGATCGTCGCTAGCAGGTTCCTCTGGGAAGGGTCATGTTTTAAGGACCCATATGAGCAGGGCACTGGCACACATAATTTTTTAGAACAAAACTACCCTATGAGGTATTTTTATTCCCATTTTAAGTCTGTATAAACTGAGGCTTACAGAAGTTCAACTTTCCCCAGGTCATAGTAAGTAGAGAGGCAAAGATTTGAACCCTGGTCTGCTTATGCCAGCATTGGTTCCAAGTAACCTCTGGTCCATCAGGGCTCCTGGCCTTGCCTTTGTGTGAGCTGCTGCTCTGCTTGGGCGGGTGGGTGCTCTGAGGTGCTGGGCCGTGGGGGCCACAGCCACACTCTGCATGGTGGACAGGAGCTTCCTGTCTTTTGCTGTCACCGTCTGCCATTGGATATTGTGCTGCTTAGAGGTTGTCCTCTGGAGCAATCTGAAGGTTTGCAAACCTGCTGGGTCCTGATGTCTCATGCCAGCATGTCCCCTCAAAGCAGGCCCCTCCTCTGTCCCACTGTGGCAGTTCTGTTTGGGTGTGGAGAACAGCCTGACAAGCGTCGGGCTCTTCCTCATGAGCAGCTGGAAGAGGCCACTCTTAAGGCAGGGCCAAGCCTCCTTAGCTCAGAGCTGGCTCCCAGGCTCTCTCGGCCTGCGTTGCTGTTCTCTGAACACAGGGCACATTATCTTCAGCTGCAGCCTCTGGGCCCTGTGCAGCTGCCTTCTCAAAGAGGGTTTGCTGGTGGAACAGCAGTGGCTCGGGGCTTTGCTCTGGAACAGCTGGGTTCAGACTTCAGCCCCACCAAGTACAAGCTGTAGGATCCCGGGCAGGGTCTTAGATTGACAAGTAATACAGAATACATGCATATTAGTTTTCTTTAATGTGAAAATGCAAGTGAGCAAAAAGAAATATTAAAGTCACTGTTAAACTTTTTATACATCTTTCAAGATTAATTTTTCTTTCTCTTCTCATTTAAACATATGGATCTACAAAGAAAATAATTTCATTAAAATAACAGGGTGCCCCCATACATACATACTATCATCTTTCACCTAATGTATATACATTTAAAGATACGAGGAAACGTGAACACTGAACGGTCCTCTGAAACAGCATGTGGTGCTCCGTTGTATGGCTCTCCACATATCTAACCCACCCTATATGGTAGAAAATGGATGTAACCTCACTGGCCACGTAAAAGTGGTGACCCTTGACCACTTCATCTTTAAAACAGGGCAGGAGGGTGCATCTTGCAAAATGGCTGTGTGTGCCCAGCCAGAGGGGGGCCCTCAGGAGTGCTCCCTGCTTTCTTCTGTCCTCCCCACCCACAGGCTCCTTCTCCACAGGAGACCTACCATGATAGAGATGGACACTCAAACTCCTGGTTCCCTGTGCCAGGGACCTTAATGGCAGGTGCTTAGGGCTAGGGGTCTCCATTGGCCTCCACCAGGAGCTCTAGCAAAATCCCCGGCCACAGCTGATACCATGAAGCCAGGCTCCTCCTCCCTGCCAGGGAGCATGTTTCCTGCTCTCAGAGGCAGTGGACAACAGTGTGATCAGCTGGCTGACTGGTTAGTGTCTGTGCCACCTTCCAGGGCCTGGTGTTACATCTCTGCTGTAGGATGCGATTGGCATCTACCTGGATTCAGGGGTTGCTCCCTGTGGGCTACCCTCCCCCTGCCCATCCTGGAATTCATTGGGTTGTATGAGGTTTCCTTCCTGGTGAATATCAAGCGCTGGCCATGTTAGGCATGATGTCCTGTAAGCCTTGCGTCTATTTCTTGTCTGAACCCAATAAATAAAGCATCATGTTTCCCCAGCTTGGTTGAGGGATGTGAACCACAAGTAATTCTGCCTGCTGTGCCATGGATCATGTTACCCAGAACTGTGGATAAAGCAAGTGGAATATTCACAGCCTTCTAAGAGGGTTCATATGGACTATTAAATTGTCATCAGGGCTGACAGAGGTGTTTTTGTTTTTGCTTAAATGGAAGAGTCAAAATAATGACAGTAACAGTAATAGCCAAACATACGTTATGAACTTACGATTCATGAATGTATTGGGCATTCTGATACAGCTTTAGGTAGATAGATTTGTTCCCATTTTATAGATAAGGAAACTGAGGCCCATGGCTAGTATGAGACAGGAGTAGTGTTTGAACTAAATCCTAGCAGCGGCCCTTGTGATGTGGTTGGTGAGTGTTTATTGGAAAGATCTCTTTCACTGTCGCGGTTACCCAGGTCTGCTATCAGTGTGGAGAAAAGGTCCAGGCTGCATTAGGAAGGGTTCTCTAAGTAATTTTTCCTTTTTGCAGAGTGAGCTTCTGGCTTTTTTCACTTTTGAGAGCAAGGTGGCAAACCTGCAAAGCCAGAGGGCAGGAGGTCTGCAGAGCTGGGAGCTCTCTGAACCAGCATAGCAGTCAGAGCATATCAGGGAAAACCCATCGCTGTCTGAATCTCCCTGGGGAAGAAATGGGAGCCTCGGTAACAAGTCAGAGCACCAGACAGACAGATGCATGACCTTAGATCAGAATCAGGGTGCCACACCAGCACAGATGGACAGGCACATCCAGCAGGTATTTGCTGAGTTGGTGGATGGATGAAATTACAGTTTATCAAGATCTCAAGGGAGGTATGAGGTTGTAGGTGTGCATATGGCCTCAGTGCCCGGGAGTGTTCAGCTTTAAAATGCCAGTAAAAAAGCATATGGAGGTGGGACACATACTCACAAAACTTTGAGTGAGCCTTAGAAAGTTGTGTCTTTGGGGGTTTGAAGCCTTTGACTTCGAACTTCTTTCAGCTCTCCCTACAGATAGTTAAAGAGCCCTGTATCCAATAAACATTTAGTTAACCTATTTTAATATTAGCCTAACAACATTATAACTAAGGAGGTAAGTTCAATTCTAAAAGCATCTCTTCATTACTGACTTCTGAATATAATTGTTTTTTTTTTAATTATAAAACTTAATAGAAATATTCCTTATCTATCCACTACAATTGTGGAAAATATTTGAGGAAAAAATTGCATCTGTGTACATAAACAGAATTTTATTCCTTGTTATTATTCCCTAAACGATACAGTATAACAACTCTTTATGTGGCATTTACGTTGTATTAGGGATTGTCACTAATCTAGAGATGACTTATAATATATGGAGTGTGTGCATAGGTGACATGCAAATACTATGCCATTTTGTATTACATAAAGTATAATATTAAAAAAATTATGTAAATATAATATTAAAATTATTATATAAAATATAATGAAAATATTTTTTAAAGTTCCTTAGGAATTTTGAGCATCTGAACAAGTCCCCCCCATACCTAGGTATGGGATCACTCTATTTGGGATTATTTACATGGCAGAGTATGCTTGTGGGTTTGTGTGCCCATACGTATTTAAGCACACCCATGGACACACCTGTTCCTGCAGGTAAGCCTGTAACCTGTCAGGGCAGCAGGCAGCACACAAATAAACAAAATAGGATCTGCCAACTCTGTCTTGTGCCCTGGTTGGGTGAGATGACAGAGATCCTGTCACGGAAAGTGAGCTGGGGAGGGTTCCCTGGGCTTCCCATGCCCCCCCCCCTTTGCACTGCCTGCAGCCTGGGCTCCTGCTTTGCTTGATGACATTGTGGCTGCCGTGATGGTGTCAGTCACTCCTGTCTGCTCTTATTTCCCTCGGGGTCTGTTGTAGGAGACTGTTGCTTTGCCTTTCTCTGATTTGACCCCGCCCTTGCTGCCTTTGGCTGACCCGCAGTGCGGGGTGAGGGAGTGGGGGGGTGGGGAGTGGGGGGATGGGGGATGGGGGTGGCCCTGGTAGCCAGTACACACTTCATGGGAGATTATGGGAGAGAGGCTGGTCCCATGCACATAAAGGAGGCAGATGTGCGGCCCTCTGTGTCAGACCATGCTGAGAATCCCTTGGCCCAGCTGGACACACACCAGATTTGTCAGGTTGCTAGGCAACTAGAAGCAACAAACACTTGTGAGGCTGGGATCGAAGGGGTGAAAAGCAGACTTTTTCTAAATGTCTTCATCACTTAACAGAATACGAACCCTACCCAGGCGCTGTGGTGTCCTGGGCTAACTTGCATCACCCTCCGTCATGGCCAAACGCTCAGGAGTCAGAATGCCTGGGTGCCCTCTGTCTTCCCCACGTGCTTGCTTGTAACCACGCATAATTTACACTTCTGGAGCCTTGGTGTGTTCATCCTTCAAATGGGCATAATGAGGTTCCAGTCTCCCGGAGGATTAAATGAGATGATGGGCATCAGGTTTTTCAAGCAGACCCTGGCAGATAATCTGTGTTTAGCAAGTGCTAGCTGTTATTATTGCTTATGCTGTGAGCTTTATCAGCAGTCTTGGAAAGAAATTTTCCTTTGGAGACCTCAGAGGCCTTCAAACATACATGTCCCACCCTCCCTACATCCCAGGGTCTGCTCAGGAAGATAAGTAAAAAGAACCTATCAGCCGGGTGTGGTGGTGCATTCCCGTAATCCCAGCAGCTCAGGAGGCTGAGGCAGGAGGATCTCAAGTTCAAAGCCAGCCTCAGCAACAGTGAGGTGCTAAGCAATTCAGTGAGACCCTGTCTCTAAATAAAATACAAAATGGGGCTGGGGGTGAGGCTCAGTGGTGGAGTGCCCCTGAATTCAATCCCCAGTACTCCCCACCACCCGACCACCCCCTAAAAAACATGGAAGCTATTGTTTTGGCTGCCAGGACGCACCCCCTCCACCCACCTTCTTTCTCATTCTCCAGCCGCAGGCAGCCTCATTGATGTGGGAGGACTTCCCTACCAGCTGCTGTCGTGGGAGCAGGCATCCCTGGGGCTGCATTGGGCTCCCAGCCATAATGGGCTGCACACCCCTGACCTGTGTGGTCTGTCTGACCCTCCGGTCCTCCTGCCCTGGTCCACTCTCAGCCATCAGCCCCTGCAAAGGTTTTGGGAGCCAGATCGAATCCACCTCTTCCTTTGGTGTCCAGGAAGCAAGACCCAACCTGGTTGTTTCCAAAGGCCACACTTCCTCCTTTTGGCCAGTTTATTACATTGGCTCCATGCCCATCGCCACATGAACTTGCTTTTGAAACCTGCCCAGGTGACCTGCCCTCACCGCAGAGCAGCAGCTACTGATATAGCCCCTTCCCCATGTCTCCTTTCCTTACCTGCAGAGTCTGGGTGAGCAGGTGGCAGCAGTCACCATCTAGCTGGAGAAGGTGCCCACTGTCTTCCATTTAAACATGCAAAATTCTTTTGTGTGTGTGTGTTTTTTTAAAACAACTTTATTGAGATATAATTCACATGCCATAAAATTCACTCATGTAAAGTATACAGTTCAGTGGCTTTGACTCTATCCAGAATTGCACATCCATTACCAAAATCAGTTTTAGAACATCTTCATCACCCCAAACAGGAACCCCCCTTTAAGCCACAATCCTCCATTGCTTCATTCCCCTGGGTCCTAGGTAACCATGATCTACTTTGTGACTGTGTGGATTTTGCTATTCTGGGCATTTAATTTAAACAGAATTTTAATATGGGCCTTTATAATTACTTAGTATAATGAATTCTCATTCCTGTAGCATGCATTGATATTTTTTTTTTTGGTTGGATAATATTCCATTGTCAGATATACCACATTTATTTATCCATTAGTCAGTCAAAAGTCACATGGGATGTTCGTCAGGTCCTTTTTACTTGGATTTCTAACTTTTTGGGGTCCATACTGGGGATTGAACCTAGGGTTGCTTTACCACTGAGCTACATCCCCAGCCCTTTTATTTTTTTATTTTGAGATAGGGTCTCACTAAGTTGTCAAGATTCTTGCTGAGTTGCTGAGGCTGGTCTCAAACTTGCAATCCTTCTGACCCAGCCTCTGTCACTGGGATGACAGGTGTGCACCACCACGCTCAGCTGCTGCCTACCATTTTTTTGACAAGGAGAGACTTTTTTAAATCAATCTTATCGCAGCCCTTAATTATCTCTTGGTTTGCTCATGAATATAATCCTTCCTCAGACCTTATGTTCTGAGCCCGTAAGAAAACGAAAGTGGGTTTTTTTTTTTGAACATTATATTTGCCAAAAGAAAAAACTCAGAACGTATGGTTTCTCTTTTGCTTTCTTCTGTATAATTATTTAGGCTCAAAAACCTCAATTTAGATGAGGGTTCAAACTGGCTGAGGAAAAAATAGAGTGTTTCCCTAGAGAGGAAAATATTACGAGTAAACCAAAAAAATACCCCAGAATTCTTTCAGAGGAAGCACTCCAGGCCCGCACGCTTACTTTATAATAGGAACCAATACTGGGTCAGGTGGGGTCTGTGACGCCCTTAATCTCTTCCCGCTGGGAACTGGTGTCCCCTGGCACATTCTCTCCCAAGCTGCTGCTGTCCCCTGCAGAGCTGCCAGCCAGGCCCAGGTGGAACTTTTCAGTTCCCCAGTTCTCTGAAGGTGTGCCAGTGTGAGTGTGGGAATGAGGTCACCTGGAGTGGTGGGATGGCGTGGTGTAGGTAGCAGGGCAGGGCCCAGGAGGCTGGGACCGTGCAGCTTGGAATCCAGTCTAATATGTCCCTTGGCAAGGACAAACCCCCTGAGTGCTGGTGTTGAGCAAGGCCTCCCCAGACTCAAGTGAGTGGGATTTCCTGTCCTTCTCTTAGTTACCTTCCTTGAAAATCTCATTGGCATGATAAATGCACCTTTTCCTGTTTCACTTAAGGGAGCAAAAGGCAGATCGGATGCCATATGTAGCAAGAGAACAGGCAAAACCCCAACATGCCTATATCTAGAACCCAACCATGCTTGCAAAAGAAACAAACTTCATTCAATCTCATCTCTCCTAGGGGGTTCTTTGATGTTCTCCCTCCACATTTGTATGGAAATGTGAAAAGGCTCAGGCTTTAGAACCAGTAGATCTTGGTGGTTTGGGGCAGATGACTCCCTATCTCCAAGCTTGTGATGACTTGGAGGTGGAAGCATGATACCTCTTGCTTTCCAAGAAGGTGGGCCTGGGGACCCTGAGGGGTGGCCTGCGCACAGGATGACCAGAGCAGCAAGGCACTCAGTAGGAGCTGTTTTTACAGCTCTTTTTCTCCAGATGATTTTATTTTTCCTGAAACTAGTACTCAAGTTGCAGGAGGAACAGTTTCCAAAGAAACATTCAGAGTCCTTTCCCCATAGAATAATGCTAGCTCTTGGTGCTAGAGGGGCGCCATCTTTGTCTCCCCTGAGCATTGGGATCCCAGTAGTCAAACACAGAGTGGGGTACACAGCAAGCCTTTGGTAGATAAATGTGAAATCTGGAAGGTTCTGCAGGGAATTTATCTATCGATTTTGTAAGTCTCCAACACAGTACAGCCTTTACTAGCTCTCAACTTTTGCAGCAATTATTGTTTTTTTGTTTACATTTTAATGTTTGAGGGTTCATACACTGAAGAGCCTGAAGCAGATACAAGGAACTTAGAACACTATATGAATGTCACAGATGTCTAAGTAGGTGATTGGTTTTTCCTCCAGTGGCAACAATGGCACTGTGACTTGAGAAAGCATGGCAGCATTTGGTAGTGTCTTTCCTTACTGCTTTGCAGTTTGCAGGGTGCTTCCCCATTACTGTCTCACCCCCTTCTCTTGACTTCTGGTAAGACAGTACCACATCGTGGTTCTGCAAAGGCTGCCTTACCACCATCTGCTGGGTGGCTGTGCAGTTATTTAAGTGGGTTAAGCTTATCTCCTGTTTTTTCATTCATTTATTTTTCTCAGTGCTGGGATGGCACCCAGGGCCTCACATATGCTAGTCAAGCATTCTACCACTGAGGCACATCCCCGGCCCTCCTAACTTTTAAAATGGGAATACTAATGTCTTCCTCCTAGGATTGCTTTTCATACTGCATGAGATCAGGTATGAACAATCCCAGCCACATAGTAATTACCTACTAAATAGCAACAGTTACTGTATCATTGGGAATAATCATCCTCACTTTCCAGACCAGGAGACAACAAATGGCAGTTTGCTGAGGTTGGCAGTCCTTTGGCCTCTGACTTCTCCTTCCTCCCCCTCCTCTTTAGCCAGCATGTGCTCATCAGGGATATTTGGGGCATCTTCTGGCAACATTGGCCATGACAGTGTGCCCCTTATGTGGTGTCTCGGGTGCACTCACGTTTTCAATGTCTACTCTTGTATTTGCAGAATATCATCAAGAAGGTGATTGGGCAGAAGTTTGTGTACAAGTTCGTCTCTTTCCCAGAGATCCTCAAAATGGATCCTCACGCGGTGGAGATCAGCAGGGAGAGCCTTTTGTTGCAGGACAGTGACTGCAAGGTGCCTCCCGAGGGCCGCGAGGCCCACAAACACGGCTTGTCCGCCCTCAAAAGCACGAGCCGCAATGAATACATCCACTCAGGCCTGTACTCGTCCTTTACCATTAATTCCCTGCAGAATCCTCCCGAGGCCTTCAAGGCCATCAAGACAGAGAAGCTGGAGGAGCCACCTGAGGACAGTCCCCCTGTGGAAGAAGTCAGGACTGTGATCAGGTTTGTGACCAATAAAACCGAGAAGCACATCACCAGGCCGGTGGTGTCCCTGCCTTCCACACCTGAGGCTGCTGCGGCGTCCGCCTTCCTGGCCTCCTCCGTCTCAGCCAAGATCTCCTCTTTAATGTTGCCAAATGCCGCCAGCATCTCCTCGGCCTCACCCTCCTCTTCTCGGTCCCCATCCCTGTCCCCCAACTCACCGCTCCCTTCTGAACACAGAAGCCTCTTCCTGGAGGCTGCCTGCCATGACTCGGATTCCCTGGAGCCCTTGAACCTGTCGTCAGGCTCCAAGACCAAGTCTCCATCTCTTCCCCCAAAGGGCAAAAAGCCCAAAGGCTTGGAAATCTCTGCGCCCCCGCTGGTGCTCTCCGGCACCGACCTTGGCTCCATTGCTCTCAACAGCCCAGCCCTGCCCTCGGGATCCCTCACCCCAGCCTTCTTCACTGCACAGGTAAGAGCGCTTCCTGTGGTCCTGACCACACCCAGACTCACTGCTTGGCAAATGGAAGAAGAGCAGGCAAAGCCACTTCCTTCCACCCTTCAGAAGATTCTCCCAGAAATGGTGTAAATGGGAAGGGAAGGTACTTTTCCATCTTCAGACTGAGGTTCACCTACGAGAGAAGGTTTGGTATGTTGACAACAGAGGGATGCTTGATTGGGTTCTTGCTTTTAGTGGTCTTAAAGTGGCCAGTAGGTGGAACAAGCACACTGGCCGTCAAGGTAGATGTAAGGAATGATTTCCCATGGAAAATTGAGGGGACACATTTACACTTCAGGAGCATTTGGGCCTGGGGACACTTAGTAGCCATTTTTCCCTGTTAACAAGAAAGTTCATGTTCATGGATACCATCATCGCATTTGTGAGTGTGAAGCTCTGTGCTCACGTTGGTTTCTAATAAGAAACTCAAGGTCCATCCTGAGCAGGAGGTTGATTCTTGGAAGTGTTGGAAAGAGGAGTGCACAGCGGGGTGCAGACGTCCTTCCTGGTTGCAGTTAACCTGGGAGAAGGTAGCCTTTTCCTTCAAAGAAAACATCCAGCAGCTGTCTGGTCCAGCTGCTAGCTGCTGACAAACTGTTTCTGCTTCCCCTTGAACATGGACACAGTTTAGTGGATGAGGTTAAGAGTACCAGTTTGGGGGTCACCAATCCTGGATCCCCATGGATTCAATTCCTGGCATCCCAGTTTCCTAGGAGTGGGACCTTACATGATTTTTCTCTTAAGTGAAATGGATACTGTGAGGATGAGCTGATGGTGGCGGTGCTTGGTGAGCTAGCTCCCGCTACCTAGGGGATGTACTATCCTAGAGCTCTGTGGCTCCCGATGGGAATGGGGATGTGTGGGAGGTGAGCAGGAACTCCTGCTGTGCCCTGTTGTCAACAGGGTTGTCCTTGGTAGCAGCAGCTGCGGGTGTGGAGCTCTTCCCTGCATGCGTCCCTAGCAGCCATGGTGTAGACCCCACTGCCTAGCTGAGGTGAGTGGACAGTGGTGACTCCTCTTGTCCAGCATCCCCCAGCTAGTAGGTAGGAGAGAATGTGTGCCCTGAGGTAAAATGTTCTCTCCTGTCCCACCTGGAGAAAGCCAAATGTTGTCCCTTGTTGTAGCAATCTATGGGAGTCTGCAGGGCAGCTTGAAAGCCCCGCCTGGCTTCCCACAGCTTTCCTCCTAACTCAAGCTTATAAGAGCTGGAAATACTTGTACTGCCATGACATGAGGGTCCCTGCCTCACTGGTAGACTGGAAGGAGTGCTCCCAAACCCGGCCTTCTCTAACCAAGTGAGACTGCCTGGTGGGAAAGCCTGCTGCCTAAAGGCTCAGAGCAGTGGCTCCCATGGTAGCTCAGGGAAGGGGCTTGGGAAGGAGCCCAGGTGGACCCTCCATCCGACTCTTTCCCTTGCCTTTAAGTTTGCAGCTATGAGGTTGGGAGGGGTCTAAGGCCTGGGCGAGGCCACCGATTTCAGTGTCTTGTTCTCTTAGCCTGAGCCATCATGCCAGCCCTGTCTGAGGAAGTCAGCTGAGCCCACCCTGGGGTTTTGGACTTGCATGCTGTGAACTTGGAGGTGGCTCCCCTCAGTGGGGATGAGGGTGGTATCGCTGGACTAGGGAGAGGAGGGAGAGAGGGATCTCAAGGGTGCATGCACATTAATGGAAACAATGCAGTTTCAAGGGTCAGTACTCACTGGCATGGCCCAAAGCATGGAGGAGAGAGTGTGAAAGACAGGCTGCCGTGGAGGACCCATGCAGTGGCAGCTGGGAGCAAACACTCCTCAGGCACGAACTGTGAGGGGCCGCAAACCTTGAGTTAGTGCCAGGAAGTTCAGAAATGGGATTAGGGCTTCCTGAAGGATGGAAGCAAAGGGTGGGAGAGTGGAAGCTGGGCCCAGGCTGAGGGCAGGCCTCCAGATCCCAGGGAAGGTGAGGTAGTGTTGGAAACCAGGTAGAACTAAAGGAGTCACCTGCTGCTTGCGGGGAAGGAGGGTAGTAGTGGAGCCTCTGGACCCAAATCCCTCTTTGAAATTCACTGAGGCACTGCACCTGGCATGGCTGTGGGTGGCCAAGGGAGAGAGGCAGAGACGGGGCAGGACCCAGTCATGTGGCATCCAAAGCTGAAATCTGAGCCTGCTCCCCCTGTGATTACCTGAGATCCAACAGGATATTCACGAGGTTTTACTTTGACTTGATGAGCTTGGGCCCTTTAGAATTAGGGCAGGCTTGAAGTCAATGTAAGTCCTGGGTCCTAAGAGAAGCCCTCCCCGACACACTGCTCACTGGGGTACCCCAGAAACTCACCCTGCTGCCTTTAGCTCACCCTTCAGAACCAGTAGGGCAGAGCTTGGCATCCTGCATCTCACTGGGCCTCAGCCTGAGGTCTGTTCTCCCATGGCTTCCTTGCAACCTTAGCACTTTCTATCCATCACAGACACTGGCTCCTTTCCTCTGGGGTATGCTGGGTGTAGTCTGTGAGCACGTGGCATTTGGTAACCTGTGGGAACCTCCTATAAACTTTTCCCAAGAGTTAGTTTTAGAAGAAAGGTGTATTGTCATAACCTGGTACCCTACAAATGTAATAACTTGATACCCTACAAGGTTGGTCATTTCTAGCTACGAACATGGCAGGAAGAAGGGTGGAGGACCCTGGGCTTGACTGTGGCATGTGGTAACAGTTCTCTCCAGGAAACTTATGGAACCACATGCTCCATGGAGGCCCAAATACAGATGTGAAACTGGGATTCACAACACAGTGTGCGTAAAAAAAAAAATCAGCCTCATTCTGTTGCTCCCCCAACCACTGCTTGCATCAGAAATATCTGGCGCATCTGCTGGGAGCTGTACAGAGTGCAGTCGAGATGACTCTTGGATTTGAGTTTGTAAAGAAGATTCTTAATGTAGATAGGACTGTCAGCCAAAGCCCCTCAAACATGGGACTAACCAGAGACTGGAAAACTTAAAAGCCAACTAGGTACCAAGGAGTGATGACCTTAGAGCTCAGCTGCCAAGGTCACAGTTGAGAATTGCTGAAAAGCAAGGCTGATGTGTCTGTTGGCACAGGCTACTGAAACTGAGATGGGGGACGAGCCAGGACGTGAAGCCTTCCTGGTCCCTGGCCAGGCACCATGGTAGCCGGAGAGGTGCCAGCTGGAACTTGTGATTCTGTCTTTTGTATCATCTCTCCCTCTTCCTACTGTCTGCTTTCTGTGCAGTTTCTCCCACATCATATCTTAACAAGGCGAAGTTAACTTAGAACCTGAGGCTGGCACATTTCATTTCCCCTCATGTATGCCAAGACCTGTGTTAACATCACTTGTGCTGTGTAAGATGCTGAACTCAGATATGTGCGGGCACTGGGCATGCATTCACCATTAAGGTCTGAATATGCATGCCCCAGGATGTTTTATAAGCAGTGGCCCAGGATTAGCAATGATGGAGTGGAGACAGCCTAGTGAGGTCCAAAATGCTAAAACTCCCTTCCTTGGTTACTGGCTGGTGAAACAGCTGTGAGCCAAAGTCAGAAAGTGAGAATTTGGAGCAGCATAGATGTGGGTGGTGAGCAGCAGTCAGAGAAAAGGGCAGCCTGTCCCTGGGTAGGGACCTCCCTTCCCTAGCCTATGGATCTAGGTGTGGCTTCTCATTTTACTATCTATTTTGCCATTGCTATTAAAAGGAAAAAGTTTGTTTTTCCCCTCCCCAGGGGAGCCTGAGCTCTCTCCATTGGTCATTCCTATGGGCCGAGGATGTTCTTGCAGGAAGAAGCTCTGTGCAGTGGGGGGTGTCACTCCAGGAGGTGGTTCTTGGTTTTCTCCGGTTCCGAGTTGCTCAGATAGATCATGGCAACCTTTTTTTTTTTTTTTTCTTAATATTTATTTTTTAGTTGTAGTTGGACACAATACCTTTATTTTATTTATTTTTATGTGGTGATGAGGATAAAACCCAGGGCCTCACATGTGCTAGGCCAGCACTCTACCACTGAGCCACAACCCCAGCCCCTCATGGCAACCTTTTATTGAGTTGGTTTTTTTCTTTTTTAATCCCAAGGTGGCAGTCATGGACTCTCTTGGCATCTAAATTTAATAAGATTGGAGATGTTTGTACAATCTGCTCAACAGACATCTTGATTCTTTTTTTTTTTTTAACCTTGGGCTCTGCCTCTTCTCCCCTCTCCTTGCCTTTTCTGTTCATCCTTCATAGTTCTACTGCCTTGTCCCCAGTTTTTCTCCTAACACTTTCTATGTCTACTCTACACACATGTGAGATTCTCCATTTTATCCCCTTTTCTTTAAGATTAGTGCTACACAAACTTTTGTGGGAAGTTTGGATAAAGTTCTTAAAACCATGTCTTAATTTGAATCAAGACTACTGTAGGGGTTTCTAGAGATTCATAGTCACCTTTGAGATTTTGTTTTTTAATCCCAAGGTGGCAGTCATGGATTCATCTCGGCATCTGTGTTAAGTATAAGATTAGAGATGTTTGTACAGCTGCTCAGTAGACTTTTTTTTTTTCCTTCAGTTTTCCTAAAGCCTGTATGACTTACTAGTTTCCTGCAAATACTTGTTTAGCAGCTCATCCATATCTTCTTTAGTTGACCAAGTTAACAGATGCCTACCATTTTTTTTAATTTTTTTTTTTTTTAGTTGCAGATGAACACAATACCTTTATTTTGTTTATTTTCTTATGTGGTGCTGAGGATCAAACCCAGTGTGTCACACATGTTAGGTGACCGCTCTACCACTGAGCCACAACCCCAGCCCCCCAGATGCCTACCATTTTTAATTAATTAATTTTGGAGATAATCACTGAACCTCTAGGCCCTTTAACTACCTAAAGATTCAGAAGATAGACAGACACAGGCCTATTCTCAGGAGCTTATTGTCCAACAGGTAAAGAATATGGGGCAGTATATAATTTAGGGTGGTGTAAATTTATGGAGGACTCTTAAAACTGAGGAATTCAGACCTGACAGGAAATGAGTTTAAAGGGAAACAAAAATTCCTTATGAGAACTGATTAATAAATAATTATTGAGTGTTCATTTTTTGCAAGACATAGAAAAGACACCAGAAGTACAAGTGTTTTTTATGACCTTAGAACCTATCCATAACAACGAGACACACATAAGATAACATGTGACAAGAATCAGACACACCCATGCAGGGAAGCACCTCAGCTGAATTCAATAAGTATGAACTGAGCACCTATCATGTATAAGCTGCTGTGCTTATAGCTGGGTATAAAAACATGGATAAATAGTCCCTGGTAGGTGCCCATAACTTAGCTCAAGTAACTTAATATAGCATCTCATATGCAATACAGAAAGATACTGAGGCATTCAAGGAACACTAAGAAGGTGGCATTAACTTTGCTGGAGGAAGGGAGGAAGGACTTCATGGAGAGGGTGCAATTGCACGTGGGCTGGGTGTTGAAGAATCAAGAGGAATTTTTCTGGCAGTTGGGGTGAGGAGAGCATTATGGGCAAGGAACAGCTAGAGGCAAGACACACTGGGGAGGTGCAGTGGCTCGGTAAGACCGGAGGATAAATCAGAAGGGAAGGGGAGTGCAGGAGATAAGTCAGTAGCCAATATTGAAGGGACATGAGTCTACCGTTTTAGAAATCACCCTGATGGCATGGATTGGGAGGAGGAGGCCGGATCCAATCAGGTTGCTATCATAATATTCAGGTAAAAGGCTGTCAGGATGAAAGGCTGTGAACAGTAGGACAAGGTCAGAGGAGGTGGATCTGAGAGACTCAAGGAATGCCATCAACCGGACATGGGGACCAACTTGGGGGTGGGAGCAAGCCGGAAGTTGAGTATGAAGAGGGTGAGGGCCAGTGTAAGCTTATGCATAAAGAGCTAAGAGTTCAGTTGGGGCCATATTGAGTTTGAGGAGGCCGGAGGACATTTGGGTAGAAATATCCAGCTGCAGCTGGAGCGAAGGAGAGTTTGGGGCTGAAGAGAAGGTAGGGAGTCATCGACATGTGAGGGAAGGTCAAATCATGGATATGGATACTGTCACTCTTGGAGAGGGTCTACAGTCCAGGGAACTAGGGGCTGGGTGGTCAGGAAGTTGTGGGATGACTGTTGGGTTAGAATTCTGTGGCTCTCTGAGTGTGTTAGAGGAGCTCAGGATACATCAAGCAAAGCGATGCTCACCTAGGGAAGTTAGGAAGTACCCAAACCAGGTTAAGGGGGAACCTAAGGAACTGAAGCTAAGGAGGCTCTTTTTTTTTTTTTTTCCTCCCTGAAACTGTGACTTTTGAAGGAATATGCTGTTTTAAGGTAACAGTTTGGTGGCAGTGTGTAGAACCGATGGGGAAGTGGGACCTGAGGCAGGTGGACTGGGTTAGGTAGCTGTGGTAGGATGCCTTCTGTAAAGTGCCAGGGGCCTGAATGCAGAAGGAATGGAATGAGGGGCTCCCCAGAAGTGTGAATTCTAGAAGGCTCCAGAGGCCACAGTATTATGCATCTTGGCAACAGGGACCTGGGGTGGTGGGCAGAGCCATGAGTATAGCAACCTTGTTGCTGGCTCCTGAAACATACTTGCCCTCTCAGCCAGTGTTCATGGAGGGGATAAATGGTATGACTGACAGAAAATGATGAGTTTTAAGAAGCACTGGATGTGGAAAGAAGATGAGTTCATGTTTGAACAAGGGCATTGCAAATGGAGGTGACAGTGATGAGTGAGGGCACAGGATGGGACACACCCAGAGTTGCAGATGGCTTCAGCCTATCAAATATTGAGGGTCTGAGTACTACAGGAGGAATAACAATGAGCAAATACCTTTTAAGGACTACAGAAAGTGGTAGCAGAAAGATATGCAAGTTACCATGAGGCAGAACATGCTAAATGTTAAGGGAAAAAATTGGTTACATAGTGTTCTAAAGATACAACGAGAGAGAAAGCCCATCTGGTTGAGGGAAGATGAGGAAAGTCTCCTTTGAGGAAGTGGCATTTTGATGGGCAAAGGGAGGGAGGAGTAGAAAAGGGCACTGGAGAGCATGACTCAGGCAAAGGGCTGTGGGCAAGTCTGGACAAGGCCAACTCACCTTGTTTTGGAGAATATGTGGGCTTTTTAGTTGACTCAGTATTAACTAGAAGAACTGAGTGGAGAAGATGAATAATGAGATCTGGTGGCAGGGTCCTTCCCCTTGTAAATGAATGCCCAGTCGCTTCCTTCCCTGGCAGCCTCCAGGATCAGGAGCTCCCTGTGGCCACTTGTTAAAATAAAGGCATTCCAGGCAGAGGAAGAGAAAGCATGGGTTTTGCCTGTGGCTACTTTCTTTACCACCTTCCCTCGGTCAGCCTTGCCTGCCTGGCTCCACAAACACAGAGAGAGAGATTATAAAAGCTCACACTGTTCCAGAGATAACTCGGAACAGGATTTATAGGACCTTTCCTTTAAAAAATAACCAAACAAACAGCTCTCTAAGGCCACACGGTCTTTAGGGAGAACAGAGATGTGTGGGAGAGGAGTGGGTGATGTCATTTCACCATGTTTATTTGCATACATTATAGAAGGCATTTCAAACATATTAAACAAGGCAGGAGATTCTGATGTATGTATCCCTTGGAAACCAATGTCCAAACACTTTACATCCAGACAGTTATGGGTGCCAATTTTAGGTTATGGAAATCTAAATTCAAAATCTTTTTTAAAAAATATTTTTAGTTGTTGATGGACACAAAACCTTCATTTTATTTATTTTTATGTGGTGCTGAGGATTGAATCCAGTGCCTCACACAGCCTAGGCAAGTGCTCTACCAACTAACCACAACCCCGGCCCTCTAAATTCTAAATCTTAAGTATCACCTAGAGGATTGAAAACAATAGGTGTGTATTTCTGGTCTTGTTTGAGAGAAAGGTAGCTGTTCTGTGGTTTTAAAAACTTGTCTTTGTTTTTTGTTTTGGTACCAGGCATTGAACCCAGGAGCACTTTACCACTGAGCTTCATCCCTTACTCATTATTATTATTATTGAGACAGAGTCTCACTATTGTTTAGGGCCCTGCTAAATTTCAGAGGCTGGCTTTGAACTTGCAGTCCTCCTACTTTAGCTTCCAGGGTTGCCAAGATTGTGTGACACCCTGCCAGGCTGAAGAATGTCTTTATTTTTAGACTTTGAGAAACCTTCACTGATGAATAAACCAGGAGGCCCCAAACACTCTGGTTATTAAAAGTTAATATAACATGCTGTGGTTGGAACATGGCTCTGAAGTAACATGCAAATACCAGTTCTCTGGTCACCTGAGCCTGGGGATTTGAGCTGAAAGCACGGCTGACTCAGTTTTGTCCATCTGTTTCAGAGCATTGAGTACTTCTCAATATACAGTTGAGAATTTCACCCATAAATAGATGACATACATTTAGTAAGGCGGACTTTTAATTACTGATTCGTTTATTTATTCAAACACGTTTACTAAACACTGGGTGTGACTGTAGTCTCTAAAACTTATTTAACATTCCTGGGTGCCAGGAACATACTAAGGGCTTGTATGGATTATCCTATTTAATCTTCCCAGCAACCCTGTAATATAGCTAATTTTTATTCTCCCCATTTTACAGATATGGAAATTGAGGCACAGAGGTTAGGTAGCTTGCCTGAGGTTTCCTAGCTGGTGAGTATGGTTCTGAGATTGGAACCCAGGCAGAGCTCATGCTGAGCTGTTAATTCTCAACAGTTAGGCCAGATGGTCCTGGCATACTTGCAAAATTGCCTTGACTAAAACAAATGAAGAGCTTATTCAAAACATGTATTTATCCTAGTAACCTCATAGGTCATTGAATATGTAGGAAATGCCAGAGTCAAATAATTTGGTATAAACTTGTTTACCTTTCAGCACTTCATGGTTTGAAGACCTTCAGATATTTGTCTCTATTCCACTGAACAGAGCAGACCTTTCAATTCAGGTTTAAGCCCAAATGCTCTTGATAATTAATGAAGCTGCTGAGGCCAATTCTAGGGAAAAATAACACGTTAGCATCCAGCATGATGCAGTCTGAAATGCTGGCGCCTTTGCTATGGTTCTCACACAAAGCACCGTATTGACACCACAGATCCACAGAGGGACTTCTAGTCACCAGAGGTGCAAAACCACCCTGGGCTGGGGAGTTTGCCTCTGCTGAGAATAAAAGCCCTGCAGATTCACCAGCCAGGGAAGGCTGTTTCTTGTCCTCTTTCTGGCTTGTGGGCCAGGACTCCTGCTGCCTGTGTGAAAGCAAATGCCAGCATGGCACTCTCTTTAGGAGTTTTGGGTCTGCATCCAACCTGACAAGAATTGCCCCCATACACCCCTCACCATTGCCAGGGTAATGAATTCTCACCAATCCCACTTCCAGAGTAAAATCTGGAACACCCAGCTGAGAGCTTGTTAAGAAGCTGCAGTAGGGTATTTTAACAGCAGAATCTATTAAAGGGCTGGTCAATAATGCAAGGTGTGAAGAAATAATTTTAAAATGTGTATGTGTGCCCTCGTGTGTTTGTGACCTAAGTAGAGTTTCCATTGTAAAAAAAACAATTCAATAAAAAAATCAAGCCCCTTCCTGGGGTCCTATTTTGCCTGTATACTAAATTTTCTTTAATTTAGGAGAGGAGCAAGTTGAAAAGACCTTTTGGACAAAAGTTGCTACAAACTTGAGTTTTCCACCAGAATGTCAATACCTCTTTTCCTCTATAAATTGCTAATAAAATTAGCATTGAAGAAAATTTAAACCGCCTTGCAGAAATAAACTTGCCTAGCTTTCTCAAGATGGCGAGGTTTGCTTCTTGGCCATGGGAGTGAACCTAACCACTGTGCTGCTCTGTTGATCACAGCTAGAGTCAGGTGAACCTCTACCAAGAACTGACTATTTGTTTTATTTCCCAGACACCAAATGGATTGCTTCTGACCCCGAGTCCACTGCTCTCCAGCATACATTTCTGGAGCAGCCTTAGTCCAGTCGCTCCACTGAGTCCTGCCAGGCTGCAAGGGCCAAACACGCTGTTCCAGGTGAGCATTTGGAACTGAACTTTTAAACAGAACTTCTAAGGGATATCCTTTCTCTCAGTCCTGCAGAGGCTTAAGATGGTGGTTTCTGCCTAACATTTGGTTAATATGTTCAGTTGTAAGGGTGTTCATAGGGACAGGGCTGCATACTCTTTAAGAGGCAGACATTTTTATTGAAGCAGAAATGGTGTATGTAGGTCAGCTGTCCATAAATGCAACAGTTAGTTCTTTAAGGGTTTTGCAAATTTTAATTTTGACTATGAAAACTGTAAATTTTTTAGGAAAGTATAAAATTTAAAAAAAAAAAATTAATAAAAGACCTCAAAGTGATAATCCAGTTACTCAATGTACTGATTTACTTGAAATAAACTGAAAACTAAAAATAGCAGTTTCTCCTTACTGGGGTAGAAAAGTTACCTGAATACTTCTGAATCATAATCAAGCTCTTCTTATTCTGTTATTAAAAAAAAAAAAAAGTATCCAGGGCATTGGGTTAAAAAAACAATGAAGACTTAGTTGCTTTATCTTGTAGAACTCTCTGGATTCAGAAAACATATTTATTATTCACTTACATGCTAGAATCTTGCAGTAGTATCACTATCATGTGGATATTAGTGATTTTTTTTCTTTGATATTTACCCACTCAAGTTGTTATTGTTTGTATATGTGTGTATAGGTAGGACAGATCCTAGGAACAGGAATGAAGCAGGGATAAACACAGTGCAAACTCCCTCTACCTAATTCTAGCCTTGTCTCATCCACACAGCATCCTGTGTCCCCAGTGTGGTTCGTGGCAAACTAGTTTGCAGGTCTCTCATTCCCACTGCATTTAGCACTTAGCATTTTGCCTGTTAATCTGGCAAACTTCAGTAGACTGGTGCCATCAAGACTGAACTGTATCCTGTTCCCTATGGTGTCTCCCAGCATCTAGCATGTTGCTTGGTTTACAAATGATGTCAGTAATTATCAGTGACTGTCTAAATGAAAAGATGCTAAAAAACTCATAAAGAAATGTCAACAAAAGATAAGTGTTAAAATGATCAAGTCTCTATATCTTTTGAGTTGGTCATTTTGCTTGTCAAAATTAATATATGCCAAGTACCTTCTCTGTGTCAGAAGCATAATGTACAAGATGAGATTTAGGGTCTCACTGGAAGAATGGTGAGCTAAAGAGAGCTACCACGCCCACTCAGCCCTTTTTATTTTGAGACAGGGTCTTATTAAGTTGCTGAGGCTGGCCTCGAACTTGTGATCCTCTTGCCTCAGCCCTGAGTTACTGGGATTACAACCAAGTCCCACTGCATCTGGCTTAGTTAATGCATTTAAAGGCTACTTGCCTATGAGTTTCGATTTTAATTTCACCAAATAGACCAGTTTTTTTCTCTTGGTGCCATTCAAAAGGCAGCCCTGAAAAAACACATTCCAGTTTGAATGGGATGGGTTATATGGCCTTGGGCCCTCTGTTTTTGGTTGGATCCATGAAACTAAGGGAAAACAATTTTGTACTTTTAAAAATATTATTCTTCAAATGAAAAGAGTAGTCGAATGTAGCAATTTTTAAAATGGTAAACAAAACATGGTAAGAGGAAGATTTTCTGAAACTAGATATTACAAATGATAAACTTTCAGCATTCAGATTATGATTAAGTCTCTTTTAAACTAATGAAAATCATCTCTTTTCAAAATAACCAACCTCTTCTCTTTCATGTACGCTATTAACGTATTGGCAAAGGAAAAAAAAAAAACAGACTTAGCCTACAACAAACTCAAGTGATGCTAGCAGGTTTCCTGTTGTGATTTTTGCAAAGGTAGGCTGGAATCCTGATAGCTGGCAGAGCTGAGGAGTTTCTGCACACGATCATTCTGTACACTCACTGTTCATTCATGTACAATCATTATAGCAGATATTAAATAATTTCAAAGGAGAAGAAAAGACACTAGCCATTCTGGAAGAGGTATGCTTCTAACTTAGAAATACTTCAGTAAAGAGACAAGATGCCAAAGACACTGTGCTAAGTGTTGAATGTCAAGGATGCAGATTTACAAATAAAGTGAAATGTCTTTCAGTTGGATAGTTTGGCATTTTGAACTTACTTTTCTGTTCTACTCCAACTTTTCAAACAGATTTTTATCAAATTTGAAATGTACCCAGTAGGTATGGATACATGTTGAAACCAGGTGGAGCCAGTTAAAATTTTCATTTGAGACTGTGTGCTGAAATTTTTGTTCAATAAATCTAACCCAGTAAATATTTGCAACGTTCTGCAGCAGGGGCTGAAAGAGCTATACAATGTACGAATAACAGGAAAGTAAACAAAGTGCTTCAGGGACTGAGGGACTGAGTTGTTCTTTGCATCCAGGGACTGGACAGACTCTGAGGAAGAAGTGCTGCCTGAGCTGAGCTGGGAGAAGGGACAGGATTTTGATAAAGAGCAAAGCATAGTTTAGAACTTAATAGATCTCCTGGGTTTGGATATGGAAAGTATTCTCAGGAGGAGACCCGATGATAGATGAGGTGTGAAAAGGAGGTGTGGGCTTCAATAGTTCCACCTTTTTAATCCGTTGTTACACTGTTAGGTATGATATCCATGTGAAGGAAGAATTCAAGAGAAAGTGGAAAGACCAGGAAGATAGGAGAAAATTATTCTCTACTTCAAATACTAGAAAATTATTCTCTACTTCAAATACTAAAGAGACAGTCATCTTTTAGAACAGAAGGGTGGACGTAGGAATCAATTTGGAAGACATTTCAGAGGCAAGATTGAGAAGACCTTGAGTTTGGTTTTAGGAGTAAGTAGGTAGTAAATATGAGGAAGAGGCAAAATGATTAAGTGATAACAAGATTGAAAATCTTTAGTAATAACAGCTAACATGTATTGAGGGCTTACTGTGTGTCAGATATTCTGGGCCACTCTTCATGGCTTCTCATTTAATGCCATCAGTAGTTCTATTTTAAAGATGAGAAAACTAAGGCAGAGACATTGCTCAGTTTATCCAAGATCACACACTGACAAGTAGCAGAACCCTGGTCCAAATTTAGTTTGTATCCCTAACCACTACTTTCACTAACTTAGAGCACCAGAGAAGAACAGCTTTCCTGGAAAAGCAGCATTGGCTGGGGACATCTAAAATGGAAATGGTCATCAAATCCAAGTATGGCAGACAGAAGTTTGGTATATGCTGCAACTTAAAAAGGACAGTGATCCCTCCCCACCCCCACAACATATATCCTGTTCTCAGTCAGGACCTGGTCTGCCTTTCTATCAAGCACATTTTCCTTTTGGTTCCTTAAAGCTGCCCCAGGTTATCTCAGGCCAGCCATGCTAAACATCCTTCTGACTCTATAGCGTTGACCTGTTCATTCCTATTCTGTAGATTAAATGCTAAAGGACAGGGAATGGAAGGAAATAAAAATCCAGGGACAAATTGGGTCCAGATCTAGAGCACTGGGCTCGAGTTTTGTTGGTGGCTTCTGCCAGACATGTGTCCCTGACATTAGCTACTTTCTGGACCACCAGTAGGATCTCTGCAGTATTCACTGTAACTTGTACTTCTGTAGTAGGAAAGAGCCAATAAAAATGACTAAGAAACACACGGATATAAAACCAGGCTAACTGAGAACTGTGACAACTGAGTGTACAGAAATAAGAGGGGGAGAAATCAGAGCTCTTTTTTAAAATAACAGAGAAGACTAATAAAACTACAGGGGATTCTTTTGAAAATATCAACAGGATGGAAAAAAACCCCAAAACATAAGATTAAAAAAACACTAACAATAAAAATTTAAGACCTGCTCTCCTTCTGGTGTTCACTCCAAGTCAATGACAACAGTGGTTTGGTTAGGAGCGTAAATATGAGTATAAATATATGTATAGCATTTGAAAACACAATTGAAGTGGAAAACATTTTAGAAAAAATTAAAATTCCAAAGTACCAGGAAAGAAACAGAACCGTGAATATACCAATAACCATCAAAGAAACTGAAACAGTAATTAGACATACCCTAACCCCTGCCAAAATAAGAAGTTGGGCAATTTAGTACAGAAAAATTCCAGTCAGGGCTTAAAATTAGGTGGTGCTGCTTATTAGTTGTGACCTTTAGGTAATCAGAACTTTAACTGTTTTCTCATTTGTAAAATGGAGATAACAAAACTTACTTCATAGCCCCTAGGTATCAAATGAAATGACAGCCCTTGATAAGCAAGAAGGCACAGACGTAAATAAGTTACCAAAATAGTATGAACATTGCAAAAATATATTTACTTGTTCTACAAATATTTGTTGTTCTTCCAACAGGTGCCAGGCTCTGTAGTTTGACATTCAGTTTTGAAGTTTAATATTTAAACTTACTCTGGACTAAATAGGAATTAAGCTTCAAGGAAGTATAGGAAATCATTTTGACACATATCATCCTAGGCAATAAAATATCTAGGTGCAGACAGACAAGTATTGGAGGCCTTCTCGTCTGCTTGTTCATTTGGAAGCATAGATGATGCATTTGCTTCAGACCTGACACTTGTCACAACATATACCTTTACCCTGCTATTTATCATCTTAGTTGCTTAGCAGTACAGAAATTAAGTTTGATATTATTTATCAAAGAAAACACTTTTCCAACTCTATACTTCTTCTAAATCTTTCAAGGTAAATATTTTTAAGTTACTGAGAAACATTTTCGTAGTACTCTGAAAAGCAGATGACAAATTCCAAAATGTATTATTAGAAATTACTGATTTTTTACAAAGAGTCTGTTTTATGTACTTTTTTCTAGTAGCCTATCGTTTTCTGGGCCTTATTCTTCTTTGTTCTAGGTAATCTTGCAATTGTCATCTTTAAATTATTCTATAAAATAGATTGGCAACTGCTCCATTACAAGGGTGATGAGAGAAATGAACTACTGTGGTCTGTTTGGGAATGTAAGGAACCCAAGTTTTTCCTGGTGATATATAATAATTATTCAATTTTTTTGTGCCCTGCAGTTCCCCACACTGCTTAACAGCCACATGCCAGTGCCAATCCCCAGTCTGGACAGAGCTGCTTCTCCAGTACTGCTTTCTTCAAGCTCTCAGAAATCCTGATGATGTCTGGCTACAATTAAGAACTCATTAACTGATCAAATTTGTCCCCATGGGCTGGTTTACCTGTGTCATGAGAAGGACTTCGTGAAACCCTCTGTTAATTTGGTTTGCACTTTTCATATCATGGATAGTCTACATTTATGTTAGCATTTTAAAAAACTTTTTTATATATTCAAGTATATATGGAAATCTGTTTTGCATTAAGTGAATTTTAATGTTTTTGTTTTTATATCCTCTTAGCTCTTAAGTGTTGAGCACTGTTGACAGTGAAGAACTTAATGTTTTCAATATAATAAGGATGTGAACCTTTTTTCTCCTTAATTCTGCATATGCTGAACTGTGCATATATACACACTATAACCAGCTGTGCCTTCCTTTGCATTTAGTTTTATGTAAATGATTTATATATTTTTTAGTATTAAGAGAAAATGTTTGAAAGACAAAAATTAGTATCAAACAGCTCTTTAGTAGAATTTCATTATTTTTCATAAGTAGGCAAAAATATGAAAGCATATTCATATCACTTTTTCCTTTTTGCTTTCAGTTGTATGAGAATTGCCTTAGAATCTTTGAATTGAAATTCAGTAAATGTAATGTCCAAGTAACATTTTTATAAAAATAAACTAAGCCATATTTAGACAATAAACATTCATAAAAGAAAATGTTCTAAAGTGCATTTTTTAAACTTTGAAGCCTCTTAGATGTCCATAATGTCTTTTCTCCTCCCTAACAAAAATCTGAAATGGAAAAAGTTACCAGTCCATATCATCTAAACTACTATAGTATTTCTTAGGTTAGCGTGTTCTTATTTCAAAAGATTAGTCCTGGTTCTTCCAAGAGAAAAATCACATCCACACGATATATTTACTCTATCAATAGGAGTTAGGGTTTCTCTAAATACCTGGAACCTAATTAACATTTTGAAAGCAGCTCACTGGTGCCAACTTAAACAACAATGAAACAATTCTGTAAAATAAGGACAGATATTCACAATTTTTGATGGATCAAAAAATGTACTATAACACAAATACAGTACTATAGGTATTGAAGGCATTGCTTGTGGAAACTGAGACATAGGATCAACTGCTTTGTATTTTACTTTTTATGGTGAGAATGGAAGAAAACTTGACAAAATTCTTCAGGAATCTCATCACTGTGGAACTAACTGTGTAGTATAGTTTAGAACAGTGATAAAAGAAACATTTTCTGTTCTATCAAAAAGAAAAAAATCAGTAGGCGCCATTCCAGAGGCACCACACCTATGCACAAAGCAGGAATGTTCCAAAGTAGATAAGAGAATTAGAAAGTGCCATTTAAAATTAGGTTAACCGTAATCCTTAACTAAAAAGTAACAGAAACCAACTTAAAATGTGACTAAATAGCTGATCCAAACCAGGCATTAAATGGCAGGGATTGTGAAGATTAAACAATGAACTTTATGAAAACACATTCTTGAATTTTTAAAAACTGAAATTATGTTAGAAATTCAGATTTTCAATTGGAATGGAGCTTCTCTATATTATGTGGAGACATATGCTTTTATGGGAAAAACTAAATCACTCCAATGAGCCTCTAACTATAAAGTAATGGTACTGGCTCCAAACTACAAATAAACACTACTGTTACTCCCTCATAGGCTAATTCTTTACTAAAATAAGAGGAGCTGGTTCAGGGAACTGATAATTACTGAAAGAAAAATGTGTGAGCTAGAAGAGCTAAAAGGGTCTTTGAGAATGCTTTCCTCCACGTGTTTCTAGATCAGGACAGGTATGCAGGAGAAGCTGAGAGTTGCCTGGGGCCACCAAACTCATTCAAAGTAGAACAGTGAATTGGTGTTCTAATTTCATTTCCCCAAGGCCTATCTTTAAGTAACTGGTCCAAATCTATGTTAAGTAAAGAAACAGCATTAAAAAATTGTAGAATAAAATAATATATATAAAATGTAAGATTCTTATAGAGAAACTAAAAGAAGTCATTGTGCAATAATTTCAACGAAAAAAATTTAACATACTTTTGAAATTAAATGCTGATTGGAAATATTAAAATGGCCAGAAATCTGATTCCTGGTATTTTTCCTGCTCCAAATACTGTGTTTAACTATACTTTAGATCCATTTACTAGAAATGGAAAGATAATTTTTGATGGATCAGAATCCTCTAATGCAGGGAGAACTATAGATATGAAAGAATAACTCTCAGAGTGCTGCCTCATGCTGTGTGTGTTTGTAAAATAAATACTTTATCAGAAAACAGTTTCCAAAGAACAGCAAATCCCATCCCACCTACCTACCCCCGCATCTTTTTAATGTTTACTTGATCAGTGTTAAACTGCTATGGCTAAAGTTTGTTAGAACTATTACAACCTGAACATTAGTCTCTTTGTACACATCTTTTCTATGATTGCAAATATTCATTCACTTTCATATATGTATCATTTTTACTGTAATATTATTTTTGTTGAATAAATACTTTGTGATAAAAGGTATTCAGAGGTAGTGGGTTGGTTTTCTTTCATTTACTTGCAACAATCCAAACTTCAATTTTTCCATATGGAAGCAAGTTGGTAAATCTATCTTGTTACCTACCCTTAAATATGGCACATCAAAAAATACTTTAAGGGGCTGGGGATGTGGCTCAAGCGGTAACGCGCTCGCCTGGCATGCGTGCGGCCCGGGTTCGATCCTCAGCACCACATACAAATGAAGATGTTGTGTCCGCCGAAAACCAAAAAATAAATATTAAAATTTTCTCTCTCTCTCTCTCCTCACTCTCTCTTAAAAAAAAAAAAAAGATTTTAAAAAAATACTTTAAACACAGTTACATAAAGAAGTATATATAATTATTGAGGTTGAATTTGGGAGAGTGGAATGGGTTTGAAAAATGGTCCCTTGATCTTTTAAATCTTAAATTCCACTAATTGCTCTGTATTGAGAAGGAAAAAGTGATGAAGGAGGGAGAAAACCTAACCATTGTTCTTCTTTTAGACTACTTTTTTGATAAAGGAGAATGTGAACTGCTAGGTTTGATAAAAGAGGTTATTATTCTACCCAGTCTCACTTCCAGGCTGACCTACCTATGGTTTTCATGGGTGAGTTAAAAAATGTCTCCATCTGTGTCTGATATGGGAAGACTGGTGTGCATGCAGGGAAGGAGAGGCAGGGGAAAATAATAGATTAAGGGAGACCCAGACTGACACGTTTAGTATATCTATTGTGCCAAAAAGGGTCACAAAACTCCTAGCTATACATTTTATAACATATTCTTTAGGTAGAGTAGGAAATCATTCACTTGACAAAGAAATAAACATTTGAAAATAGTTACAGGTACCTTTTCTCAAAAAGGGAACAGATTTGTTTAGCCCTGTTATATATATATATATAAAATAGTTCAACTCAGATTTACAAAATGCCCTTTTATGTTTAAATATCCACAGGCACCTCTCCCCCACATGCACACTCCCTTCCCTAAGGTTAACTGGGACTTTATGGCCCTGCCCACAGGGTTCACACTGAAGAACACACACCATGGTCATCTGGGACCCTCTCCCAGATGAGTCAGGTCCCTAAGACTTACCCTAAGACTTACTTTTATTTCACTAGATGACATAATTTCAGTTAATGTCAGCAACTATTTATAAGCTACTTATGATGTACAAGCATTGTTCTAAGCTTTTTACAGGGCTTACTTAATTCGTCCTCCCAACAACCCTAGGAGGGAACTACTATCATATATCACTCTGCAGATGAAGAAAGGGAGGCCCAAAGTGGTTTCCTAACTGCTTCAGGGACACTGAGTTGGCTGGATTTCAAAACTTGCATTTTGATTACAGACACCATGATCTTAACCCATCCGTACTTCAAAAGAATTTAAACTTACAATCTACATCTTTGCACAGAACCTTACCTGACATATATAAATCTTAAACATATTTGCTATATATTGTTTTCTGTGAGAGCAGATTATTGGTCATTATAAAGCTGGCCCTACCTAGACTTCTCCCATACTGACTTTATTTCCAGTCCTGTGTTCCCAGCGGTGAGTGTGTGCTGAGGAATATGTTGATTATGAGTTAGTTCTTAAGTTTCTAAAGTCACATATTTCAGCCTGTTAGGAAGAAGTTTATCTTCTAATTCTAACCAATTTTTGACTGCTGTATTTGTTTTTGGTTATATCAGATAGAGGAGGTAAGACCAAGTTAATTTTAACTGACAAATTTTACTTACAACCCAGATTTCTTCATGTAGGTGTATCTTCATTCAATCAACAAATGCTACTGTTTTCCTAACATGTATCAGGTACTAGGGACAGAGGTGAGTGAGACATAATATTTTCCTTCATGGGACTTACTACTTAAGTGAGGGAAATAAAATATGATTAGTGTCACACAGGATTAAGTATGAGAAGGCTAATGGAAATAAAAGTAGTAAAACAGCAGGGTATAAAATAACCCAGTCTATGACAGAATAAGGAATGGGTCTGGGAAGGCCTTCCGGAAGAAATAATCAGATTGAGACCTGAAGAATGAGAGAGTGGCCAAGAGAAGGACAGAAGAAAAGAACAAGCAGAGAAAAGAGAAAGGTTAAAGAACAGGTGAGAGAAGAAACATTTTAGGAACACAAAAAACTGTTGGATTTACCTTTACAGAGAACAGCCTATAAATCATCATCACATGAGATAATAATGTAGAATTAGTAGCAACACAGTATAAATTCAAAGGAAGCAGGGAGCTTCCAGATAATGGTAGAGTAATGAAGGAGTGATTGGCTAGGAGTCTGTAGAAGAGCAAGATGGCTGGAGCAGGCCCAAAGCAATCTCTTGCTGATTTTCAGTGTTTCTAGAAAAACTACGTACAAACATCATCCAGAGATGATAGATGTAGACATAAAATCAACCCTTGACATATCAGCCAATTATTATTTCACAACTTTTGCTGCATACATATACAAGGAAGGAAACAAGATGAAAGCTATATGAATGGAACTAATGTCAATACAGCTGGGGGAAATGACTGAAGCTTTTGTGGCTCTTTTAATCAGCACTGTTCCAGGAAAGACTCAAGAGTACTGCACAAGTCCCAAGTCTGGAGTCACTCGAATTCTATATTCCAACCAGAGTCCAATGGAGCCATCCTTTTCTAAACATCCAAGACTGTTGGCAGATGCCAAGCTTTCCTTAGTTCATTTTTATGATATGTCCATGCATCTCTACTGCAGTAGGGCTAAGGTGGAAGAAGCAATGGGAGCAGCCATCTTTATTCCTATCTCAGTCCCTCCTATTTATCTCTCTGCCTCCCTCTCACAAATGTACATCTGTACATCTAGCCCCTACATATAATCTCTGAAGTAGTAACATGCTGGAAATGTATTTTTTCCAGTAAGTTAATTTTCCCATTTCTCTTAGAAGCCACTAATGAAAAGTCTTCCCCAACATCAAAGATCAAAAATTCAAGCAGCTTTATATAACTTGGTCACAGTCTTTCTGTATTAGTCTGATAGAAAAATGGTGAGTTCAGTGGTTTCTAGATCAGTGATGGAAATTTTTGATTTCAGCTAGGAATGATGCTGAAGGAAATTCCTATCTAACTAAACCCAGAATCTAAGCTCACTATTAAAAAGTAAGTTCCAGATGTAAACTGAATAGAAAAGAGGGGAAAACACTGTAATGTTCCTTAAGTCTAAAGTAATGCACTAAAACCTTTGGAGATTGCAAGTTTGCTATATACATTTGCTAATATATATTGCAATAACACAATTTTCTCAGCCTGCTAATGAGCTTCTATTGCCTCTTACCATTTTGATATGGATGACCTTGTCAATGAAAAAGAAAATCCATTTAAGAATCTAGATTAGAATATTTAAAAAACAGAACCAGTGACATTAGAAATAATAAAAGGATAAATCTTTTAAAACCACGGAAACTGAAAATAACTAAAAAATACAGAAAAGAATCAGAGAACCAAAATGGTACACTACAAAAAAAACAAAACAAAAAAAACT